>NC_142010.1:177862104-178168890 GCF_049901735.1 Notechis scutatus | reverse complement strand
GACGGCGATGGGTAGGGTCTCATTATACTGAATGAGAACGGCATCCGAGGTGAGCAGGTCTTTGGTATTCTTGAATGCGGTGTCCTCCCGTTTTCCCCAGGTCCATTTGGCCGCCCTGTCCAGGAGCCTATGCAAAGGCTCCGCCGCGGTCGCCTTTTGGGGCAAGAACACATTGTAAAAATTTAGCAGTCCCAGAAATGCCTGCAGCTCTGTTTTGTTCTTGGGTGTGGGGCTTCCTTTATGGCTTTGACCTTGCTTCCGGTTGGGTGGATGCCATGTCGGTCTAGGAGGTACCCAGAAACTCGACTTGCTCTGTGTATAGCTGGCATTTCTCTTTCTTCACCTTTAGCCCGGCCCCTTTGAATTTTTCTAGTACCTCCCTTAGGCGACCCTCTAGTTCCTCCTGGTTGGCTGCTGACACCAATACATCGTCAAAATAGGGAACCACCCCTTGATTCCTCGCAGCAGTCTCTCCATGAGGCTCTGAAAATTCCTGGGCTACGCTGACTCCAAACTGGAGTCGGTTACAACGAAACGCTCCCGGTGGGTGACTATTGTTTGCGCCGGCGGTTTCTTCATCGACCGGCAGTTGCTGATAGGCTTGCGCCAGGTCGAGCTTCGCAAAGACCTTGCCCCCCAGCGAGTGTAATAGGTGTTGCACTACTGGGACGGGTAGGCGCTTTGTTGCAGGGCGCAATTGAGGGTGGCCTTATAGTCCCCGCAGATCCTTACTGACCCATCTGGTTTGACTGGGGTGACTATAGGGGTCTCCCACCGGGCGTGGTCGATTGGCTGCAAAACCCCTGTTTGACGCAGTTTGTCAATCTGCTCGCTATTTTCGTCCGGAGTGCAAAAGGCACCCGTCGGGGTTTTAGGCGTATGGGGGCGACATTTGGGTCTAGGCTAAAAGAGATAGGGGCCCTTTGTACTTGCCTAGGGTGCCGTCGAATACTTCTTGGAAGTCCCTCGCCAGCTGCTGCTCCCAGTCGGCCTCTGTGGTGTGGTTTACTCCCGTGACCTCGATCCCGAGTGGCGCGAACCATTGGAGTCCTAAAAGGCTGGGTCGGTTCCGGTCCACGATAGTCAGGGGAAGTTTCAGTGCGGTTTTTGAAAGTCACCACGAACTGTCCGGTCCCAATGACGGGATGCGGTTCCCCTGATAGTCCTTGATGATCAGTTTCTGGTTCTCCAGTCCTTTTTCTGGATGTTTGGCACCAGGCGCTTGAGTTCTTTCCAGGCGACCATGGAGAGGTAGGATCCGGAGTCTACCTCCATCCGGCATGGTTCGCCCTCGATGCTTACTCTCCACGTAGACCTTCCGGGCATCCGTGGTTTCGGCATGGCCGATGGTGACCGTCTGGTGGGTTTCTTCTCTCTGTCGGCCTTCCCCGCTCCGTCGTCCTCGGTTGTCTCGGTTCCAGCGATAGTCGGCTTGGCGATCTCTGGTTCTCGGGGGTGTCGCCTCGCCCCGGTTGCTTGGTTCTCGCCGGCGGGGCTGTGTGTCTTTTGAGTCGGCAGACTCGGGCGATGTGGCCCTTCTTGTTGCAATGCCGGCAGATCGCGCGATAAAACGGCACTCGGATCGAAAGTGGTTTCCCCGCACCCGGCGCACTGGTTCCCCGACTTACGACCCGCTGATCTCGCCCGGTCCCGTCCTGTTTGTAGTCGGTGGACGCCTTCCTCCTCGTCCGTGGTATCGGAGGCGGAGTCCAGGTCCCCGTGGTGTGTGGTGGTTTCTCGTCGGCTTGTCTCGGGGTTTCAGTGTGGTCCCCGTTGTCTGCCCTCCGAAGTCTGGCTGCTGACTTCCGGGTGGCTTCGCTGCGGAAGCTTCGCCAGGGCGTCCCGAGGTCGATGTTGCCTTTCGCCATCAGTCGACTTTTTAGTGCCTGATCCCTGAGGCCTAGGACCACGCGGTCTCGGAGGACATCATCCAGGTCCCTGAACTCGCACATCCCCCTAGGTCTCGCAAGGCGGCTATAAAGTCGCTAATGCTCTCGCCCTGCCGCTGGTTTCGCCGATAGAACTCATCCCGCCGGATGAGGATGGGCACAGCGGGGCGTAGTGGTTCCGAAGGAGTGGCTCGAGATCGGCCCAGTCCATCGCCTTCACGTCCTCTGGCTTCGCGAGGGCTTTGGCCATCTTAAACACTGCGGGCCCGCAGTGTGTGAGGAAGACGGCCCTTTTCTTCTGCCCGTTCGCATCCTTCAAATTGCTACTTTCGAGGAACATCAGGAATCTATCCGTGTACGATTCCCAGGTCTCGGTAGCGGGGTTGAAGGGTGCTGGTGGGGTCATGCTGGCCATCTCGTCGGTCCTTTGTCTTCCTCGGGACACGTGCTCGGTGGTTATTCTCTGAATCCCACCCGTCGCCAGTGTCGTGTCCGCCGAGAAAGGAAGCTCGGAGTCAGTGACTTGGTTTCAGCTCTTTATTGGCTCCTGATACAGCTTAAGCTTGAAGGGAAAAACTGCGCTTTTTATTCCCGAGCCGCGGCGCGTCGCCAATGACACCGCTGAATCTCCCGCGATTAGTTTCCACCAATCGCGGGGATTCGCAACGGACCAATCAGTGCGGCTCGCCGACCAATCCGATCGCCGCGCCTTAACCAATCGCGACGCGGGCTACGAGTATGTAAATTGACTTGTACAGAACAGTATCAAACTAAACAGCAGCATCACATAACTCCCAAGGCATTCTTAGAAATTAAACACAGGAAGTAGCTCCAGCTCAGGCAGCGCTTTGTAAACCTATCCAGGCAAATTGGGCAATATTGGGAATAAAATGGGCAAAACAGAACAATCTAATTAGTCTTTTGGTGAAAATGTGTTTGGTGCTGGGCTATTTATCCAACTTCTCCCAAGCCAGCCATTTTCTTTGAGCACAGGGAATTTTCAACTTACAATCACAATTGGGATCAGGATTTCCATTGCTAAGCAAGGCCCTTTAAGTGATTTGTGCCCAATTTTATGACATATTTTTTTTTGCCACAGTTTTTAAGTTAATTGTATTAGTTTTTAAGTGAATCCGGCTTTCCCCATTTCCTTTGCTTGTCAGAAGCTGGCTGGGAAGGTTGCAAATGGTGATCACATGACCCCAGGACACTGCAACATGCCAATTGCCAAGTGCCTGAATTTTGATCATTGTGACGGTGGGGAGGCTGTGAAGATTGTATGCGCAAGGTTGTACATCACCTTCTTCAATGAGATTGTAACTTAAACAGTCACTAAACAAACGATTGTAAGTCGAGCATTACCTATAACCACAACACATTATCAAACTATCAAATCTCCCATTGTCCTAACACAATGAGAATCTCTGTATTAATTCAGTTATACTTTTACTTGGGTTCAGGAAAGGGACATTTCCTACATTTTTAAAGACTTTACCCCCCAAATCCTGGTAATCTTTTCCCCATTAATTGTTAAACATAGGTTATACTCTAACACAGGGGTCTCCAACCTTGGCAACTTTAAGCCTGGCAGACTTCAACTCCCAGAATTCCTCAACCAGCAAAGCTTTGCTGCCTGGGGAATTCTGGGAGTTGAAGTCCACCAGGCTTAATGTTGCCAAGGTTGGAGACCCCTGCTCTAATGCTGAGGTTGGGAAATAGTGTGTTAGACTCTTCCAACCTCAGCAACTTTAAAGATATATGGGCTTCAAGTTCAACACCCACAATTTCCAATTTAGTGGTAGCTGGGAATTCTGGGACTTGAAGTCCACACAACTTAAAACTATTGAGGCAGAGAAATACTGGTGCAACATGTTGCTTTTAAGCCATGACTAGAATTCACTTGCCTTCATTTTTATCTTGAGAAACTGTTTTAAAGCCCAATGTAATATGTGTACAAGGCAAAGAAGGTGGATTGGTGAGATAACACATTTGGCACTCGCGCCTGTAAGGATATGCCTCTTGAGAGTACAAACTAACTAAGGAGAAGAAGAAAGAAAAAGGAAGGAGAGGGAGGAGTCTCTATTAGACAAATTTCCAATGTGCATGTGGGTTGGGTGTGTGGGTGAACTTTCCAAAGTCACAGATGTGCTGTTAAAATCTTTTATCTTTTCCTGGCAAGAAGTGTTTATTTAAAAAGACATATATAAAACTAGAATGCTGCTCACTAAGGAGACACGGACGAACAATACCCTGCAGTAAAAGCACTTGTCCTTTTGCTAAATCCCAGCAACTAAAACATGAAAGAGAACCTTTCCTTTTGCTCTTAAATAAATGCAGTTGGGAAAGTGTATGCTGCCTTTTCGGACAAGCTCCAGGCGGCCTTTTGCCACCTGCCCTCCTACCTCCAATTCAGTTGCAGACACAAAACCCTTGCCGATAAAGAAAAGATTGATTTGTACAGTAGCTATTTTTCTCACCATAAATTCTCAACCTAGGCATGTCAGCAGACAAGAGGCACTGTTCTCACACTCCACAAAAAAAAACAAAAAAAACGCACAAGGAACGGACATGCCCGGCCAAGAAGCACATCTATTGCAGCCCAGGGGTGGTCGTTTCAAAATGCTCACCCAACTGGGGTGTTTGTGGACAGTTTCTACTTCAATCTTCCCTTGTAATTATCTCTGCCTTGGGAAAATCTGTGCAGAAAAAGTTACTTCAGTAAGTATGTTGGTTAAAAAAAAACACACCTGTTATTTTGCTGAATGCCACATTTGGATTTAAGAAATATGAGCTGAAATGCTAAGTAGATGGATTGCATACTGCAAGCCATCCTTTCTCAGACTAATTTGTCACGTAGGAATCACTGGGCAAGTAACTCATCAATCATTTATCCTTGGAGAAGAAGGCAAACTTCTATGTAACATGTATGTATGTTAGCTCCGTTTTTGTTAATCTTCTAACAAACTTTTAAAATGTTTCTCTCTCAATCCTGGGAAATCTCCTAGTGAGCCTGCAGCATGGTTATAGGAGGCTAAATGATGGTTGTTCTCTGGTTAACTTGGGGTTCTTTTACATTGTTATTCTTTATTTTTGTTGTTATTTATGTATGATGTTTTTATATTGTGATGGGGTTTTTATTGTTACCTCATTCTGTTTGTTAAGCTGCCCAGAATCACTTTTTGTGAGATAGGTAGCTATATATATTTGTTAACTAAATAACATCCTGAATTAACTACTAGATTTTGGAGTTTCCAAATCTATAAATTTCTTTTTAAGAATGGTTTTCCTTCCCACTCAAATGCTTCCAGTCTCCTGCCCTCCTAATATATTATGTTAGGGAAAGCTGGCCAAAATTGTTGAAGACTCTATTTCCAAGCTGAAGAAGCTTCTGGATGAGAAGTGAAATGTCTTCAAAAGAAAAAAAAACAGAAAGTCCAGTTGCCTCTTGGGGAAAAAAGCACCTTTGGGACAACCATGACCTGGATGACTGAGAATCTCCATAGACATTGAGCTATGCCCTTTGAGATGAACACCCTTTGAATGGTGCAGGAGTATGAACTCTATTTATCTATTGAATTTCTATCCCATCCATCTCACTGATACAGCGATTCTAGGTGGTTTACAATATGATAAAAAGTTTTAAAAAATGCTACTAAAAACAATTCAAATTAGAAGAATTAAATAGAAAAGGCAAAAACTAAAATAACGGGAGACCTGGGGATAGGGATCTTCTCTACCTAATAAACTACCCCAAATATAGCCGGCCACTGTCAAGGACCCAGGCCAAGGAATGTGGGGGGGGGGGACTAGACCTCACCTCCAGAAGGAGAATATTTGAGAGTGTGGATCTTTTAGATCTTTAATGATTTAAAAGAGCATCTTTCCCCAGGAGGTTTGGGAAGTATTGCTTTCTTTGTTGTATTCCAATAGCAATAGCGCATTAGGCACCACTCTGAGAGATGCCTCTGTTTATCATAGTCCACAACCTTTAAAGCTCGCAAGCCATATTTTTGTTATTAATGAATATGAGCATTAACGCACCTAATGGTAACACATGGCATGTTTGCTTAGGAACTAATAAACAACAAATCTTCATCTGGCAATAAATCTCCAGGTGACTATAATAGCTATCTGTTATGACGTCTGGTACAGCAGCTTGAAGAGTTGCAGTGCCTGACCTATACACTCATCAATCATTCCCCCTTCGGAGGATCAATTGTAAGCAGGCAGAAATAGGAGCATTTTTTCCCATTTCCAGTTTTGCTATAAACTTCTCATTTCTTCTCTTATTTACTGGTACAAGGAAAGCTCAATGAGCCAGCACTGACAGTCCCATGGAGACCAAAGGGGTTTTCAATTTGGATGAGAAAGAGCTGGTTGAATTGATACGTTGATACATAATTAATTGATAAATTCTGCAATAATCCAAATGCTTGTACTGTACCGTACAAAGGATGGTTCACAGGGAGATATTCTATCATGGTAAAACTAGAAAATTAACAAACAAAATATTGAAGGAAGCAATGTGATCTTACAGATTGGAAGGTGAAGTTCCACTTTTTCATTCTGTTAAGCGCACCAGCAACACAGAGCAAAAACTAACAAGCCACAGTGGTACCGTAATTAATTAATGCACTGAAGTCTGAAGCCCCAACATAGAAGAGCTTACAAAATGTCAATTGTTAAACTGAGAAACAGAAGCTGATCCTGGGGGGCAATTTGTTTTTTGTTTTAAATTAGGTTACAAGACAGTTTTAAATGAGCCCGGAAGACAGGTTTAGAAAGGTCTTACTGCTTCTGGCATCTGGATTTATCTGGTTTCTTTTCAGATAAACAACTGTTAGAGGCTTTTCTCTAGGGCTCCTTGTGAAGTTTTACACCTAAAGCAGAACTGCAAATGGTGAGTTACTAAAGTTGAGGAGTACAGTGGGATGTTGTAGTGTTTGACAATTGTCTGCAACTGCTTAAAGCAGCAGCACTTTTTCCTGGAATCTTGTGGCTTCACCTGCCTTGGAATCCTAAGAAAAGTTGCATTTGGCCTGGGGATCCTATGGATGTTGGGAGCCCATTAAATGCTTGCTTTGAGTGTGAGTTTAGAATGTCCTCTCCCCTTTGGGTTATGATACAGTTTTTAACTACTTTTGTTTCATTTTCATAATTTTGTTTTCATGACATTGATCGTTTAGCTTTGTGTTTAACAAGGTGTGCCATCCAGAGTCACAAGTGTGAGATGGGCAGCTATATAAATTCCACAAATAAATAAAAAGTGGCAGACGGGCAATGTTCGTGCCTCTGTGTGCATCAGACTGTCTTTTGCCTTTGAACCCAAAGTACTGGAAAGTGCTAGTATTCAGGATCAAAGTCTCTCAAACTCTTCTGGCATCTAAAACAGAAAATTGCAACCATGCCTTGTTCTGGGAGTTAAAAAAAATAAAACAAAACAAGAAAATAAAACAAGCAAACAGGCCTCTCTTGTTCCTCGAATGCAGTTGCTTGAGGTGACTTCCTCACAAAAACACCTGCATCTGACAAACGGCATCCGTGAACAAAAGGAGCTTACGTTAGTGCGCAGTGAAAAAGCAAATCCTCTTCAGCCTTAAAGGGAATTTGGAGTACTTCTGATTTCTGATCGATGCAGACTTCCATTCAAACGAGTCCTTTGTCTTTATCTAGGCTCATTCATAGGGCTTCTTTCTCCTAATTCCTTCTGGACAACTTGTCCATGCAAATGTTTGAGTAGCGTTTGGTTTGCCTTCCTACAGCTGAGAAGAGACATCGGAGCCCAACCCTCCCCGGGTTTGAGCGGATTCTCAGTCAATGGTAGCAATTGCTAAGCGATGGAGAGGAGACGGGAAGGGAAGATGGAGTGGAAGGAAAGAGGGCTCAGGAGAGCAAAGTCTGGATTTGTGCTGGGCTCTTCATTCCTTATTCATTGTAAAAGGGGGATCAATCCAACTAACTGGTCCGGAGAGATAAGGATTTCAGACAATCTGCCTAGGCTTGATAAGAGCAGCTCACATTGCAGAAAGATTATTTGTTAAGAATCTCCATGGAATAAAATACGCAGCCAACGGCCTTATCGCTGGAACTCATTATCCATTCACACACATGGTTGCCATCACCAATTTTGCTATAAACACATATCATCTGCTTGTAGCTGAACCTCACAAAGTAATACGGGCACTAACCTGCCTGTCTGTTGAGCAGAGGGAGGGAAGAAGACAAGACAGTGGGGGAACACAAGCTTAGAATCCTGAAGCTACAGCCTATTGTTTGAATCAGTTGTTCAAATTTAAGTAACTTCTTTGAAGAAAACCCCAAATTCTTATTTACGGTTCACGAAGCTTCACAAGGGAGCGAATACCATCTCAAACTTCTTTTCTGCATAGAAATCTCTAAAATAAAACCAATCTGGAGGTCTTCAAACATTTTTGAACATGACGCCCATAAATTAATGTTGGGTGTAACAAACTAGATGGCTAGGAGTTAGAACCTAAAACATTTGAAGACAATCGGGTTGCCATCCCTTGCACCATAGATGTATGGAATTATATAATTTCTATTTATTTACTAGCAAGAGTGAGAAGGGAAGAGGTGAGTGGCTCCACAGGGAAGTAAAATTGGGGATTTGTTGGAATGCCACAAGAGGTAAAGAGCCATTCCTTCTCAGTGCTGCTGTTTTTATTTTGCAGAGAGAAGCTAAGGTATTAACAGATTAAGGAAGCCTATTAAAAGAAGTTGAAAGAGTCACTTATTTATTTATTTATTTATTTATTTGATTTGCCAATTGTTTACAAGATAATAAGTGTATACATGGTTGTGAATACATGAAATGGGTACATATAAGAAAAAATAAAAGAATAAGAGAAACAATAGGACAGGGACGGTAGGCACGTTGGTGCGCTTATGCACGCCCCCTACTTCCCCCAAACAATGTATCTTTAAGCCCTAAAGTAACCATTAAACTACCTTAAGAAATTAAAGCAGGAGGGTGTGATGAAAAGAAAGGAGAGCAATGTGTATTTTATGATTAAATGCACTTTCAGACGAAAAAAGGAAAAACTGTAAGAATAAAGAATACTGTTTGCACTCCACAAACCTATCAAGGTGAGTGTTGATTTTTATGCCTTTTCTTGACCCTGTCTAGCAACTTTCTGTTACCTAGCAAAATATTGAAGACTGCTGCTTACATCCACATTGCAGTGACACAAGTGCAGAATACAAGATGGTCAACCTTTCTATCTTAGTTAAAATAGCTTTTGTAAACCTTTGGTTTACAGCCTGGTGTCTTAACCACTAAATCAAACTGGCTCTAAGAAAGAATTTTGAAATTTCTTCTTTTTTCTTTTCTTTCTTTCTTATAGTTGTCTTTTATTCCATTTCTGTTGCATTATATTCTTTTATTGTATCTTGTTCCATTTTTCCCTTTCTGCAGTTTTTCTTTGCTTTCACCTTTCCCAACTTTAGAGCCTTTTCCAGAGTGCTGGGTAAGAATTTGAACCTGGAAGAACTGCTCCTAAAATCCTTTCCCAAGACTGTGTTAGCCTTAGATCAACAGAAAGCTTCTGTATTTTGGCATGATAAATTTCTATCCCCAAAGCTGGTTTCGATCCCTTTCTGTGGATCCATTTACATTAATTGGATAATATCTGTTTAATAGAGGGGGGATATTATTTTATCCTTGGTTCACTGAAGGACAACCTAAGATAATTTACTTATGAGCTTGGGATGAGATGGCAGAAAAGCAGTGGTAGGATTCAATTTTTTTTACTACCGGTTCTGTGGGCGTGGCTTGGTGGGGATGGCAGGGGAAGGGTACTGTAAAATCTCCAGTCAGAGGTGGGATTTGTCAGTTCTCTGAACTACTCAAAATTTCTGCTACCAGTTCTCCAGAACCTGCTGAATACCTGCTGAATACCAACTCTGCAGACAAGGTATGTTGCCAAAACCTGTTGGTGCTAGAGGAGAAAGGCCTTGGTATAGGCGGAATACAGCTTTTGTAGGTTAGGGAATTAACAAATATATGTTTATCAAGGAGAATATAGGCATCCTGCATTTTGTTACACTATGTGAGTGGAAGGGAAAGAGAAGAGGATGACCAGCAGCAAGGTACACGATGTTGATGGATGCACCAAAGAAAGATGAAGGACCACACCAGTGATGGGATTCAAATTTTTTTTACTACCCGTTCTGTAGACGTGGTTTAATGGGCGTGATGTGAATCAGGTAGGTGTGATTTGGTGGGCGTGGCAGGGGAAGGATACTGCAAAATCCCCATTCCTTCCCCACCCCACTAACCTGCTTTCCAGCTCTGTTTTCCTGTGCAGGGCAACAAAAGAAAACCCAGCCGATCAGCTGGGACTCAATGGGAGGCAGAGAATAGATGGGGGCAGGACCAGTCAGAGGTGGTATTTGCCGGTTGTCTGAACTACACAAAATTTCCGCTACCGGTTCTCCAGAACAGAACCTGCTTGAATACCACCTCTGGACCACACTTGGGGCAGAACATCCTGGAGAAAATCTGTCTGCTTGGTTATTTAATACAGTAGTTGACACCGACTTGAAACCCAATGATTCTCAATGCATCTCAGAAACCAACCAGTTCCACATTATTAGATCCTGTCTTGTCCTGTGAAAGTTATATGAATGTTTCCCGGTAACAACAATATTAGCTGCCTGGCTGCAAGCTTTTGTTCTTTTCGTGCTTTTCAAAGATTCCCTAAAGAGAATGATAATTGGGCTGCGCGGAAAAGGAATTCCCCAGGAAACCTGGCATTGTAGATCTGATCTGCTGTGGACTCAGACCTGAACCTGCTGGCAGCAATCCTCGGAAGCAATAGCGCAGGCTGGACTTTTGTTTTTAGGACTCCCTTTTATGAGGGTCTCCAATGTTTGCTCAGGACTCCCTGAACCCGGCAGCTGGAGGATGCCGTTACCAGCACACGAACAAAGCGCACAATTGAGGCTGATTAGAAGCATCAGAAATGTAAACAGGGAAGCTTTTCATCCCAAAGATACTGCTCAAGAAACAGGGAGGAAATAAGGAAGCTTTTCTTCCCCAAGAAACTGCTCTAGGAACGGAAGAGCTGCTGACGGACAGCATCACGCTAAATGGAGTGCAATGTTGGTTTGAGATGAGTGGCTACAAAAGTCAAACGGAGTTGGATGGCACTGGCAGCGACACTTCAGCAACCTTGACTTCCCAGGCTGCTTGAAAGGCCAAACGCTGCATAAATTAGCTAATTTAGAGGGAAGAGAGAAAGGCTGCTTCTGAAGCAAGCATGAGAGCGGGAAAGAAGTTAATAGGGCTGGGGCAAGTGCCACTTAAAGCATCATTATGGAAGCAAAAAGAGGGAGCTGGAGGGTGAGGAGAAACATGCCTGGGGAAAGAACTCTTCAGTTTAATTATATGAGAGAGAGAGAGAGAGAGAGAGAGAGAGAGAGAGAGAGAGGGAGGGAGGGAGGGAGGGAGGGAGGGAGGGAGAGAGAGAGAGAAAACCAGGTACTAATCAATGATTCCAGTTATGTTGAAGGAATTTCAAAAAGATTGTGGTCATTGTAGTATGGAATCTCCTCCAGCTTCCCAGGAATAACAATTTAAGATAGTTTTATCGCTTGTCAGTTGCATCCATATTTTTCCACTCTGGCCAATTTCTTGCCAAGCAAGGCAACGTTTTCTCAGTAGGTGTTAAGGTCTCAGGTAGGATGATTTACTCAAGTGGTGGGCTTCTAATGCCAATGAAGAAGGTTCAGCAAGTTATTTAATCCCCGAGAAAGAATGAATCAGAATATTTCTCCTGTTCGGATCCCTTGCAATGAATGAGAGCTACGTTCTAAACCTGCTCTGCTTCTCACAAACTGAATTAAAACGGAAGCCCGGATAAGGTGTTTGTGCTGTGGAGAGGAGAGGTCCAATGGTTTTAAGATATGGTTGCAGATACTAGTTTCCGTCATAATGTGTGTCCCATTGTCAAGATAATCAAGATGCAGAAGACAATAGCAAACTTGCATAGTTTGAATCTTCAATCTAAAAATTCCCTTAAGCCGAGATCAGCTCCTTCCTGATGATTATCTGGATTAGTGTTTCTCAACATTGGCAGCTTGAAGATATGTAGATATGCTAGCTGGGGAATTCTGGAAGTTGAAGTTCACACATCTTTAGGTTAATTTCAGGGTTCAGAAATACTGATCAAGATGGATAAATTATTTGTTCATGACAGTAGTGCAAAAGTGATTTGTCAATAACGTCTTCCAGAAGTCATTTATAATACTATTCCATTCAATTACTACAGGACGCTGTGGTGAACTGCAATTTCCAGCTTGTTCACACAGAGATAAGCAAAGAGGTTGCCTGCAGATATATTTAGCTCATAAGAATATATGAGATCATCATCCCAAATAGTCCAGCACAGTGGCAAACTAGATGCATATGGGAAGTTCACAACCAAACGAAGACAACAGGTTCTCCCATTTCTGTTCTCCAACAACAAATAAAATACGTGATCCCAGAAGCACCATATAATAGATACTTAAAGTATGTGATCCCAGAAGCACCATATAATAGATACTTAAAGTATGTGATCCCAGAAGCACCATATAATAGATACTTAAAGTATGTGATCCCAGAAGCACCATATAGCCACCATATAGCCATAGTCCCTGATAGCCAGATACTTGGAAAATTTCTCCAGTGCACTTTTAAAATAATCTAAATTGACAAAATATGACACCATTTGTGTTATACAAAGAAGTTCCTTCTTTTATCAATGCTGAATCTCCCTGCATTTAGAGTCAATGGTTGACAAAGTATAGAGACAGAAGAAAAAAAACACCTTTAACCCCAATCCTTGGATTCTGCTCCTTGTATTTTCATATTCTTCATAGGCGTTGCTCCATATCTGCTTTTGCTTTAAATTATAAAATCCCTATTGCTATAGTTCTCCTCAAAGGAGAGTTCCATTTTGGCACCTTTTCCACATCTGCAGCAGGGTTTGAAAAAGTTTCCCAAATGTTATTACGCCGTATTTACTATACAGGTAGTCCTCGACTTACAACAGTTCATTTAGTGACCGTTCAAAGTTTCAACAGCACTGAAAAAAAGTGACTGATAACCGTTCTTCACATTTATGACCATTGCACCATCCCAATGGTCATGTGATTTACATTCAAATGTTTGACAACGGGTCCATATTTGTGACTGTTGCAGTGATTCCCTTTTGTGACCTCCTGTCAAGCAAAGTCAATGGGGAAAGCCAGATTCACTTAACAATGGTGTTACTAATTTAACAGCTGCAGTGATTCACTTAACAAATGTGGCAAGAAAAGTCACTTAACCAATTTCTCTCTTAGCAAAATCAATTTTGGGCTTAATTGTGGTCATAAGTGGAGGACTACCTGTATTCGCAATTTTATTTTTAATTTCTCTTATGATCATTGTGCATGAATTATCATGCCAATCTTGCTACACCACAGGTGATATTTCCATTTATGTTATCCTCCAAGACACCAAAGTGTTGTGGCCCCGATTCCCAAGCCTATGCTGTCAGAGGAAGAAGACCTGGAAGATGAGGAGGAACTGGGAATGCCTTCCTCCCCAGGGCCTTGCTCTCTGGCAATGCCTTCCTCCCTGATATTGCCTCAGGTTTCATCAGACAACCGAGAGGAACAGCCTGACATTAATCAGGAGGAAGGCATATTGGAGCAGCCCCTGACAGGGAGTAAAGAGGAAGAATGTTGGCTTGATCCTAAGCAGCGTCGTAGGGAGAAACGTGAGCAGCAACGTAGGTGTGGGAGGGTCAGAGAGTGAGCTGAGTCATTGAGCCACACCCCACAGGGGATAAAAGTGGGTGTGCTTTCGGCTGGAACTTTGTACGGGACAAAGTTTAATCTTACTTCAGATTTTCTTCGTGAATGATTTTTGTGGACTGCCTTGTAATTTTCTGTGAGTAGATTTTTATTTGTTATCAGTTTGGACTTGGCAGGCAGAGCGTGTTGGAATGCCAAGGATATAATCAGTTCCAAAGAATTACCGTATTTATCGGCGTATAACACGCACTTTTTTCCCCCTGAAAATAGGGGGCAAATGATGTATGCGTGTTATACGCCGATATAATGTTAAGAAGCCTTCGGTGAATGCTGCTGGGATCGGGGATCAAGGACACAAATGAAAGAAGGGGAGGGAGGAAGCAACCGAAGCCTGTCCTTCTCTCTGGGTCAGCTCTCTCAGTCGCTCTCTCGCTCCTCCACCAGCACAGGAAGAAACTGCTTCAAAGAGCGGGGGGGCTTTTCCTGTCGCCGCAGCTTCCCTGAAGCGCCCATTTCTCCCCACCCCCACCCCGTCCGCCCGCCCGCAGTGCTCCGTTCTGCCTGCCTGCCTGCCTTCGTTAATGGTTGAATCGAACAGCTTCGGCTGAGTAAAAGAGGCGAATAGTTATTATTCTCAGCCGAAGCTGCTCCCAAACAACCAGAAACTAAGGCAGGCAGGCAGGCAGGCAGAATGGGACACTGTGGATTGAAGCGCGCGCGGTGGGAGTGGGGGTGAAACGGGCGCTCGGAATAGCTGCGGTGACAGGAAAAGCCCCCCCGCTCTTTGAAGCAGTTTCTTCCTTGATGGTGGAGCAGCGAGAGCGAAGCCTCCTTCTCTTCTCTCCCCCGGTCCTTGCAAAAATTTTCTGCTTGAAACCGGTCCCTGGTACAAAAAGGTTGGGGGCCACTGATTTACCTTATAAGTGGTAATAATATTAATAAAAAAAAGTTCTGAGCTACCCTTATTTTGCTTCAAAGTTTTTATTTAGAAATTTAATTTTTTTCCCTGAAATTTCCCTCTTAAAATGAAGATGCGTGTTATACGCCTGTGCGTGTTATACGCCGATAAATACGGTAACTCTGTGAAGTCCGAGCCAGCTTGCCTGCCTGTGTTTGTGTGAGTTTGTATTCTTTCATCTTTTGTGAAAGAAGAAAAGTGAAACAGAACACCAAAGTATGTTTCCTGAGCAGTCAGAGTAGCTCGGGTTCTGTTAAGGCATAGATAAATTGTTTTTCTGGTTGTTTTTCTGCTTGCACCAAAACTGTATTACTTTGCAATTGTATGCCCAGATATCAAGTCTAATTCAAGATTTTGCCTATTCATAGTTAGCTATTAGCCTGCCTGGGTAAACAGCAGCTTTTCCAATAAGAGAACCTCAAAATACAAGTGTAACATTTAGCACAAACTATCCATTATAAATATTTTCATCTAATAAACATCAGCCTCTTTGATAATTCTCAGTAAATACAATAATTTTGTTTTCAGACATTTATTGCAAAGAAACATTTGGTAGGTGCTACCCTGATTTTTTTAAAAGTCACAGGTTACATTAACTAACTTTGTAATGAGTAAACAGATTGAACAGAGTGAAAAGTGTACACTGGCAAATAGACTTTGGAATTTTGACCACAATCCGGATAGGACAGTTAAAATTTGTAGAGCTGTACAAAGCTTTGGAAGAGCACCTGAACTGAAATATCCTTGCAAAAGCCTCATCCAAGCAGATGCATTTTGACTTTCTGCACCTGAAGAAGTCCACTTGACTGGAGGCCTCAATCAAGGTTTAAGTGATGTCCTGATCATGCGGTCTAGAGCAGAGGGTCTCCAAACTTGGCAACTTTAAAGACTTGTGGACTTCAACTCCCAGAATTGCTGGCTGAGGAAGTCTGGGAGTTGAAGTCCACAAGTCTTAAAGTCTCCAAATTTGATCTAGAGATTATCTTCCCCCTGATTTCACTGGGATTTAAACACAAGTAAAATGCATACCCATGGCAGGCTGCGGGAGGTAAAGACAATGGATAAATTGGATGAAATGATCAGCGATAACTGAAAAGTCCATACGAAACTTTGAGATTGCCACTAGGGATTGGTCAAAATGGAGGACATTTGCCCAGATGATAATCAGGGCCAGACTTGATCCGATGACACTAAACTAATATATAAGAAGATTGTGTCGAGTACAAAACGGGAAAACACATTTGTCAATAAGTTAGATTTATCTGTAATAAGTTAGTTGCCTTGTAATACTTTATATTTTAAATACTATTTTAGTCAAAGATGTGTATTAATTCTTAATCAATTTTCCTATATGTTATAAATAATACATATTATTTATATTATATATAAATAGTGCATTTGTGAGCACTGGAAAATATACTCACATTTTCTATCCACAAAGGCACCATTGTTCAGCACCATTGTAATTTCTAATGGTTGTTGAACAAATGGTCATAAGTCAAGAACTACCTGTAGCTAGGACTGCCCTTAGGAAGCAGTTCGTCACATATAAATATTATGTACTATGAAAACACTTTCACATGTTCAGTTCTGTTTCATTCAACAATTCATTTGCTGGATACTTTTCTTCAATTTCAATCTCCTTAATTAACTAACCCTAACCCTCTATTCATTACAATACAAACACTGCAACAAGCAACTTCAATAGGGATGCCAAAAGGAAACTGGAAATTGCAGTCACATGATGTCGTGATTAATAAGCAGACATAATTCATTTAATGACTGCAGCCAGAACTGATGTTGTAAGTTGGCATGGTCCTTTACCATTTTCTATCATGTTTAACGACCGATTGTGGATAGCAGGTGAGGATTGCCTGTATGGTTTTCCCCTTTTGACAAAGTTTTTTTATAATGATCTGCCAGGATATCTTCTCTGCCCAGTTTTTGGAATGTTGCTTCCTTTACTGTAAGCATGTTTGCCATTAACAAAATATCCAAATAGCCACTACTGTTAATTTTCATACATACATACAAGCATACATATATACAAAATGTTTTGTTTTTTTAATTCTTCCATCCTCAGCTGCATAAACTCCTGAAGCAGTGTGTCCTGTTTCTGGTTTCAATTATACACTCCCAACACACAGTTGTTACGGAAATTAGCAATTTACTTAAAGTTGAGGAGATAACAGCAGACAAGGAATGCAGAAATAGAGCCTCTGAAAGAAGCTTGCCTGCGTAGGTTTACTTGAACATGAGCAGACAGAAGAACAGTCAAACTCCAGTCCAGAGTTCCAAGAGCCAGGTCAATGCTGTCAGCCAATCCAGAAGTCAGAATTTCAAGAGCAGAATTTTACACAAACATCACGCAAAAGCTGGAGATCAGACAGTTTATTCCAATGAGGGATAATGAGTTGCCTTGTAATCAGGCTGCAGCCAGCTGCCTTTGATCAAGAAATTTACTCCCTTGCTTGACAAGAAGACTCACTGAAGTCTGCACTTTGCTTTCTGCTCTCCTCACCAGGTATGGGGGCTTGGAGGCCTGCTGCACCATCTGATTGCTTCCAGCTATTCAGGTAGTGTCTATGTTTGATCAGCCGCAGGTAATTCTTAGCTTTGTGCCTACTGAGGCTAACATTTCATAGATTCTGCTGCAGCAGCTCATTCAAATTCAGACCCAGCCATGATGCAGTGCACCAATTTCCACAAGCATTGTACCATCGAAACAGTGGCAAATCCATGAAACTTCCCAATGCGGATGATTCCAAGGTGAGACATGATGCAATTGTCAACAAATATTCTTCTGATGCCAGCATCTTACAAATAAATCAGTAGAGCTGAATTACTTCTTCCCATTCATTGATCGGCCAGATTCCATTAGGCTGGACATTGGGGGGTGAATTTTTCCAATCCCACACTTTGACAGGAACCTTCCAGTCTTTACCATAATTGGCTTCAATATAGTGGAGGGTTTCACATGGCACATGTACCTTAAGTTCTAGAAACTCAGTCCAGCACAGGGTAAATTTGGGAAAGAGGTACCTGCAAAACGGAAGATAAGACAAGACAGTATAGGTAAAATACTACCAATGAGAAGTAGGTTATGTTCTTAGATTATTATGTGCAGACTGCATAAGCAGTATGCAAACTTAGTTTCTGCAGGTAATATATTATTATATTAAATTATTATGGAAAGTTGTTGAACAATTTATTCTAATTCTGCTGAGTTATAATGACAGATCAGAGCTATTTACAGCACCGAAATGCAATCTACAAACTCTCCAAGTCCCAAGGAAATAAATTCTTCTCCTTTTTAACCTTTAAGCAGGCATTTTGAAGTGCATAATCATGAGAATTAGAGACATTTATGTTGTTAATAAACATAAACATTTGAATTTCAGGACACCCATTTCTTTAACCTGCTTCTGAAAGTGTTTTTATACTAACATTTTTACAAAAAAAATTTATACTAACATTTTTACAAGTATCTGCTTTGCAGACTGAATTGATTAAGCACACAGAAACAAAATTCTTCACTAATGATCAAACTTGAAACAAGATACAATCAATCACATCTTTGGCCAAAGGAAGAGGAACTAACATGGTGTCCCAGAAATTCCACCCATTCTTTGTAAAAACTTTTGTATTGATCCAAAGAACATCCATTTTCTCAATAATGTCATCTCTATACTTTAGAATAAAATCAAGCTTAGTACCAACAACTTTCTGGTTAAATGACTGGCCTTTTTCTTTCCCATTTCCTCAACTTAATTTATTCAGATAACTTATTTCCCTTCCCAGTTTAGTTACTCACAGAGTGGATTACAATCATTCAAAAAATATTCCCTATTCTAATACAGTAAATTGATCCAGCAACATCTACTGACACAACAAAAGATAAACACAGCTGATAGTTAAACAAGAACAGTAGTCCTAGATAAGACTGATGATAATCTGAAATGTTCAAATACAGAAAAATCTTAAGCTTAATTTAAAAAAAAAAAAAACAGTTCAGAAGCAGATGAATGTTCCTAAGTAGAAGCAAAGGGGAATAATTTCTAAGAAGCACTCATTGCTATTCACCATTCCTTGATTCCAAAAAGTGGGTTAGTGGGGCCTTTGAGGATTCCAAAAAGCTAATGTGGGAGACAATAACTTAAAATTTCCAGATGCAAAGCCAGTTGGAATCTTGCAGTTATTTAGCTTCTTGCCAGTATTTGAATTGTATTCAGAAATGGAAGTCTAACATGTTGTAGCAGGTTCTGCAAAGTACCTGCAGAAGGAGACACTGTGAAGAAGCAAAATATCTGGGGCTGAAAAATGTGAGCCAATGTCCTAATTTTTTTTTTTAAATAACCAGGCCAATGTTCTCCAAAAACCTTAAAACCCAATACAGTAGAAGCAATTATTTGTTGGGTAGTAAGCTATGAAAACAGATACCGTATTTGCCGGCGTATAAGATGACTTTTTTGCCCTGAAAAAGATGCCTCCAATTGGGGGTCGTCTTATACGCCGGGTCGCCTTATATGCCGGCAAATAGTAATTGGGAAGCACTGCGGCTGCCCGCGGCTGAGGCACTTTTGCGCACCGTGGAAACGAATCCCGTGAAGCCGAAAGGACCAGCCAGCCTTCTCCCAGCTCCCAAGGAAATGAGGCTCGCACCGCCCGAGCTCCGCTGAGGTATCCGGCTGGGGCTGTCAGGAGTTGTTACCGCTGGCGCGGCTCCGCGCGCTCCAGTCCCGCGTTGCCTCGGGAAGGGAAAGGCAAAAGCCGCGGCTCTTCCTTTTTGCCTTTCCTTCCCGAGGCAACGCGGGACTGGAGCGCGCCAGAGCCGCGCCAGCGGTAACAACTCCTGACAGCTCCAGCCGGATACCTCAGCGGAGCCCGGCGGTGCGAGCCTCGCTTCCTTGGGAGCTGGGAGAAGGCTGGCTGCTCCTTCGGCTTCACGGGATTCGCTTCCACGGTAGACAAAAGTGCCTCAAAAAAAAAAAAAGTGCAAAAGTGGAAGGCGTGCGGAAGAGGGGCGAGTATATAACAAACTATATTTTGAGTGGAAATGTTGGGGGGTCGTCTTATACGCCGGGTCGTCTTATACGCCGGCATATACGGTAGTTCCTTAGTAAGATTTCCCCTCTACAAACACCAACTCTGAGTCATACTTAAATTTCTTGCCCGATTTGGCCTGGGTTCCTCCATTCCACATGTGGTCATCCTCTTCATAGAAGAAAAAAATATCAAGCTTCACTTCATCTTCTCCTCCCTGGAAGGACAGCTCCAAACTATCTTCAAACTATATAGAAAGGAGGGGAAATGAACTCAAGACACAGATAATAAAATGGCTAAGCATCAAAATTATTGCTTGATATCCTTCCAACCCTGTCATTCTGAACTCTCAAATTTGAATATTTCCTAGCAGTATTTTGAAGATAAAAACATCTTAAGAATTAATAAAAAGCAGTTGAAGGAAACAGATATGACGCTTTCAACTCCCCAATAAATTTGGTCAGGAAGGGGAATCACTTAAGAGTGGCAAGATTATTAATTTTATGCCCAGCCTATTAATAAATATAACAGCAACACAGAAATGCAACAAGTCTTCAGCAGTTTTTTTTTTTAAATTTCTTTTCTAAATAAGCTGAACTAGAAGTTGAAGAGCAGGAAGTCTTAAATTTCTCACTGCTCATAAATGCTAATAAAACTAACAGGGCTGAAAAGTCAAGAAGTACAATAATTACGATAACAGAAGAGAAAGATGTGCAAGTTAGCTCTAGACTATCTCTGCATGATAACACAATTCAATATTTACAAAGTGCTGAGGGCTGCACCATTTGCCCCACTAGGGAAAGAAAAAAAGAACAAATCTCTATGTTTGGAGAAAACATTGCTTCTGGGAGAATAACAGCTGGTGAAAAAAAAGAATAATTTGCAAGAAAACTAATGCAGGGCCTCTATCTGACCGGGAGTGTGTTTTGATTTTGGAAGTTATAGCTACTTTTATGTTGAATTGCAGCACACAATCCTTGCACAGCTTTCTGTTTTGTTTCATTTATCCTCATAATAATCCTGTGATGTAGGTCAAATCAAGATCCTGATTGCTCCTAACTAATCAGTAAGCTTCAGAGATGAAAGGATCCAAAACCAGGTCTCCCACTCCCCATGATCCCAATGCAGTCTTCTAGCATGTTTTTTTTTCAAACTAGGCAATTGTAAGATGTAATGAACTTCAACTCCCAGAATAACCTAGTGAGCATGCTGGCTGGGGAACTCTGGGAGTTAAAGCACCCACATCTTAAAGTTGCCAAGTTTCAAAAATGCAGTGCTTTTATAACCTAATTATTCATTTAATATCTCAGACAACCTGAAAAAAAGGATTGGCAAGAAAGAAAAGTATGAGCCAAACATATTCCTGTATTCACCAACCTTGCCAAATTTGTGCTTTAGCGGTAACCCAGCCTTCTGAAATGCTGGAATAATATCTGGTTTGTAGTTTTGAATAAAAACCCCCAAGTCCAGGTCTTTACTGTAAGGAATAATGTTGCACTGTCTGTACCAACCTAAATAATACAAGAGATTCGTGAGAAATTTAATACACAATCATGCAGCTCCAACGTTGATGAGAAAAGAGGACAGAGTAATTAAATTAAGGCATAAAAAGTATACCCCAAAGTTTTCCATTCTAAGAAAAGATGGAGAATTCAATTTCTCCTCTAACAATCTGCTGCATTTATATGGTTGAGAAGATTTCATCCTCCTGTTACCTATGAAGGCAACAGAAGGACAATTTTACTTGCCCAACCTGATTAACCCTCTCAAGGCTGCTTGGGAAATACTTAAATTTAAGAGTTAATTCCCATTTTCACAAATGAAAATGGCTGGTTTCTTTCTTCTAAGACAGAAGTCATGTGGTTTACATTTTTGGAGAGATTAGTTTCTTTATAATTAATGAGAGAAATTATATCTAAAATCTGTAAAATCTGTAAGTTCCCACACAGTTTGAAAAATCCAGCTAGAACCATTTCTGATAAACTAGATGCAACCTCTCCTTTCATGACAGAAATGTTCCAAACACAGGGGCCTAATTTTTGCAAGTAACTTTATTTGCAAACACAACTCTGAGTGGCTAACATGTGAATATAATAGAAAAATAATATTAAGAAAGAGTAAAAATCTACAGTGGTGCCCAAGATTAAACCCAGACAAAACAACTTTGTGGTGTCAAAGACTAAACCCAGCAAAAGCATCTCAACTGGCCATGTAACTTCCCGATCCCACATGTTGGTAAAATCATAATAACCTTGTAATTAATTCTTTCCTCATATTTTTAGTATTCTAGAACATTTTGGACAGCATTGTGTTTATAAGACACTGCAGTCCTGAATTCCATAATAGAACAATATCTGTTTGAATTACCTCAACTGAATGACATCCCCGCTCCAGGTAATATTAAAGGGTTAATACAATTTTTCAGTATTCTCTTATGTTTTTAAAAAGATACACAGAGAGTAACAGGGGCCTCCTTGCATCTTACTTTTCTGCAGATCAGGATGCAATTGGCATTTGTGAGCTATTTCATTTAGTTTAGATTAATCCCACATTAATGCTTTATTAAAAACATTATTTTCATACTTCCACCTACAAAACTGGTAAATCCTTCCCAGTGCTTCTTTCTAATTTTTAAAAGAAAAATTTTAAACCTGTTTTAAAGTGTTTTAAACTTGGTTAATTAATTATGTAAACCTAGTTTTGCTCATATTTTAGTATTAGTAATATTTTGGAAAGTCCATCTCTTGCTCCTGCATATATTTTACCTGGGAGAAGGTTTCACTGAACTTTTGAGCAGAGCTGCAGAAAACTATGGAGTTTAATCTATGACTTACAAACTATTTTGATGTATGATATTTTTCTTACAAATATTTAAATGACCTTCTGCTATCTCCACTATTTCACTGAGAAGTTTCCACTTTTTTCAAGGTCACCCCCGAGAATTAGGCACTATATACCAAATCAAATTAAGACACAGGATGTATCCCCTGGTTTATTTTATATGCAGAGCAATATGATCCATAAATTAAAAGGGCTGCGAGATGAGACTGAGAATGCCAGTGAATTCAGAAGTTTTAATTATACATTTAAATAGGTATGTAAGTCACATCATATAGTCTGTGATAATATACCGGTATCTGTAACAAAATCTACTCATTTATCTTCTGAAGCAAATATTTTAAAAGAGATTGGAAATCAAAACTCTGCCAATACATCATACCTGATGGTGAAAAGATACATATGCATATGCCAAACTCTTCTTGTATTGGGTTCAGATAAAAGCTCCTTGATCCCACAAAAAAAAATATGTTTGAATTAAGGAGGCATCTGTAGCATAGCCAGATTTGTCCCAGAACACCATGGATCTCCTCTTGAATCTCCTTAACTTAAAAACATGATTTCCTGGAATTACCCAGCTTCCATGTGAGCAAGGAAATATGTAGCTTCTTTAAGGAAATGCAGGCAGGTATGGCATGCATCCCCACACTGCTCCAAAGCACCTTTTTGCCTTTGGGAATGTAATAAGGAACACTCCTACTTATGTAAGAATGTAATTAAATGAACCAACCAGACATGGACCAAGCATGCTGGATTATAACTACCAGTACTCCTAATCAACATGGCTCTCTAATTCATTTAAAGAGTGTGAGGTAAAGAAAACTGCATTCACGCAATGTTTAACTCATTGCAATAACAGTTGGATCTTGACGCCAAGAATAATATTTATAAAATCTCCCTGCCCAAGTATCAGTGGGGTAGAAGACTGAGGAAGGACTCTCTTGCACATACGTTTCTGGGGTCATAGTCTAAGACAAGCTAATTTTCATTCGCGTGCATTTTGTGCTTCCATGCGTTCGATCAGTGTGGTCTTCACACCCGGTGTATTTCTGCCATGTACACCAGTTTGATCATCTTGTCCCTCAGGCTCAACTGCCAGCATCGCAGAGAACACTTCTGGCTTCCAACCCAAATGCAAGTGACTTACCTAGGCAGGTCCCGCTACTCAGCCAGAATTGTACTCCTAAATTGTTCAGTGTCAGAGCAGAAAGATGCAGCAATGCCTTGGCTTTTTTCCTGAACTCCATTGCCTCAGGAGATGTATCATCAGGGTACAGCTAGAAAAGAAAGGAAAAGGCACTTGTCTAATCTGTACCTCAGCTTCCATGATCATTGTTTATTTTTCCTTACCAATATTTAGAATTCCCCCAGGAGAAATAAGTAACTGTTACAAGTAAAGTGGCTGCTAAATGGGAAACCACTTGAGTTCCAAAGCAGCTTCAAGCTGGAAAAAGACACAACTTGTCATTTCACCCCTTTCCCTTTTGTTTGCCTGATAACTGCTCCTTAGGAAGCAGTGCCTGCTTAATGTTTTATACACAACCAAAACAATGAGATTATATCACAACCCAGGGCTGGAGCTAAACTGCTCACTCTCTCGAAATCCCTTCCTTTTCAATCTCTCCAATTTGCAATTTTGTAACAGGAAAAGAAAAAATCACCAGTCAGGCAGAGAAAAATGCATGACTATAATGGCAATCACATGACTGAGGGACACTACAAAAGGCCATAAATGTGATCGTGTGGTTATAGAATTATTTGTTCAGCATCGCTGTAACTTCAAACGGTTGCTGAGTGATCGGTAAGTGAGGACTACCTGCAATGAATTTGTATTTAAATGAAGGTCCTTATTATTTGTTCTCTTGGAAAGTGGAAGAAAGGAGCCACAGGATCAGATACAGGCCCAATTCAAATGGGTGATGATAACCACAGGGGGAAGTTGGCAAACAATTTAAAACTCAAACTTATGGAGTCTTGTGTAAGAAAATCTGATACAATATGACATCTTTGGAATGAAATCAATTCTCTGCTTGTGCTGAAAAGCATTGGCAAGATTGAAAAATAGTCATTTGGACACTGACATGGGTGGTGTCTATAGACAGACAGACATTTAGACAGATAGAAAGATTAGCTTTGGATCTTAAAGTCCATCAAAAAATCGCCATTGCAATCCAATTTTCATCTTCACCAAATAATGCACTTTGCAATTCCCTTCTGCACTTGTAATAAGATAGCTACAAACTGTTACTCATATCTTAGTAAAGCACAACACAATGTTTAACCCACATAAAATCTCTCTTTTTTTTAAACGCAACTCTTCTTTTCTATCTTCCTGCTGTGCTCAAATGGTAGGAAAGTGTTTCTTGCAATGAAAGAAGCAGACTCTTTCATTGCTAGGCCTTCTATATTCATTCTTTGGCGCCATCAAGTGTCAAAGCCACAGAGCAAATCTTAGCAGTTAGTCACTAAATAGGATTAAGCATGGAAATGTGGCTGGCTGTTGGGCTGAAAAACTGAAGTACTGGTTGCCTAAAGAGGGAAAAGATTAATTCGATTAGGATTTCAATAAAACGATGGCCAATACTCAAAAAAACATGCATGTGTCTCAGGGCACCCAAAGGAACTGTGGGTTTGGCTTTCCAAACCTGGGAAAAAATAGCTTTTTGAAAGAGATGAAACAAATTACAAGTAATTCACTAGATCCTAGGCTATGTAGTAAGAGAGCCAGTTGATGTAGTGATTAAGGCATCAAGCTGGAACCCAGGAGATTATGAGCTAGTACCCCCACAAACACAAAACCAGCTGGGTGACTCTCACTGAGTCCTGGGAAGCAAGCAAAGGTAAACCAGAGATTAATTGTAAAAATTATGCTTCTCTGAGTTCCAAACAGTCATGAGACCAAGATTTCTGCCACTTTGCAGTGAAAAGCTAAGTGCAACATTAGTAGGTTTACAAAGGTATAGCTGGTAATTATAAGTTGATTAAGTCTACTTAGTACCATTGATTTGCTACAAATGAAAGATGTATCCACGTATACCTTTTAATTTAAATAACATCTCAATTTGGAACATTTGACAAGAATTAGCAAACATTGTTATTTTAGTTGCTGGGATGTGGAGGAGAAAGCTGACCATAGTGAAAATATTGCACATTTTGGAGGCAGTGTTGACAGGGATATAATGTCCTTTTTATTAAACCAATTAATTCGAACAAGAAATGATACTAACCTGGAAGAATGATCGAGCTTCTTTGTACCGACATTCAACAAATCGAGAGTGAGACCTTTCTTCGAGGAACTTGGACGGCTCTTTTGGAACCTGGACTATTAACCCATCAATGGAAAGAGTCAGTAATGCCATCCTGTTACAAGAAGCGGAAAATGATATTATCCTGACCAGGAGAATGCAACAGGAACTAGATATTTCCTTTTGAATTTGCATTAAGATGGCAAGCTAACAAATGCACCGTTGTTGTTCCTTCTGACACACAATCACAACTTGCATGTTTCACCATAATGTTTTGTCCATCTTAATCTGCTATTCTCAATCCATCCAATTCATTTGATATACACCTAACATAGGGCCAAAACGATTGTAACAGTTGGGTGTCAGAGCTGCCAATCAATGGAAAGCAACATTGGGTACCACCTCCTGGGTTCTACTCCAACAGGAAGAGCACAGAACAGAGAAATTTGTGGGACGAAGGCAGAAGGACAGATTTGAGGGTCGCTTGGAGTCTAAGTTTGGGAATGTCTCTTTGTGTCACTGACACAAGCCTGGCAATAATTTTAGAGACTGCTATGCACAGGCTATAAATAATTTTTAGAAATAAGTCAATTTGTTTTAAAAACCCATTTTTGGGGATTTAATAAAAACCAGTGTGTTCCTTATTCCTATATTAACTGTCTATCTGGTACTATCCTTTATCTTTCCCATATTCTCCCTGTTTGAGACTTAAAAGAATTTATGTACTCTAAAAAGGTTTTAGTGGTGGCATGAAAAGGATAATCCCTACTCTCCCTCCACAGTAGGGAACACAGCTATGATGCTTTAACAATTTATTTGAAGGTTGCCTCGAATGGGTCTGGTAAGATGAGAAGGCATCACATGTAACTGGAAGGAATATAAAATAAGCAGCTTTCCAGCTCATCAGCTGAACCTTCTGACAAAGGACACATTTAATATGAATGCACGACAACAATGCTAGCCCACGGCAATTGAACTTTGAATGTGTTCCATGATCGCAATGCTGTTAATCAGGTAACTCAATATAATTGCCTTAGTTAAGTGAATCAGATACCTTCACAATTTAGAAGCAGCTCATCCAAAGTAAAAGAAGAGAGATGCCCTACTTTACTTACAAGAGCACAAATCTCATCACTGGGGAATTGTGCATTTCTTTTTCCATCTAGGATGTATTGTGGGGTGGTATAGTGTCATTTTTCTTGTTTGATTCACATCCTCCATATTCAGAGGTGGGCCTTCTTTTGTTCAGAGGTTACCATAGTTTAAAGCCATTTTTCATGGGATTTCTTTGAGGGTGCAGTTCTTTTGTCTGCTCTGAACTTGCTGTCAAAGAATGTTGTCAGGGAATTCTCATCTCTGCCATCACATAAGGAAGAGAGAAGGAGGAGGAACCTAATGGCCTCATTACCGGCATTAATCAAAAGTACAAGTTCACTTTCCTGGCACAATTTTCATCCCTTTTATATTCCAAGATGTCTGACTTAATCTCAGTCTTTTGGAAGCAAGTACTGTACAACAGCGGTGTTTTGCAAGAGGAGCCTTATCATCCTATACAACAACAACAACAACAAATACTGCCCTGCTGTTTCTTACTTGTCATAGGCTCCAGCGTAGCGTCCAAAGTGTAGCTTCTGGAAAGGCACAAATGCCCTGTCCATGTGTAGCTTCAGACGTAGCGGCCCATGCCAGAGGTAGTTGCCACTCCTCTCATAGAAGACGACTAGATGGATGGCATGAGTTGCCTGCTTGAAGATGTAATGCAGGGGGACTTCTGTTCCAGACAGATCCTCCATGCCTTCCAAACGTGGATCTTTACTCTGAAGTTTAAGCCACTGGAATCCCATTCTCTCAGCAGCCTGAAACAAGCCCACCTGAAACCAACATAAAGTTTTTGTTCCTTCATCAAGCCATGTTTCACCACACAGTTCCTTCTGGATTGAAATGAAAGCAAATCATGGCAGAAGAGAACCATCTCATGGCAATTTCACCACCCCTTTCCGAGAAGCTGTTCTTGAGCAAACGACTTTTTTTTTTTTCAGTTCAATCAAACCTCTCAAGATAAAGTCAATAAGCCACTCTGGCAGAAATGAACCTCTATAATGGTCCAAGCAAAGATGTGTCATCTCTAAATGTTAACATCAAGTCCTTCTCCAAGAATTTTGCTGCTACTTCAGCAGCATATCTTGGATTACTGTATGACTTAACTTTCCGAAGGTTTCTCAGGAAATACGTCACCACAGATAATTAATTTCATGCCCATAACAGGGCATGGGATGGAAGCTACATTGGTCATCCTTGTGCAGATTTCTCAGTGGCATTCAACTTTGTTTGATCACAATATTCTTTTGGACTGCCTGGTTTTTTAAATAACAATTCAAACTGGTGTTGTGGAAGGAGACGTGAAACCCTGGAACACTTCAGCGGGCTCTCCATTTTGTTTAACATTTACACGAAACCAATAAAAGAGATCATCCAGTGGTTTAGGTTTTACCTTTCCACCTCCACCATATAGGAAATGCAGTGGAAGTCTTGACTCGGTGCTTAAAACTGTGAAGAACTGAATGGGGCAAACTATTGATATTCTGATTATTTCTTTTGATGGAGCTGTGTTTCTCTCGAAAGAGCTGGTACAGCTAGTCCCGGACTTACAACCACAACTGAGCCCAACATTTCTGTTGCTAAGCGAGACAGTTGTTAGGTGAGTCTTGCCCCATTTTAAGACCTTTCTTGCCACAGTTGTTAAGTGAACCACTGCAGTTGTTAAGTTAGTAACACAGTTGTTAAGTAAATCTGGCTTCCCCACTGAGTTTGCTCGTCGGAAGGTTGCAGAAGGTGATTACATGACCCCGGGACTCTGCAATGGTCATAAATGTGAGCCAGTTCCCAATCGTTGTAACTTTGACTGGTCTTTAAACAAGTCAAGGACTACCTGCATACAATCTAATACGTTTCTTAGAGTTAAGAGCAGGGCTGTAAACTCAATTTCATAGAAGGCCGCATCAGGGTTGTTTTTGACCTCAGGGGCTGGGGTAGGCGTGGCCAGCTCAATGTCACTCATGTCAGGGGCGCTTACGGTGGCCCCTGACTCTGTCAGCAAAAACGGGCTCCCAAACTCCATTTTTTTTTGCGATGGCATTCTGCAACCCTCTGCCAATGAAAATGGAGCTTGAGAGGGCTGCCTGCGGCCCTTGCGTGCTCTGTTTTCGGCTCCTGCAACCCTCTGCCAGCAAAAACGGAGCTCCTGAGCTCCATTTTCACTGGCAGAGGCACCAGGGGCCAGTTCTTTGCTTTTCCCAGGGCGGCCCTACAGGCCAGATCCAGCCCCCAGGTCTTGAGTTTGACACCCCTGAGTTAGAGGCATCTGCTAGAACAGCAGTTAGAAGCCACAGCAGAGTCTACAGTCTACAGCCAGCTTTGGTGAGCCTGCCAGGAATGTCTCTGAATCAGAAGATGTTGAAAGGAGTGATTACAATGTCACCATCCCTCAGACTCCAATTCACTCCATGCTCCAACTCCAGTTCCACACTCTTCATGTGGCTCACCTTAAAGAGAACCTGGAATTGGAATCTTACATGCTAGTGGAAAAGGTGGCTGCTTACTTGCCGATTGACATTAATTGTTTCAGGAAAAAAAAAGATTTGCCTTACCAGAGCTGCTATTGGCTGTCAATAAATTTCTGGTCCCAATACAAGATGCTGGTGATTACCTACAAACCCTATTCAGCTTGGGCCTTTGCTAGCATTAGGACATCTCCTGCAGACGGACTCTAGCCACCCTATTTCATCTAGTGTGGAGTGATTGGGGATGGGGTGGGGGGTGGGGGAATCAGACAATGACATTGTCAGGGGAGCCTTTCCCTCTGGGAATAGCATCACCCTGGCAATCAGATATCCCCTCCCCCCACCCCGATGTCCTTTAGAAGAATGTCAAACTGTCCTTTTTCAAAAGGCATTCAGGTGGAAGATCTTAAGTAAGAAGGAATGGCACCTTTTTATGTATGTAAATCATTTTATGTAATCGTTTTATTGATTAGTAAGTCTTGTTATCCTGTTTTTAATCTAGGATTTCGTTTTTGTAAGTGGCTTAGAGTAAAAAACAGTAGGGAATATACAAATGTGGGCAAAGAAAAACCCCAAACAGGCACCTTTATCCTCTATATCTCTGTACTGCATCCTATTTAATGACTGAAAACTTCAGCAGAGTTAGAGGAAGCTGGAAAAAGACATTTACTTCAAGTTTCCAGGTTTTGTCCAGTAGTCCAAAGGTGGTATAATCCCGTGGGGTACAGAAGTACTTGCATTCTGAGCGACTGCCATCAGAGAAGGTCTGAAGCTGCTCCAAGTCTCGGTCAATCAGCTCCAAAAGGAGAGGATCGATCAGATGCACAACTATGTTGTGGCTGCTCACCAAATTCAGAAATTTTCTCACCACATGCTGTTTAATTTTTTTTAAAAAAGGGAGGAGAGGGAAAAAAAACAAACATCAGGAGTAAATGTTTGCTGAAAATCTGTACCAAAATAATAATACAGATATAGTCCTCATCATGCAAAAATAATGGAGCCTGCCCATTATGGTTGCGTATTACAATGGTTGTAAAAAGGATCAGTCATGTGACAAATCAGATTTTAGAATTTTTTTTCAATGGTTGTTAAGCAGACAGAGGTCAGCAAACCAATGGTTCACTATGGGCACTGTTTTGCCAAAAACCAAAGTGCCAGGTTTTGACAAAACTGTCATAAAAATGCAGTGATGTGACTGCCAGTTGCTGCAAATGGTCTTACATGCAGCCATGTTCCCGAGTGCTTGAAATTTGGTTATATGGCACAGAGGGGGCTCAATCATTGCAACTTCAAATCTAGGTTGTAAGTCCCCTTTTTCCGGTCAGTTGTAACTTCAGTCACGAAGCAACTTGTCATAAATTGAGGACTATCTGTAATAATTTGTAATAACTATAGCAATCATTCTAAAATCATGATTTTGATCATGAGCATCAAGGGATTTTGTATAAATAACTATAGTTAATGTAACAACGGTTATTGTAGAATATTTGTCAAAAAATCAAACTAAAGGGTTTTTTTTTTTTTAAAGAAGCTTAAAAGTTTAGGATAAATTTGGGTGCCCAAAACCAAGGCTGGGGGCCTTTTCAGGGTAGAAAGCTGCATTCAATCTCCTTCAAGGTGCTAGGCATGACCCTTGAAGAAGTGCAAGTGGTAGACATTAATTCTTCATAAATGAGCTGCTATTGTTAAAATAAAAGTATAGTAATTTAACACAAGTTATGCAAAATATTCCCCTATGTATTTAATATTCTTTGGTAATTATTATTTTACACTTATTTGCCTCACACTGTTGCCTTCCTCCTTTTCACTGAGTTGCCTCTTCCACCTCAAGCATGTTGTTTATGAGAAATAGTAAAATCAGATGTATTTACCCATTGACTATTGTCTTGTCCTGCTTTGCTCCCTTTAATCTTGGGGAAAACCGCTCCATTCTAACAAAACCAAACAAGAGAAATAAAGCTCTACACCTCCAGTCTCAACCGTACCACAAAATTATAACAAAAAACAGAGCTTCATTGCTTTTTACTACCAAGTAAGTATACTTCAGAATAACATTTGGTATCTCTGTCTTCTGTAAATGATCTTGTGGGTTGCTTGTTTATTTTGTTCTTGCTAGCATATTTTAAAACACTAGAAGCACTTGTTTAGATCTGTAAATCTGGGTTTGTGTGTAAGTAATAAGAATCATGAAACGTTACCTTTGGAGAGAGATAATATTTATAATAGTACAACTGGAACAGGAGAAAGATTGAACTGGTCAAAGTAAGAAGGCCCAGTACTACGTTTTTGTTAATTCTCTGCATCGGTCATTTGAACCCTCCTGGTATTCATTAGAAAGCAGCAGTTGGTGCTTCTCATCTTTTTAGATGGCCTATTGTGAGTTTCAAAACTGGGAAAACATAAAAAAAATGAATTCAGTTAAGAAGTTATAATAGCTTTTTCAAAAGCAAAGCTGTTGTTCTTCTATTTAAATAATTATCCTACCACCTAAGTTCTAAGATGCAATTAAAAACTCATCATTCAAAATTAAAAAGTTATTTTATTGATTCACAGATGATTCGGTGTAGTTTTATTTTGGATATTGCTGTGAACAAGTTCATGTCTGCAGCAACAATGCCTTGAAGGTGTCACCAGGCAAACTTCTCTGAGAAGGACATCCCATAAGTAAGATACCTTCTTGCTAACCTTTTACCTACGTTCACCTACTCATTTTGGGAGAAGAACATTATCTCAAATCATTTCTGCGAGCATGTAAAAGCAGATTCTCAACAAGAATGAACTTTGGGTCCTAGTAGAGGGAGCATTTAATTTGCTGGTACCAATTTCAATATCAATCTCGAATCCTAAAGGAGATAGGCCTTGTCTTTGCAATATTCCTGGAACACTCAGGCAAATTGCAGATACAATAATCCAGTATGTCATTGTGGTTTTTCGTGATATGACTGTGATTGTGTGGTTTGAGTTTGATTATCTTTGGTGCCATGGCACTATTATTGTGTCATTTTTGTTTATTAGTATTATTTTTATTGTTCCTTGGTTTTAATTCCTGTTCACCACCCGGAGTGGAAATTATGAGATGGATAGCAATATAATTTCAGATTAGAAACTTATAAAATGAAGTAGTAAAACAAATGTTTACTGAGACACCTGAATGGGCAGCATAACATTTCTCCCAAGACAGCAGAGATCTACTATCAGGATCTGAAGCATTCTAACCAGAAGCAGATTACATGAACTAAATGGGTTCCAGGTGAAATAGAATCAACTAACAAATGGAACACATTGCAAAGGCAGATTCCATTTTCCAAACTCCTTGTGTCCAGGTACTCAGTCACACACATAATAGTAATCAGGCTTGTGCAATGTGAGAAGTGGCTTTGATCCTTACACTGACTCCTGAATGAAGTTGAAAGTGGAGAAGCCTTCCTGAAAGAGATGAGTTTCAGTCTGAGTTAGACATACCCCAACAGTTTTTCAATAGAAGAGTGTTAGCTGTTTACTTAAAACTTCCTTAATTTACTGCTTATTACCCAATGCTGTTTGTAATATTCCATTTCCCCTCACATATCAAAGTTTTAGTTTCTTTGAAGGAAAATTCAAACCTCACAAAATAGACTAAATTTAGTTTTTTCCCCTTCTTCTTCACATCAACTAACAGAGGCAAAATACTTGTGCAGATTCTGGATACAAATGTGCAAATGTGACTACTACTTATTTGCATATTCATAATTTTCTGGAAGATTCCTGCTAGTGCTTGAAAGGACAACTTTATACAAACAATGAGCATAAGCCAGTCACTAGTGGTTGATTTGTGATTCAACCGTATGCCCATGGAATGACTGATTCTCTTCCAAATATGGTTGTAGGCAAAACTAAAGAACTAAGGAAGCTTGATATCGGTAGGCGTCAATGAGACCGCAGTCTTTTTAGGTGAAATGTGTTATCTGCCCTTTCTAAATGAAGTAAAACCCTAATACGACATTTATGATGTTCTCCCTACCTCTCTTCCAATCCTGAAAAATTAAACACGCGTGAGGAAACCCGAGTCTTCTCCAGATGCCCATGAACTACAATTCCCAGCATCCTTCACCATTGGCCATGTTGCACCAGTAGCTGGAGGGCTACCAGTTTCTTCTTGCTCAGGTTGAGACCGGGAAGGTTTCGGGGACGGAAAAAACTGCTAACGCGAGCGCCTTAAAACGTTTATTTTCCCCGTCGTGCTAACATCTCTCTTTTTGGCTTATCCGTTTAAGGCTGCGTGCGGAGTAAAATGAAGGCAAATAATACGACGTTGATGCCCTTACCTGCAAGGCGGGAGGCGAAGTGGGGGAAGACCGTAAGACGCAAAGGACGGGCACTTTTGCGGCACTTAGCCACCGAAAGGCAAGGCCGCCGCGCTTTACGTCAGCTGCGCCTTGCAGCGATGCCGGGCGAGTGGCGCGAAGACAGGAAGAGGGGTGTGGAGGGGTTTCGGTGTGGTTGTGGTGTTTTGTAGTGGACGGCTCGGTTCGCAGCGGACGGGGGGGGGGAGGAAACAGCCTCACTCTGAAACAGAGGCTCTCTTGCCACTCTTCCCCTCCCCCTTTAAAAATAGGTTTTTAATTTAAGGCTTCATTTAATACGCAACGTCCCCGCGTTGCAACTGGCGCTGGACGGTTGTTTTTTTCATTTTGCAGCTTCACGGGTGGCGGCGCCCTGGTGGAGACATCAGTGCAGTTGGGCAAAGGAAGACTGGCGCTAGGCGAAAAGACGGCAATGGAAAAAAATTTCCAGGACTATCGCATGGCTGTTAGGAAAAAGCGATTTGCAGATTTTTTTTTTTTGAAGAATGTTGATCTTCAAGTAGGATTTTTTTAAAAAAAATGAAGACAGGGTGATACTGCAGTCAAGTGCATTTCATTAATTTCCTCGAAGCAGTGGAAATCTTATAGTACTGTATAAGCTATCCTTTAACACGGGCCCGGCGGACGGTACGGGCATTGGTTTCGGCATTTTGAAAAAAGGAATCAAAGATGGGGCGGGGTGTCGGCCATTTCCCGAAAAGCTCACAGGCGCTGGCGCCGTCCACGCCACCGGGTTTTGCAAAAGTGGGGCGCCCAGCTCGCGAACCGGCTGCGCCGCGCCGGAACCGGGGCAAAAGGTTGGGGATCCCGCTTTAACATATCTAGAAGTGTTTTTTTTTAATTTAAGAGAGATTTATCAGCTGGAATATCTTCAAGAAACTGATATTGGTTTATAGTACAAGGAGTCTTCGGCTTACAACAGTTCCATTTAGTGACCATTTGAAGTTACAATGACACAGAAAAAAGTGACCACCATTTCAATATCCCTGTGGTCATGTGATCAAAATTCAGATGCTTGGCAACTGGTTCATACATATGAGTTACATATAAAGTCAATAGCTAAGCCAGATTCACTTAACTGTCATTAACCTAGCAACTGCAGTGATTCACTTAACTTTGGTAAAGGTCATAAAATGGGGCAAAATTCACTTAACAAATGTCTCAGCAACAGAAATTTTGGGCTCAATTGTGCTCGTAAGTTTAGGACTACTGGTAGTTGTATGATGATTAGGATTGCCCAACTATGGAGAAGGAAACGGCAGCGCTGCACCAGCCGGGCCAAGAGCTTCTCCCTGCTCCCTGCTCCCTGCCATGGCCTTGCAGAACGATCCTGGCACTGTCGCCTGCGCCCCCAGCAAGGCGGCTGAACCCAGCGGGGGCGCTACCTGGGGCTCTGTGCGCAGCAGGCCGCAACAGGAGCTGATGACACCGATGATGTCTGGAGACCACGGCATCTCTGCCTTCCCGGAGTCGGACAATGTCATCTATGGCATGGCTGGGACGGTCTACGAGGACCTGAGGTACAAGCTCTCCTTGGAATTCCCCAGCAGGTACCCCTACAACACTCCCACCATCAAGTTCCTCACCCCCTGCTACCACCCCAACGTGGACTTGCAGGGCAACATTTGCTTGGACACCCTGAAGGACAAGTGGTCGGCTCTCTACGACGTCTGGACCATTTTGCTCTCCATCCAGAACTTGCTGGGAGAGCCAAACATGGAAAGTCCTTTGAACAGAGGCTGCCGAGCTGTGGAAGAACCAAGCAGCCTAGAAAAAAACACCTCCATGAATCCTACCAAAAACATATGAAGAGCCAGGATACCTGATGTCCTTCCCAGCCATGGACCACTTTGCCTGGGTGGGGAGGGGTGGGGTCTCTTCCCTCTTCTGTTTCATCCTTGTATTTTCTGTGCGTCGCCTCTATTGTATTATAGGTCATTTTAAAGGTTATTTGGCTTTTCCCCCCCTGGTGTTAATGTATAAATAAACGTTTTTTGTTTTGTTTTTTTTAAAAAAAAGGATTGCCCATCTACGTGATTATAAAAATAGAATGTACCTCATCCCACTGGGATTTGCCCACTCCACTCATGCTAGCAGGCGGCTTCATCGGACAGGTATTCCGGTGGGTGGGTGCAGAAGAGCCTTCTCTGCCATTGCACCTGCCCTTCGGAATATCTCCCCCTCCCCAGGAAAGCCGGCTCCAATATCTTCCTTAAAGAGTTTAAAGACCACATTCTACCAGTTGGCTTGGGGCTCCAGAGGGGCTTCGTGATGGAGGTGATAGTTTAAACTTCTCCCCGCCCCCAATTCACTCCCTCCCCATCTTTTTAGCTATTGTATTTTCTATTTATTTTTGTACATTTATACTTTTGTAATATATTTTATCTTTTTAATATTGTGAGCCACTCAGTTATCCTGTGACAAGATAGGTAAACAATACATTTAATTAAATTCCTCAGTGCATTATATCCATGACCATTTTCTGTTTTGTCCATAGTTAGATTATAATTGAAGGCAGTATAACAACAGAGATGGCCGGCCATATTAAGAGCTTGCTAAAAAAATCCAATTGAGCAGATTGGACTTGTTCAATTTGAGGAGAGTATGAATGAGAACCATATTTACTCATACTGAAAGTCACCAGTTTTGGAAATTTCTATTGACTTTTTATAGCATCCCTTCTAACATGAATTCCTCTAAAAGGTACAGCAGTACAGCACTGTGAACAATATCATAAGAACATTGTTAACTTCTTCCTACTATCACTAAATGGTAAGCAAACTTGAATCTGATGAAGCTTCTCTCTTCAGAGAGCTACAAAGGAAATTTGGGCACTATTTTCATGTAATTTGTTATGTTTATAGCCTGCCTTTCACTCAAGAGGCATGCATACCATTCCCACCTGCAGTAATAAATTAGTTTCTACAGTTTCGGTACATACCAGGCCTCAAGGCCTCTAGGCCTCACGTAGGCTGAAAGCGTACCAGAAACAGAGATCATCAATCAACAAACATGTCATCATGGGCGAATAACTGTAATGCAGGCGCTGATTTGTTACTTTGTACCTTTCAAACTGACCATGCACTGTAATTGGATGTAACTATGTGTCCACTAATATTTCTGCTCATGTAACATAATGATTGGATAGAATTCACCGCTTATGACGTATCACTATGTGTTTTTAATAAAAGAACTTCCCGAACTTGTGATCGGAGCAGCTCATCCAAGATAGAACCTGCGTTGGTGTCTTTCTTGATGCATTCGACCACCCAGTGGGCAGCCTTCCAAATGCGGAGCAAAGCCGCATCTGGTGACCCCGACGTGATCCATTAAAAGAAATGGGTGCTTTTTCAACTGCTTATCTCACCCGGCCGGACGAGCCAGTTGCAACTCAGGGACGCCGTTTCGTGTCACGGATCCCTCCCCAGGAATCTTCTGCAAAGAAGACATCCTCCTTCAGGTGAGTATGGGCGAAAGTTCTCCAAAAAGCAGATAGCACATTTGCAGGAATTAGGAGAACTAACGAAGAGCTCAATTCGTATTCTTAGGAATCAGGGCAAAAAGCTCCCGGTTCCAACTAAAAAGGACCTTATCACCCTTTTGACTTACATTTATACACAATATCCGGCTTATCCGGAGAAAGGGTCCTTGAAAGTCTCCACATGGCAACGTTTGGGTGACTGTTTTCATGATAACCCCAGGGCTCTGCCAAAGATTCTGACCACATGGAGAATAGTCCTGGAATGTTTAAAAATCCATGGTTTAGCACTGACCAAAGCCCCACCCGGTCCTCCTCCTTATACAGCTGAAACCAAAACAAAGGACGCTCTCCTGTTAGAAGCTTCCTCCCCACAGCTCCTAAACCCATAAATCCTCCTAACTCAAATTCAGCGGAGGATCAAACACCCATGGGAGCGATCGCGCAAGCAGGGAGGGCTCTTGTTAGTGTTCGGGGATTAACCCCTAGCAGAGTATTGCAGCAGTAGTCAAGCCAGGCAGCCAAAACGAGAGTGGAAGGGCCCCAGAGTATACACACACTGAACACAAACACTGTTTGTAGTTTAAATAGTTTTTAATCCATTTAGAGTTTAAAGCATTGTCATTCAGTCCATTAAATCATTCACAGTATTTCCATCCAGTAAGACTCACTATTACAGTCCAAGTTAAGAGTCCTTACAATATCTTTATCAGCCGATAAAGATATCTTCTCCTCCACCGGTGCCTCTCTCCAGAGGAACAATCGCTGGATATTCAACAAGACGTTCAAACAGTAGAACAGTAGAATTACGCAGTAAATCAGCAAACAGTAGCAAACAAGAACAGTTCAGTCACAGGCACTCACAATTAGTCGCAGTAAGACACAGTTAGTCGCAGAGAGACACAGTTAGTCGCAGCAAGACACAGTTAGTCGCAGCAAGCTTTCCAGCTTCTAATGCTTCCTTATATTGTAACTTCTAACCTCACCCTTAATCGGCTAATTGCCTGCAACATTGTGCTTAAAGTGATAAGCACTTAAACCATGATATCTAAGTTTTATATATTTATTCACCCAAACCATATTTGGTATCAATGTTATACCTAACATACTCCCTTTTGGGTGAAATAAATATATAATACCTTTACAATCTAACCCCATATTTTTCACAACTCTCCTGGTGCTTACTGGCACCTTGGGCTTTAGTAAAATTATCAGCTAAATTGTCCTCCGACATACAGTACTCTAGCTGAATCATCTTACTTCTTACAGATTGTCTCACGTTTAGGTATCTTAGATCTGTATGCTTGCTCCTTGTTTTTACTGCAATATTTGTGGCCATTTGAATTGCTGCCTGATTATCTTCATGTATAATTATAGGATAATCTACAGTTATACCTATATCAATTAACATTTGTTTATACATTATTAATTCTGTACATAACAGTGATAAACAGGAGAATTCTGCCTCCATAGTAGACAAACTTATATGCTGTTGTCTTATTGACTTCCAGCCTATTAATGTCTTACCCAGCATTATGGCTGTTCCTGAAGTCGACTTTCTAGTGTCTCTTTCTGATGCAAAGCTAGCATCTGCATAAGCACTCAGGATTAAATCACCCTTTGGTTCTAAATACAATGAATAATTCATTGTCTTTTTAAGATATCTTAATATCCTCTTAGCTGCAATCCAGTGTCTTTCACATGGTGCAGAATTGAATCTAGCCAACTGATTCACACAGTACGAAATATCTGGTCTAGACCAATTACTAATATAACTCAAACTACCAATTAAAGATTGATAAATCACCTTATCAAACTCCGGGCTTTGTTCATCAGTGTTGCTAAACTCCTGACTCATTGGAGTCTTAGCCGGCTTACAAAGCTCCATCTTGTAATCTTTTAGCAATTTGCTTATCTTATCTTCCTGAGATATCTTAAAACCTTTCCGTGTTTTCTTTATATTCAAACCGAGATACTTCTTTATCTCCCCTAATTGCTTGATCTTTATTCTCTTTCCTAATGATGCTATTATTTTATTTGCTTCATCATTAGTTTCAGTTATCAATGCAATGTCATCTGTGAATAGTAATAATAATGATACTTTCCCATTTGTCTCCCTCTTAAACAGACATGGATCGGCTAAACCAGCTTTAAATCCTATATTGTCTAGTTCCTTTACAATATACTGGTTCCATTCATAGCCTGATTGTTTAAGACCATAGAGGCTTTTCTTTAACAACCAACAATCATTATTATCCTTATTTTCACTTTTAATACCAACAGGTTTTTTCATATAAATAGTATGTTTTAATGGGGCGTGCAAGTAAGCAGTTTCCACATCTAGATGGTTAACTATATAGTTTTTACTAGCTGCCCACACTAAAGCTGCCCTCAAGGTTGCTGCCTTAAGACTAGGTGCAAACACCTCATCATAGTCATTAGCATTCTGCCTAAAACCTTGGGCTACTAACCTTGCCTTATGGATTAAATTACCATCTTTATCTATTTTTACCTTAAAAATCCATTTGCAGCCAATGGATTTCTTTCCTACAGGTAATTTGGCATTTTCATACACCTTCATATCTCTTAATGAATTCAGTTCCTTATTCATTGCTGCATACCATCTTTCTTTTTCCTTAGTAGGATACTTTTTAATTTCTTCTACAGAATTAGGAACTTGATTAATCTGGCACACTGTGTTAGCCTGGTACCTATCAGGCGGTCTAGATACACGTGTAGTTCTTCTGGGAATTACAGGGCTTACAGGAGGACTTTGTTGAACTACTACCTGTTCATTATCCTCATCCTGTTCAGCTATTGAATCTGTTTCTTCCTTTATGGGCACTATTTCATCCTGTATTTGTCTCTTTACTTTATTTTTAAAGTTACAGGGATAACTAATGGGATTTCTATAGGATTCAATAATTACATCTTTATTGGCATCCTGTTCTAATTTCTCCCATCCTTCATGTTCTAGAAATTGGGCACTAGCACTACATAACACTTTAGATGTGCCTTTCTCCCAAAATCTATATGCCCTATGGTTTGCCTGATAACCAACGAAGAAAAATCTTTTAGCTCTATGTTGCCCTTTTTTTCTGAGTTGTGCAGGAATACGCACCCATGCTGGTGCACCAAATGTGTGCAGGTAACTTAGGTCAGGTTTCCTGCCATGCCACCTGGTAAATGGTATTTCACCTGTTGTTGTATTAACAACGTTGTTCAATATGTTATTAGCACACATTGTAGCCTCCCCCACAAAGAATCAGGTAATCCAGAATCAGTTAACATTGTTCTAACCATTGCCTGTAGTGTTTGGCCTCTTCTTTCAATAAAAGCGTTATGTTCTGGCCTGTATGGAGCAGACTTCTTATGCTCTATTCCAGCTACCTTAAGTCTGTTCTGGAATTTGTTATTAATAAATTCTGTACCATTATCTGTCACCAGGGTTATCAGTTGTCGTTTAGACTTTGTTTCAGCAAACCTAAGCCAATTGAAAAAATGTTGATATGTTTCAGTTTTGCTTTTCATTAAATAGCAAAACCCATATCTAGAATAATGGTCCATAATGCTCAGTATATATCTAGCACCCCCATACTGGGTTTCTTTGGACCTATGATGTCTGCAAATACCACTTCTAAAGGTTCTTTTGTTTTGAAACCATTTAGCCTATTTGCAGGCAATACTTTGCTCTTATCTTCACAGCAAACATTACAACGCAAATATTTATCACAAGGTTTTAACCTTATTCCTTCAGATAACTCAACTGTACGTTTTAGCATTTTAAAATTTACATGCCCCAAACGCCTATGCAATAAATGGATACATTCTTCATGAGGCTTTATATTATTAAATACAGTTTGTGCCTCCCCTTTCTTACTATTATCTAAGACATATAATGTTCCATTTAAAGCTGCAGTTACCCTTTTGTTATCTTTTTCAATTATGCAATTATTATCCTTAAAAGTAATTACATAACCTAATTTATCTAATACCCTTACTGAAAGCAAATTAAACTTTAGTTGCGGTACATACAACATTTTTATATCCTGGTTTATGCACGGACAATGTGCAAGACCTTCTCCTTTCGCTTTCAGGTTCCAGCCATTGGCAAGTGATATATGTTGAGAACTTTTAGACATTTTTATAAATTTTGTCTTATCTCTTGTGATGCAGTGGGATGCGCCACTGTCAACCACCCATAGATCATTCTTCACATCAGAGTTGCTAAACATGGCTAGTTCAAATGCTTTCTTTGGCTTTTTTACATTCTGGCTTTTTCTCTTTTTGCAGAATCTTGCCAAATGTCCTCTGCCTCCACAATTAAAACACTTTTAATTGTGTATGCCGTCGAAGATAAATTCTCTTCTTCCAGGTGCTGTACTTTGCTAATCTGGTTTCTTTCAAGCTTTGAAGATAATTTCTCTTCTTTCTTATCTTCTCTCAGCTCGTCACGCTCACGCCTTCTTCTGGCTTCTTCTAGTAGCCTGCCTGTAATCTCGGTTAATGAGAGGCTTTCTTTTGGCAATACCTCTAACGAAGTCACATAGTCATCATAGCTTTGATCTAATGAAGATAATATGATGTAGACTTGTTGCAGTTCATTAAATATAAGCTCTTTTTCTTGCAAATCTTGAAAAATGCTCTTCATACAGTTTAAATGAACTAACATATCTCCATTCCTCTGAAGATGCGTTCGAAAAAGCTTCCGTGTAAGATTTATATGTGCTCCTACACTGTCCCGAACATAAATCTTCCTGAGGTTCTCCCAGCAGTTTGCAGCATTTTCTTCTCCACGAATATGGACAAGCTGCTGATCACAGAGAGTCAGTCCTATGATGCATAAAGCCTGCTCATTCTTCAGTTTAAAGTCTTGTAACTTTTCGTTATCATCATCATCAGCAGGATCCCAGCTACTCACATCTGGTGGGTTTGCTATAATGTCCCACAAACCTTCTCTACGTAGAAGTAAACTACATTTCATTGACCATGAAACATAGTTTGTTCCGTCCAGCCTGGATATCATGGACAGTTGTGACAAATTTACTTGTGCCATTACTCTTCAGATATTGTGACTATTTTAAACTAATTAAAACAGTTTGTTTTTACAGTAATGTGCAACTCACACCAACTCTCTCTGCTATATCCTGGTTAGTTAGACTATGCTGCTGGGCCCATAACCAATGTTAGTGTTCGGGGATTAACCCTAGCAGAGTATTGCAGCAGTAGTCAAGCCAGGCAGCCAAAACGAGAGTGGAAGGGCCCCAGAGTATACACACACTGAACACAAACACTGTTTGTAGTTTAAATAGTTTTTAATCCATTTAGAGTTTAAAGCATTGTCATTCAGTCCATTAAATCATTCACAGTATTTCCATCCAGTAAGACTCACTATTACAGTCCAAGTTAAGAGTCCTTACAATATCTTTATCAGCCGATAAAGATATCTTCTCCTCCTCCGGTGCCTCTCTCCAGAGGAACAATCGCTGGATATTCAACAAGACGTTCAAACAGTAGAACAGTAGAATTACGCAGTAAATCAGCAAACAGTAGCAAACAAGAACAGTTCAGTCACAGGCACTCACAATTAGTCGCAGTAAGACACAGTTAGTCGCAGAGAGACACAGTTAGTCGCAGCAAGACACAGTTAGTCGCAGCAAGCTTTCCAGCTTCTAATGCTTCCTTATATTGTAACTTCTAACCTCACCCTTAATCGGCTAATTGCCTGCAACATTGTGCTTAAAGTGATAAGCACTTAAACCATGATATCTAAGTTTTATATATTTATTCACCCAAACCATATTTGGTATCAATGTTATACCTAACAGCTCTCTTACCCTGGAGGAGCTCTCTCTCTCTGTCCTGTTGAATATATAGGGGATGGAGCCAGAAATATGGTGCCTAGACTTGAACCTTTACCCATGAAATTAATCAGAGATTTAAAACAAGCTGTGGCCATGTACGGCATCCAGGCACCATAAGTCAGAGGCTTCATTAACACCATTGTAGGATCTTTTTTAAAAATCACTCAAGGCTCACATCAGCCTTATGCCAAGTTCATAGAAGAGCTTCAGAAGGCCATTCAGAGGCAAATCTCGAATGAAGAAGCCCGTAAAGAGCTTCTGTTAAAACTGGCTGTTGAAAATGCAAATGAGGATTGCAAGAGGATTCTGCAGCCTCTATCTGCCCGAGGGGGCTTCCCTCTCGGACTATGTTTGAAAGTAAACAAGAAAGCAGCAAGGAAAAAAGAAATGGGAGGGCGACCCTAGTGGGCTGGCCTTTCCAGAGAACACAGATTGATTTCACCGAAGTACTAACTCCATACGCATATCTGGGCTATAAAATGCTTTCAACTACTGCCTATCCTTCACTTCCCTCTGTCTCTACCTTCTCAACCCACTCTGGTTCAACTTCAGCAATATCTGGGTACCATAAACTGGGCCCGACCTTTCCTGTCTTTAACCACTGATATTCTTTCTGCATTGTTTGAAGCCCTTACCTGGGGGAAAAAGCCTGCTGACATAATATCCTTGGAGCAACCTCAGCTTCAAGCAATACATCACCACAAAGAGCTGAGCTTGCTGCAACCATATTAGTCCTCCAGAATTTTAATGAACCCCTCAACTTGATCCTAGACAGCCTATATGTTACTCAAATAGTCTCTACTATTCACAATTCTTACCTCTCTCCCACTATTGATAAAAATCTTCTCTTTTTGTTACATTGCAACACCTTGTTGCACAGCGCCAGCACCCGCTCTTTGTAGCACACATTCGTAGTCACCAACCCTTCCCAGGAATCCTCCAGGAAGGCAATGATGTGGCTGATCAAGCAGCTGCAGGCATCATGACATCACACACATTGACTCCTTGGGAGAGCCATTCTTATTTCCATCAAAACACCAAAGCTCTCATGAAACATTTCAACCTCACTATGGACGAAGCTTCAGCCATTAGACAGCAATGCCTCACCTGTAGTCAACAAGCCCATTCCATTCCCTTAGGGGTAAATCCCCGCGGGTTGAAAGCCTGCGAAATATGGCAGATGGACGTTACTCAGTTTCCTCCATTTGCCCCCTGGAAGTATCTGCATGTCACAATTGATACTTATTCAGGGTTCATAATGGCAACCCGCAAAAGAGGAGAAGCCTCCAAACATGTCATCAATCATTGCATTCGCACTTTTGCATCGTTGGGACGCCCAAATGAAATAAAAACAGATAATGGTCCTGCATACACTAGCACAGCCATGTCAGAATTTTGCGCTAAATGGCAAATTACCCACAAATTTGGGATCCCTTATAACAGTCAGGGACAAGCCCTGCTAGAGAGCTAACTTAACGCTAAAAACAGCGTTGAACGACATTTGATCAAAGGGAAAGAACCCTAGCCTCCCGGCGATGCAAGACACTCTTAATCTCTGTCTTTATACTCTCAACTTCCTCAATCTCTCCGGCACCCCTGCTATGACGGCAGCGGAGCGACATTTTTCCTCCCCTTCCCGATTCTCCCAAACCACAGGTATACTACCACCAACTGCCAGACCCTACTTGGAAGGGCCCTGCTGGTCTCCTCACCTGGGGTCGTGGCTACGCAGCTATCCAGCTTCCAGATCGTGTCCTGTGGGTTCCTGGACGACACGTCAGACCATACCACCCCAAGGTAGAAAAATCACCACCTGCAGAAAAATCACCACCTGCAGACATATCATGATTCGTCTCGTTGCCTTGCCGACCGTCTTCCTCCTTCTTGCCGCACATGCCTCCAAGGTCTCCATTCCATCTCGAGTGATGTACTTTACGCCAGGCACCCCCTCCTGCTGACCTGCACCGCATATGGGGACATTTTCCCCCTATCTCCGATGGTCAACACTCCCTCAGCCATGGCTCCGTATCTCCAGCAATGCTTCTTTCCAGATCAACACCTTTGAACTCCCCTGCCTGACCAAAACCACACGAGCAGGCTTCATTCAACTAACTCTTATCTACCATACTCAACAACCGCAGAAGTGCCTTCCTACCGGAAAAACTTGCCAAAACAACGGAACCATGTACCATCTATGCAAGATGAACTCAAAAACCATTTGCTACAATCCCAAGACGGCTGTTCGTCTCAACGTTACCTTATGGGCGGGACTTCCAAGAACCTCTGGCAGATATGATCCTGAGGGGGAGGGAAAACTTTATTACCTAAACCACGCCACCGTGCTCAAGGACGGAACTAACCCAATTGTTTTAACCTTTGATGTTTGTATTGCTTGTTCTAAACCAGGGGGACATTCATGCGGGTCGGTTGACTGGAAAACAACATACGCCCACAATCATAAATATTTGTGTCCTACACCCATCAACTGGGCCATAGGGAACCCCAATCAATGGGTCCCTTGTGGAGGTTCCATCGAGTGCTCGGGTTGGTCTTGTGTCTGTGTTTATACTGGGAGAGGGTACTTGGGCTGCAATCATCTGTCACATTTCAAACGAATATCAGGGTCTACCACAGACAATAAGGTAGAAATCACCATCTCCAGACAACACCCTACCTTGGATACTTATGGTATAGGGATTGATGGCACAGGATCGGATCCAAACACATTACCATAACAACCGAAATAATTTATGAAGGTAAGGAAACATCATTAGGTTGGTCGGTATACAATAATTTGAGGAAATTAGATACAGCCCATGATACCAGTGTTATTGCATAAAACTTGTTCATGGATATGGCAGAAAAAATTGCAAAAGGTACATGGGATAACTCCTACCAGACTTGGACAGCACCTAACAATGCTACCACCACACCTGCCAAGTTCAACACCTCCCTCCTGCCTTATCTCAATGACACATCTCCCCAAATTTGGACAGCCCCAAATAACATGTATTGGATTTGTGGTAACCTAGCCTATCCGTCCCTTCCTGCAGATTGGCAAGGGTCATGTGTATTGGGGTGGATAAGACCTTCCTTTTTCCTCCTCCCGATCTCCATTAAGCAAGAACTAGGCATCCCTGTGTATGATACATTATCCCGCAGGAAAAGAAACACCGATAATGCCTTTGCAGGCTTCCCCTGTCAATCAGAATATACAGGGGATACCTGGAGCTCAGAAAGAATCGTCTGCACCTATGGCGTGGCTACTTGGGCCCAAGACGGGTCCTGGGGTACAGAGCCCTATATGATTAATAGAATTATTCGCACAAGCTGTTTTAGATTTAGCTGGCCAACGAATAGACAAAGCTCTAAACACTCTAGCAACTGCCACAGACAAATTGCGCACAGCTGTTTACCAAAATCGCTTGGCTTTAGATTACATACTAGCCAAAGAAGGAGGGTGTGTGGTAGGTTCAATCTTACGAATTGTTGTCTTCAAATTGATAAAGTTGGCAAAGTAGTAGCACAATTAACAACTGAGATGCGACAATTAACCTATAATCCTAATCAAGTATGGCAAGGTATTGATCTTAAAAATATTTTTAGTTCCTGGTTCCCAAAACTACCAGGATTACAAGCTATAGTAGCTCTCATAGGTATGATTGCTTTAGGATGTGTTATTCTTCCATGTGTATTACTAATTTTTATTCGCACTATCTCCAATAGTCTATCCTTGTTAGCTGAAAAGCGCGCCATTGCACAGGTTAATGCCCTCTGGGAAAAGGAACCTCTGTACAAAGTCATACCCACAGAAGACCCTGATGCGTGCGCTTGCACGAGTTTTTGCATGGGCAGTGACGAAGATCCAGAAGAAATTTCTTTCTATAAAACTAAAACAGAGGAGATGCAGTAATAAATTAGTTTCTACAGTTTCGGTACATACCAGGCCTCAAGGCCTCTAGGCCTCACATAGGCTGAAAGCGTACCAGGAACAGAGATCATCAATCAACAAACACGTCATCATGGGCGAATAACTGTAATGCAGGCGCTGATTTGTTACTTTGTACCTTTCAAACTGACCATGCACTGTAATTGGATGTAACTATGTGTCCACTAATATTTCTGCTCATGTAACATAATGGATAGAATTCACCGCTTATGACGTATCGCTATGTGTTTTTAATAAAAGAACTTCCCGAACTTGTGATCGGGGCAGCTCATCCAAGATAGAACCTGCGTTGGTGTCTTTCTTGATGCATTCGACCACCCAGTGGGCAGCCTTCCAAATGCGGAGCAAAGCCGCACCCACCCCCTCAACAACCAGGTAGTTTTGTCTGAGCAGGTGTGGCTGGCCTAAAGTTGCCCAATGAACTTCCATGGCTGAGTGGACACAAATGTGGATCTCCGGAGTACCAGTCTAACCTCTTCACTACACCAAACTAGAATTTTATGCCAGAAAAATAGTTCATCCTTAAAGATACTGATGTCAGTAGCCAACAATAGTTTTTTTTAAAAAAGAGAGAGACTATAAGACTGGTTTTCCAATGTTTATTAATACAAAATCCCTCCGAGATGTGATTGAGTTAAAGACACAGCAAATAAAAACACTCAATGGGCTCTAAGGCACCCAGTGTGGTTGGGATGAGGTTGTTTTTGGATAGTTTCTCAAGGATTAAGACTAAAGCACCGAATGGAAGCAGAACCATCAATCCACAATATCCTTGTTTAGTAGTAATAATATGCATTCTAATCTCAGCATCTAATACCATAACCGACAGCAGAGATATGGACCTAGTTTGAAAAGGCACGTGCAGAACTGTTTTATCAGTGGTGAAAAAAGAAAAGTCAGCTTATAGGGCAAAACCTTGAATACAGTGTGCTCAATCTGTTTATTGTCAAACGCCCCAAATGGCTATAAGAAGTTAAGGTCAACAAGTGTGAAACCACCCACAGAAGAAATGCTACTGTACCAAATTATAATTTGCATAATTCAAATGTCAATATTAATAACAATGATTTGCTTCAAACCTGCTCTCCTTATGCATATCCAGAAGCAAGGCAGGGAATAGAGACAACGGTTCACTAAAAAAAGGACTGTTTCTACTTTCCTTAGTCAGTTATTTAAGTCTGTGATATTAAACTGAATTCCTAGCATCTGTCTTATATCATAATGCTGTAATATTTAAATAATACTAAATTAAATTCTCATCCATAATATTGTCCATGTGGCTTAGGCTTTAACCTGTTTTGACAATAAATGCATATAATTTGACATTTAACTTTAAACAACTATTCGATTTCTAAACTAGTTTACAAAATTTTGGTACTCAGTTACTGAATGAAAATTCCTAATTTTCTGAATACCAAATCAGCAAAACTGATTTCCCATAAACTTACAAAACAAAACTATTTATAATACAAAAATACATTTTACAGACAGTAAGCAGACAAATTATGTACAACATACTGGAAAAACACTATCCATTGTTATGATCTAGCATTCCGTACTCAAAACACAAACTACAGTAATACTTCCATTCAATATCTGCATGCTTGCCATCAAGTAGAGCTGATCAGAAGAATTATATTATCTTTTCAAAGTATTTTATAAGTAAAGAAAAAGTGTCTAAAGTGCTTAAAGAATCTCCTCTTGTGTCTTACTTTATTAAACTGATAGGGATTACTTTTTTGACCATCAGAACTAAATATCCCTCAACTATTTTACAGTGTTTATTTTCCTTAAAATAGAGATAAGAATCGTGGTTTTTTAATTCATTATTTTTGAGATGCATATTAAAACCTCCAAACACTAGCACTGTGGTGGAATAAAATAGAAAGCAGTTGAGTTGTGGAATATTAATGTCTGAATAATTGAACTGACAATGTATATATCACACTGCATACGTACCTCTCAGTAGTAAATGATCAATTCTACTTTTTAACAATGGCATCATTCAAATTTCCACAAGATTCAGGCTAATTTGGACCATTTTTCACCTTTCCAAATGTGAATAATATTTTTTGAATAATACTTTTATTCCCCAGTGGAGTTGGCATTTGATGTTCAAACCAGTTATAAGAAAAAGTTTATTTCATAAGTCAAATATGCAAGTAATATATAATTGAGATTAAATACTCTAAAAAGTATCACAAATACAGGGAGTCTTGCCTATAGAATATTACATTGTAAACAATTCCTTACATGATACATATTTTTTTCTACATAACTTTAACTTGATTCAAGTTGGTTGAAAAGGGGAACTGTCAAGAAGAACCTGAGAAAAACAATGCACAGACAGTTCAACTGAGAACACCCACTCCAAATTTCAAAGATTGCACATAGCTATTTTTTTCCAAACAGGACAATATGAATGTGTTTTGATATAAAACTCACTTTTCTTTACACTCTTGTGAAATTTCTTAAAAGACCCAAGAGATTTACAGAAAGTTAAATATAGACAGTGTATGAGGGAAAAAGGATAAAATTTTGTAGGGCTAGAAGCAAATTTGATCATATACTCCAAGCTTCGGATAGGCCTCTGACACAGAATGGATTCTTAAAGATTCAGAAGTGCTTCGTAACCACATTCATATAAAGAGGCCTGATAATTGAGAACATTTACAAACATGAATGAGAATGAACACATAATAAAGAAACAAACAGAAGCTTCTCTAAAATTCATTAAGTTAAACTGATTAGTTGTAAATATGTACATTAGTGAAATATAGATGACAGCTTTCATTCTGTAAAGTAATAGACACAAAGTACCAACATAAAATTACTTAGGATGAATAACGAAGTTAAGTCTTGGAGTCTGACAATAAAAGAGCTACACTGAATGAAAGGACAATAATCAAAACAATTCATGTTCCTCCCCTTTTCTATTTGTGGACATTTTTTTCTGACTATTAAAAGACTCCCATTTTATAAGTGTCAGTATTTAGTTCATTTTCTTATAGTTTAAACCTAATTATTAGAAAACCTAAACAGGAGAAAAGCAGTGGGGGTGGAGTGGAGGGAAGTTATACTAAGGTCATACTTGTCTTTGTTACACATCATTCAGAATTAATTATCAGTCAAGCAACCATAAGACAAGTAGTCATGTTTAGTCTAAGAGAAGCATACAGCTATAACCTGATATTCCTTTGTCAAAGCCGGTTTTCCTATTATACCACAATACATTCTTGCTAATACTTCAGGAGAAGCCAGTTTCAATACAAGCATTTTGCACTAGTGGTGGTCAGGCGTTGGAAGTAGCAATAATGCATTAAATTGTTCTTTGATCTTATTGTAGCTGTTACCCAGGAACATCACTGGACAACATTGGTTAGACTACCAGTGGAACCACTCAACCCATTTTCACTTTTCTGCAGTGTTTTCACAGCTGTTGGCACTTGCAATCCTGTTGTCAATGTGAGCCCACCACACCAAACCTAAAAAATTAAGATATGAAGAACAATGAAAAATTATCCAAGCTTTCTTCTTAAAAATAAAACAGATTATCACTACAATCATATATTTCCCACTGCCTTATTATGGCTGTTTCACAATCGTGCATTTTCTTTTTAAATTAGTAACCAGACTCAACACTATGCTCTAGCCCTAAGCTGTACTTACAATATTAATTCTGGTATGCTGAACCAGCCAACTTCAAACTACACTTTGAAGATGGGTTCTTTCAATAAATCATGGCACTGTGCTAAAGAATAATACACAAAAACTTTCAGCCCTCACCTTAGAATAATAACTCAGTATAGCTTGTTCTATCATGGCAAACCATATTTTATCTCACATTTATCTTTTTATTAAGAATTGTTAATGATTGACATGTAAGACACATCAGGAAAAACACAGTATTATTTTAAAACTGAGTATACTTTTTACACAAGATAGATGCTTCATTTGTTAGAAAAACAACTTGTATCATATCAAAAAATGTTCTAATGAAGTTTTTGAAAGAATGGAAACAGAAAATGGCAAGATGCAACTTAACACCGGAACTAGATTTGACTGTATGAAGTAGAATAAGCAACATGAACTTGTTGTCCATCTTTGCCCAATTTTTGCCAGTTTCTCTCTCATTGAAGTCCATCCACTATCTCTTATTAATTTCTTCAGAATTTCTCAAATTTTAGAGGAGATTGTCCAGGGTGGAGAATATTGTATACAATTAAAAGAATTAATTGAAGTAGTAGTAATTTAATCCCCAATTAAATTAAAAGGGTTTGAAATTTTTAAATTTAAGTTTTAAATTATTAAAACTTTATAATTAAAATCTGTAATGGGGAAGACAAGTGAGAACTTCTTCCCTTTTACAAAAGTGGTTTTCTGTACAGATAGACTTTACAGAAAGAAAAACAAGAATGTATATACTCAGAACATTTGTTCTACTATCTACAAAAATTATGCACCTGGATTTTATAGCTATAAGAGTATGTGTTAAAGAACTGAGGATTTTTAAAATCTAAGTTATCAGTTTTAACTTCTTTAATTTATTAGGTGTTTCTCTGAATCCTTGAAGAACATAGGAGTTAAATCAGTCAGACTGTCACTTAAAAAAGATATAATGAACAAATCTAAGTAGTATAGATCATTGTAGGCTTGTCATGCCCATCAAAACCTATAAGTAGTCTAAAATATATTGTATTACAGATTTTTTCATAACATTTAAAATTTTGATTTTATTTACAAGAGTAATTGAAATGGTAAAACTGAAGCATTGCAATAGCAATTTGATTAGATAACAAATACTAACCATAAAGCCTGGTAATAGAGGTTGGGTAAATTTTGTTTTGAAAGTATATAACAACTGCTTTGAGGTTGCATTATAGAAAGAGAGTTGACCTAAAGAGAGAAAGGCAGATTAATACTTCCCTTCAAAAATAAACCTCAAAAGTTTTTTCAATCAGGAAGTGCTCAAAATCTTTGAAGCGAATATTGTTACCTCCTAACATGCCATTAGCCATCACCCACAAAGAATATTAAGAAATCTTGCTGCCAGCGTCAGTATACAGGACTAAAAAGCATATCTTATGGCAAGATATGGGTAACTAAGAAGTAGCTCTTGACTTAGAATAGATGGCTTATGGAATAGCAAGTTGTTCAATGCTTGTTTTCTATGCCAGCTACCACATGAATTAGGAAGCAAGAATGTATGGAATGAGAACACAGGTATACATCTAAACGCGGCATTCCCAATGGCCAAAAAGGTCATCTGTACACATATTTAAAGCACATATGATAGCATGTCTGAATTGTTTTGCCAGTTTAAACAATCAATCTAGCCCAACACTACTTTCAGCACTGTTTATTTTATGGAGACCTCTGATCTTAGAGAGGTCTTCATAAAGTACACCACCATTTACACCCAGAAAATCAAAGATGTTGCACTTGTGAACAGAGAGATTCTATTTCACATCTAATAACTAATGGTCTTTTTTGTAATTGTATTTCATTCTGGTTTATGACCATAATGAAGTTTTTGTTTGATTGACATATTTAAGATAATGAAGTTAAAATTTGATTTCATAACGCACATAAGACTATTTCTCTCTCAAAAAATCTCATTTCCCTAACTCCCTGCTCTCCTGCTCTCCTGTTTTAAATTGAAAGGGTTATTCTCTATTTACTTTTGACACTGTTTCATAGTTAAAAGATCTAGAGCCACTGCAGCTATAAAAACAATTGTTCAGAAAAGCTGCATTACTAATTGACATAAAATTCTATATGGCATAGGATTTTCCAATTCAGTATCAACACATTGCAGCAGCACTTTAACCTAAATACTCAGCAAACCATTTGTTTGTTATATATGCTGTTTTTCAAAAGAGATTTATCCAGAGTAGCTTAAGACATTTTGAACAAATAAAACACACAGTAAAACACAGTAATTAAAATTTCAAATATTAAAATGATAAAAGCAGCAGTGCCAGTAATTAAAAATTTACTAAGCAGCAAATAAGCTAAACTCAACAGACCAAATGATTAAAATGCCTGGAAGAATTTTTAAAAATCGGATTCAAATTTATCTCCTGGGGCATTGGGGAGGAAGTATACTATCACTGAAAATGCCCGTACCTATTCCTTCAGATAGTATAAATCCCTTTCCATCTTGGGATTATGAATAGAAATAAATTGGAAACTCAAAAAGTTTGTGTAAGTTTATGTAATACCCATTTCAATTGTTCTTACCCTGTTAATACATTTAGAAACTATACTAAAAAATGTTTTGTTTTGTTTTATAGAAAACAGCTAAAGATACATTCAGACCAAGTTTTTTTAGTCCACTGTCCACTATAATTGATACTGGATTAGAAAATTGACCACTATATTTCAGTTTTTTTTCCAATAATAGCTTTGAAGTCTTAAAATTACCTCCATCAAAGTCACAATAGACTCCTATCCTGTCTGGAACCACGACATCTAGTGTTTTTGCTTTGTTATTGTGTTTGGCTGCAAACGTAGTCTGGAGCCAGTTATTGATATGAACACACCAGCTTGTACTGGTCTTTCCCAGCTGATCAAATTTTCCCAAATTTTTATATGCTACTCCTACACTGTATGTCTTGCAGTCCTTCTGAGCTTTAACTTCCCAATAATGCTGTCCATTTTCAATTGTAGTATCTCCTGGAAGGAAACAGTATCATCGATTAACACTTGTCAATTGAGATTCCTCAGATTAAGAGCACATACATGTTAAATATCAGACACAAAATATACAGGTGTAAACTAGAGCTTGTACATATTGTTAATATCTTCCTAATTTTATACAACTCCCAGTTGGACTCCTCCTCAATGTTACTGGAATTGTTTCTACAGATTCTTCTTGTTCCTCAGAACCTTGAACGCATGAAAAGAGCCAAAGAGAAGAAATGCAGAAAAGATAACGTATGTAGTGCAAGCAAAAATATAACCAACAAAAAGTAGAACAAGAATGAGAAAGAAATGCTTTCAAATTAGCAATTTGGACAAAGTCACTAAGAGCATCATAGACAGCAAAAAGAAACAATTTCCCAGGTCTAAATTAAGTGTAAAATGATAGTAATAAACTTGGGGTGTGTGTGTGATGTGAACAAAATATTAACTACAGAAAAATTATTGTTCCTGGCAATTTTGAAAGAAATTTGAGAGAAAAACATGGAAAGAAAAAATAATATGGACAAATGAGATTTTAAAAAATTGTAATGTCCTTGGAAGAGCTACAATTAACTAAAATGTAACATAACAAATAAACATTTGTCGATACAATCAACAGAAGTTCAGCCCTGACCTGATAGCACCTAACAAATTATTCATCTAGGCCCGTGATGGCAAACCTATGGCACACATGCCAGAAGTGACATGCAGAGCCACTTCTGCTGGCACGCGAGAGGTCGACCGGAAGAGCTGTACTGCACATGCCTGCATGCCCACCAGCCAGCTGATTGTCGGGTATCTGCCGTACATGCACGGGGGAGACACATGTGTGGGTTGCATGCACATGCGCAGAGGCATGCAGCGTGTGGAGAGGTCTTGTGTGCATGTGCAGGGGGCGGGGGGAGTTATGCATGCATTGCATCATGGGTGCAGGCATGCAAGCGCACTTTTGGCATGCAATGTAGAAAAGGTTAGCCATCACTGATCTAGGCAATGAACTAAGTTGTTTGGCTCTTTTCCTTTCTTTCAATCCCCTTTCTCGTGTTGAAATGCTACTCGGGTGCTAATAAACATTTGTCGATACAATCAACAGGAGTTCAAGCTTGACTTGATAGCACCTAACAAATTATTCATCTAGGCCTGTGATGGCAAACCTATGGCATGCATGCCAGAAGTGGCACACAATCTAATTCGCAAAGTTTATAAGAAGCTCTTGGAACTTTTTGGGATTCCTAATTGGGGTAAGAAAGCATTAAATAAAGAAATGCATAACTCTGTAATATTTATAATTAAAAAGTTTTATTAAAAAAACTTACCCAAAACTGTATACGATTCTCCAGTAAATCGATCTCTGCTGCCCCTTAATAAAGGTGAACGTGAGCTAACCGATGAGCGCTTTGGAGATGGAGTGCCACTTCTATAAGGTGCGAGAAATTAATTTGTATTGACTGTGATGGCATATAAATAAAAATGTGAGTTAAGACACCAAATGAGTTGGAACACTTTGAAAAGAGAAATCAGTTTGGCAGGAACATTTAGAACAAAAGACTGTCTAAGCAGGCATGCTTTACACATTTCTATATATTCAAAACAAAAAGCCATGCAGGTAATAGGATAGTGGAACATAAAGCATATCGCAACCACAGAAAAGTTATTGACAAATTACTAGGTGGTTATTTTATAACACCCAAAATTTCTGCTTATGAAGGTGCTCAATCTGACCGTATTAATACCTTAAATGTTAGTATCTTAAAAACAAGAAAATGCCCAATTTCAGTGTTGTATCACCCTTTCTCCCTTAGTGTATCTTCCAGATTTAAAGCATCGCACTGATAGTACAGGTAGTCCTCAGTTAATGACCGCTCACTCAGCAACTGTTTTAACTCACAATAGTTGCTGAACAAGTGGCAGTTATGACCAGTTCTCAAAGTTCCAGCCATCACATGGTCACAATCTAGGTGCTTGGTAACCAGCTTGCATGTATGACAGTTGCAGCATCCCACAAGTCATATGATTGCCATTTGCAACCTTCCCTGCCAGCTTCCCACTAGCAAAGTATGTAGGGAAACCAGAGGGAAGGTTGCAAGTCATTCCTAAGTCGTTCCTCCTCCCTCTGCTTTTTCACCTAAGGAGCCCAACTACGGAGTGTGAGATTGGAGTCCACAGCACCCTTTCACCCACACTTTGTAGTACATGCTTGTGTGGCACTGAAGTGGCCGCATGTGCATCCTCCCGCACCAGCAGCAGCCACCCCTCTCCTGGGCATATTTGCACAGTGCTGCAGTGGGCAGCTGAACATCCTCCCACACTGGCAGCAGTCACCCCCAGCCTGGGCACACTCATGCCATGTTGCAGCAGCCACCTAGCCACCAATCAGCCAGCCTTCTTGCAAGCTGCCCAGAGCTTCCCCTTCACTTTGTTTGGAAGGAGACAGGACATTGATTGGATATCCTCACTTAACAGCCCCAACTCAACAAGCAATGGGAATTGTTGTTGCTAAGCAGTGCAGTCATGTAACATCACATTTTACAACCATACTGTAAGCAAGGACTACCTGTAGTCAGGACACCTTCTCCTTATGAATGGATTATATAAATACTGGAGATGTACTAAGTTAGACTAATTTATTTACTATAATTTAGACTGTAATATGGACAACATATTGGTAATCAAAGATCATGCTTAATTACTTCTTAGGGAGTATAGGTCCATTTTTGGTGAAACAATAATGATGCAAAGTGATTATATATATATATATATATATATATATATATATATATATATATATATATATATATATATATATATATATATATATATATATATATATATATATATATATAAATAATTATATATATATATAAATAATTATATAATTATTTATATATATATATATAATTATATATGCTCTTTTGGGCCACATTATTCCTACACTTGGAAGTTTATTTTCCCAAATATAATATGCTCTTTTGGGCTTACATTACAGTTTTGATGTGCTTCCTGCCTCATATTGGCAAAAAATTGAAATTCAGAAGGACAGTTGGAGGGAGCTCTAGAATTGCCTATCCCTCCTGTAGACTATAAAGCAGAAATTATTTTTCCAAAATAAAACCTTACTGTGGATGCTGAAAACATTAACCATATATCACTGAAAAAGTTTCACCATTCAGAAAAAAAGTACTTACCAAAAGAAAAAAGAAAGAAAGAAGTGAAGCATGAAAGACAGCAAAGCCAAGAAATTAAAGCATTTATTCAAGCAAAAGGATTAATACACACACATCTTTTTTCATACTCCAAGTCAGTCATTACTGCAAAGTCTATTCTAATTACCACTAAAAAAGCAATCTTAGGTTTGCTGTCAGGTTATGCAGAAAAATAGCAAGTTTACTAAAACGCTGCCATGTTTGGTATAAGGCAAACATAGACTAAAATTAATACTCCCCCACCCCTCTAAAACTTTACATGCTATTTTTCCGGTGTGCTCCAAGTTCCCTTCACCCAGAAAATATTTTTATATTAACAGCCTTTACTAGTATTCTCAACAGCGTTTATAATTTTAAATAGTTGTCATACTCAAAACCACCAATCAATACATGAATACAAGCCAAATTATGTGATTGTATTAGGACAGTACCATGATGCATACAAACTAATTTGATTTGATAAGCCACTGTAGTTGAGCTGTACTATTTCCAGGGTACTTTGTTTATTCAAACAAAAAAAATGTTTTGACTAGAACAATCTCTCTGTATGAAAAGACATGCAGGGTAATTATAAAAACTTGTCCGATTAAGAAAGTCTGTTTTATTCTTTTGATGTAGAATTCTATCTAGTCTATCTACAGAAGGCAGAAGAAACCAATGTTTTAATTCATACTGCAGCAGACACATAGTCAACACAGAATTTTACCAATCACTCTCCTCTAATAATGATATAGCCAAAGCTCTTAATACAGTGCTCCACATTTATCCATTCATTTCACTATCTGACTGCAATTTTTGGAGAAAGGCAGTGGTGGGATTCAAATTTTTTTACTACTGGTTCTGTGGGCATGGCTTGGTGGGCGTGGCAGGGGAAGGATACTATAAAATCTCCAGTCAGAGGTGGTATTTGCCGGTTCTCCGAACTACTCAAAATTTTTGCAACTGGTTCTCCAGAACTGGTCAGAACCTGCTGAATACCACCTCTGGAAAAAGGGTGTCTGTTTTGATGTCAACTTCAGCAAAGAGATTTATCAAGAGAGTCAGACTGAGGAACAATGTAGTAAAGAGCAGAGTCTGCCTAAAAATGACTCTATTGGATAGTTTTAAGGAGCAAATACCTCAGTTTAATTCTTGCAGTGACAGAGACTTCCATTTACTTCAAATTGGGAAGTAAATGGGCTCCATCATTATTATGGAGTAAATGGTCCACTATCTCCTGTGAATATTACACACACTTCAGTGTAAGAGAGACAGGAAGACCGTAATCTGCCCAGAAACAGATTCTATCTATATATAGTTTAAATATGTGATACGTAACTGGCTGAATCTGAAAAATGCATAAAACAAGAATGCTTAAGTTTTTTAAGTGCAGCACAAAGCTGATCAGACTGGCTCAGGGTAGGAAAGCATAATATTACAGTAAATAGAACTACCCATTTGAGAAATCCTGTGGGCAAAGGACATCCCATATTGGTATACATATGTAGGGACAATTGCATGATTTGAGGCATTCATCAAAAGAAGCTGAACTGTGTTATAATCTTTGCCTCTTCCATGTGAAAACATACAAACAACACATAAAAAGGGTAGAACTTATATTGTGACACTCCAATGCTGATTACGTTGTTTACCTCAAACTCTCCCCCACTTGTGTATACATGTGTGCATGAGCGAATGAATATGAAAGAGCATATGTACACAAGGAAATATTTTTAAAGGGAAAGTGCTTGTATGCTTATTTTTACCAGGATGTGGTTGTTTATTAATGGAATAAATTTAAAACAAGCTAGGCAGGTTCCTATTTCAGATTTTCCTCATTTAAACTTAATTACCTCTTACTTTGTAAATTATTACAAGTAACAATGCTTTGGATGCTTTGCACAAAGGAAATTAGAGGGGCTATGCAAAAAGTGACAAATTAAAGCACACTGAAGGTTCTACTGGAATACAGTGGCTTGTGTACTGGTAAAGGCTGTGGGATTCATGCCAAGTCTACAGAGAGACAGAATTGAAAGGGAAAAAACAAAGAGTAAAGCTAGAGCTAAACCCTATGGCTAAGAGGAGACACAATATCACCTTGTACTGTTCTTCAGAAAGGTAATCTGGCCACTGTCAGATAAAAATAGTTTGTTAAAGGCTATTTTCTGCTACACATAGTTTTGTATTTAAAAAGCAGTAGTTAAAAAAACAATTTCTAAATTATTACTATGGGAGGAAGATTATTTTAAAAAGTCATCTACTTGTTTGATATGTAACACTGTCACATGTTAATCCAGAATTGGTGCTAACTAGTTTGTATACTTACCCATAGGTAGTCTGCCAGATAATATGGCAAATTATGGCCAGACACTGTTCGCTGTTAGCTCTCCATATAAGCAAATATTTCAGTTAAAGAAGTGATTCTATAAACATCCTTTAAAAACTAGTGAACTTCTGGCTGACATTAAGCTTTCCCTACTTCTCTCACTGTTCTTACCATGGCTGATATGGTTATCATGACGCTACCTGAACCAAGAAAGCAGAGATTTGCTGCTTCATGGCTTAATTATTTTCACAATTTTTCCACAGCAACACATCATATCTGGTTAGGGTAGGACACAGCTTTAAGGTCTATTACATGTGTATCTAAGTGACACAAACAAAACCATGATTCTTAATGACCTACATTGTGATTTACTATGCCCAATTTAAAGTACTGATAAAGCCCTAAATCTTATGATTGCATCAGCAAGACTGGTACCCAGCACAGTGATGAGAAGTAGGGGTTTGTCTGTTTATAATGTATTTATCTTATAGAATTTATGTAGCTGCTATTCTCACAAAATGAATGACTCTGGGCAGCATACAGTAAGGTTAAAATAATACAAAAATAACTATTATTACTTAAAAACTAAACATATTATTGATGATAATACTTACCCATTATAGAATTATTTGATAGAATTCCCTATGCTCCCAATTTTGCTTTAAATGATGGCTGAGGATAGGTTCAAGTGCCAGCCTTTTAAGATCAATTTGTTCGTCCCAAAAGTACTTTTTCAAAAAGCAAGGGGACATTGTTTTTCCTTGAAGACGTTTTGCTTCTCATCTGAGAAGTTTCATTAGTTCAGAATTGAAGCATCATCTTCAAGGAAAAACAAAGTCCACTTACCTTTTGAAAAAAGTACCTTTGAGACAACCATGACCTGGATGACTGAGAATCTCCATAGACATCAGTTTGTTTGGTTTTTATTATTCCCCTTAGGGAAGTTGATTATTCGTTATTTTTTTAAATTTATTTCTATTTATTATTCCTTTTCTACACTGTTTTGGGTTCTTTCAAAAGCCTGAGCAATAGAATAAATCAACAATATCTATCTATCTATCTATCTATCTATCTATCTATCTATCTATCTATCTATCTATCAATATACATATATAATATACACACATCCATGAAATATTATTTCTTCCAGTCATTTGAATGAGCACTAAGATTTCTGATGATATCAAAGGCAATGCCATTCCTTTGATGAAAGATAATATATGCCTCATATATCTGTTAATGGGTGTTATGCTGTTTGCTGACTGTCATTTAAAAATGTATTCAAGTAGCTTTGGTTTTAATTTGTTCTAACACCTTGGGCTCCACACTTTTTATTTCTTTGGTAAGAAAATCTTAATCTTCAATTTACAGAATTGTTCACTAAGTTAAGGTTTTCTATTGTACATTTAAAGAAAAATTCCCCGTTATTGTGACATAACCTTCATAACCTTCACATTATTTTTCATATTTTTAGTTTATGCAAAAATCTGTTTTATAAAGGATCATTTATATGTAAAATCCAAAATCAGATTGCTAATAATATGAATAAGAATCAATAGCAAGGGTTTCTAAAACTGAAGAAAATGAATATATTTTTAATCCCTTATGCATATCCAACTTCTTCTCTGCAGTATTACTTAGAATGGTTCTGTTTTCTCACCTGCCTTTGTTTTCTTTTCCTTTTGTTTTGCTTTCTTGGCTTTTCCCTCCAGTAGAGTCCCACTCAACATAGGTATCTTCAACTTTTAAGTTAAGATGAGATGATGAGCCATCAAGATTGAATATAAGAGCTGAACAAAGATTAAATAGAATTTTATTTAAATAAATATGAAAATAAATATCTTTATTTAATGCCAAGTCCTTTCTCGGAGTCATTGCCCCTCAAACTCATAGCCCCTTAAACTAAGTGTTTTTTGTTAAAATAAGAATACCAGCACCTTCAAAAATAAATAAGCCTAAAATGAGTTATTTTTCGGCAACAAGCAAAACATGAGAATATCTTCATTTTTCACCCTCAAAGCCTGGACATTTGACCAGAGTTTAAAAATGTCAATTACATGTACAGTTTAGTCCTGAGTTTTAAAATGTGAAAGAATGAATCCCATCACATTTCTCAGTTTTAATTAAGGAATAAGATATATATATATACAATGGAAAACAACCATGCCATTTTGATATTAAGGGAATTCTGGTAACAGTTATAAATAAAAACAGTGTACTTCTTTTCAATTTTAACCAATATAAGGACAAAAAACATGCTAATCTAACTGATAGAGCACTACGTTATTATCATTTGATCTTTCAATGGTTAAATAAATGTATTAAATAGAGAAAGCTTAGTATTTAAATGATAAAACTCAGAAACATATTTCAATTTTTACTGCAACAAAAACAATGTCCATGAAATGATGGCTAACATTCCCAGAAGCCAGAAGTATTAGAATAACCGAGCAGTCAGAACTGAATCACATTCCTTATAGAATATGCTTTATGGAAATTTAAAGTTTATTTTTATCACTTAAATGTGTCTACATTGTTGTACTTGTCTCCATTGTTAGAAACTATGTAATATAATATTATATTACATTAGAGTGCATTATACAGGTATTTCTTATTTTAATATAAAACTTTAAACATTCTCTAGAAGAGAGTAACTCTAGAAAACTGAGCCATTTGTATAATGCTAAACTTGAAAATTATTCTAAGTGACGATTTAGTCCATTAAAAATAGCATAAATAAAATATTAATGCATCTTCCACAAAGCACTCAACGTTAACAGATGTAGCTGAAAAACACAGCACTCCAAAGCACTTTCTGGCAGTTCTAATCTAACTGCAATGAATTATACTGTATATGTGTACAATTTATTTTTAAAGCAACACTTAAAATCAATTATCCTTAAATAATCCTTGGCATTCAATTCCAGAAATAATATTCAGAACATTTTTGTACATGTTGTGGCAGTGATAATTGCTATTAAAAGTTTCACATATTTTTTCTTATACAAAGTACATATAGCAACAGCAATAGCACTTACACTTATATGCCACTGCACTGTGCTTTAGAGCCCCCTCTAAATGGTTTACAGCAGTGATCCCCAACCTTTTTGACGCCGCGGCCCGGTACCGGCATCAGCTGGGCGCCGCCATCTTTTTGATGAAAAAGTGCTTCTGGTGACCTCACCGGAAGCACGTTTTCATCAAAAAGATGGCGGCGCTCAGTAGCTCGGTGAGCTTTTTCGGTAGAAATGGCTTTCTACCCGGAAAAGCTCACCGAAGTGCTGGCGCCATCTTTTTTTTGATGAAAGCGTGCTTCGGTGAGCTTTCTACCCGAAAAGCTCACCGGAAGCACTTTTTCATGAAAAAGATGGCGGCGCCAGTGCTTCCGGTGAGCTTTTTCGGGTAGAAATGGCTTTCTACCCGGAAAGCTCACGAATGCTGGCGCCGCCATCTTTTTTTTATGAAAACGTGCTTCCGGTGAGCTTTCTACCCGGAAAAGCTCACCGGAAGCACTTTTTCATGAAAAAGATGGCGGCGCCCAGCAAGCCGCGCCCGGTAGGAGTTGTTCCGCGGACCGGTACCGGTCCGCGGACCGGTGGTTGGGGACCCCTGGTTTACAGAATCAGCATTTTGCCCCCAACAATCTGGGTCCTCCTTTTATCAACCAAATGACATTCTTAGTATTTTCACACTTTTGCCATATTTGCAAGCTTTCCTTAAACTTAAATAAATGTCAAAGCTAGCTGAGACAGATTTGCACCTATTTGTAGATCTTTCTGTGTATATGGAATCTGCAAATTCTGATGAAGCATACTGTCCAGTATCAAGACCATAACTCAAATGCTAAATTACATCAAATGGAGATACAGTTACTGCCCAAAGATAGTTCCTTAGTAGTCAAGTTCATATCTGATAAGCCCACCAGTATTTAAGACAGTACATGAAGCTAATTTTAGGTGGGCAATTTTACCTTTCGTCTCTAAAGTTACAGGATCTGAATTATCTCCAGCCACTGCCTTGTTACAAGCTCGGACACGAAAATTCATATATTTTGAATCAAACCTTAGTCCTGGAAGAAGTAGGAAAAAAAACCTTCAGAGATACAAAGATTTTACAATAAACAGAAAAGAGTTAGCGGCATAACAAAGATTGTATACAAACATATAAACACACCCACAATTCAAATTGACTATTCATTTCTAGTAAGGGTAAAATATGGGGAATGAATTAAACATATTCCAAGATACATAAAATTAAGAATGGATCTTTTAGATACTAAAAAGCAAAGAATCAGGCTTAATTATGAGATACAATGATAATGCATAAATTGGAAGAACATTGTTTTTCGGTCCGTTTTCAACCGGCAGAGTGCTGCAGAAGGCAATGGAAGGTGAACATGAGATGTGGGGAAGGGCGCACGCAGCCCATTTAGCCACTAGAGGCACCACAGGACGGTCCTTTAATATTTCCGGCATCCCAGGGCCTTGAGTTTGACACCCCTGTCTTAGACCCAGCTGAGATAAGTGTTTCTTTCATTTTTCTATTCATTTCAATTACACTAATGATAACTTAGTAAAAAACAAAGTTAAAAATTGAAACGCGTGTAGAAATTGCAACACCTTCTCAACTGATCCCATAATCCAGAAAGACTTAGACATATGAATGGTCATGATTTGTGAAACAAATTTTATAAAAAACTTAATATGACTAAGACTGTCAGTAACTGTTAAGAAATGGTGTTTTGTGACATGTGATATTATAATAGTTCTTGTTAACTCTAAATTGGCAATTTTTCAATAGTGAACTACCCTATTACTGTAAGCAAAATCAATGGGGAAGCTAGATTATCTTAACAACCATATTACTAACTTAACAATTGCAGTAATTCACTTAACTGTAGCAAGAAAGGTTGTAAAATAGGGCAAAATTCATTTAATAAATGTCTCCCTTAGCAACAGAAATTTTGGGTTCAATTGTGCTCATAAATCAAGGACTGCTAAAATTCAACATAATCTGAAGAGAAAACAAAAAGATAATTACCTGATAATGTATATTCAGTGCCCTTAATGTAATCTATAGATTCCCAACATCTCTCATCTTTTATGCGAGGAAGCCCATCAAAATTGGTTTTTCTAAATTCAAGTATATAGTGATCAATTTTGTTGTCTTCTTCGGCCATTTGCCATACTACTGTTACAGCGTTGTCAGCTACCAGACAGTCTGTTAAAATAATCTCTGGAGCTCTGGGAACTGTTAAACAATATAAGTAAAGAAAACACTGATAAAGTAGAGTTTCTACTTCTAAACTATGCTTAAGGAAAATTCAGCTGGAGGAATATAGACTTGATCATTAACACAGCTTATATTTAGACAACATGACTACCTTCCAACATAAAACAAAGCTACTAAGTAGATTTTCTACTTCTAGTTTAGGTTTTGTGAACCACAGACTGTAAATCATAGTTTATGGTTTGGTTTATAAATTATGGCTTCTGCGGGTGAACCCATCCATAAACCACTGATGTTTACTTAGAAAATTTGGATATGAACCAGTCCACAGACTGCTCACTTCTCTCTTGAATCAGAATGGAACCTCACTTTGATTCAAGTGCTTCTTGCTCTACATTTTGTTGGAGAAACAAGAGCAAGTCCTTGCAAAGTCTCTCAATTGTAGATTTTTTTGAACACCAGTGCCAATCATCATCTCTGATTGCTTGAGAAAGATGAAGGACATTCCAAGCAAAGTGAATACTGTGAATGCTTTCAGTAAAATATGCACCCATTAATAGTGGCTGAAGTTTTGTACTTTTATGTCACAAATAGAAAGAAGTCATCTGGTTCTAGAATTATTTGTGTGAGTATGATAGAGTGGAAAGAAATATGAGAAGCAGCAGCAATTAATGTCAATTAAATGTACACACCAGTAACTTTGGACAATTCTGTACTGAAATACCAATGAGTCACTCAGTATAACTTTCAAAATTGCAGTCACCTGTGCCTCAGTTCATTTACATTCCACTGTTCATCGTGCTGAATTAAAATTACAGTTATCTGAATGTTTAAAATTGACTAAGTATTTGGTGCTTTATACTACCAGCCTAAAAGATTCACCCACCATATAGTATCAGGTTTAATATCCTGATGATTTTCAACCAAGTTTTTGTGAACATACAGATAGCACAAAATAAAATTGGCTCTGCAGGGGGACTGAGGGAGGGGGGGAGAGAGAGAGAGAGAGAGAGAGAGAGAGAGAGAGAGAGAGAGAGAGAGAAGCAAAGCTTATTGAAGACTAATAATAGAAATAGCGGCATAAGTTAATAAGATAATGTTGTGATTCTTCATGTGTCTATTTGGTAATACTTCCACCTCCTAGAATGCATAATAGACTATTTAGTCCCCACTGTCATTTAGTCTTTGCTAGTTACTGCAGCTAAATCTGGTACTAGTTGAATAGGCATTTTAAAAAATATAAAACACAACTTACACTGCAATGTACACAGTAACGAACCTCATTACTTCTCTATTCCCCTCACTTCAAAGATATATTTAAAAAACTATGGAAAAAGGAAACACTTTATTATATTTATTTACAGATGAATTATATTGTAACTCATTCCTGAAAGCCATATTCTGTTTTTTACCTGGCAAGAATTTCAGCGCCTGAAGCATTTGTCTCTCCTGAGAAAAATCCACCATCAAGTGTGTCATATTGTCACTCACTCTAGGTTTCAAAGACAAGCGGAATGCTGGCGCCATTGTGACTCTAAAGTTAGGAATTAGAAAAACAGGTTTTTAAACTTCTGATAATATTTAATGTTGTACAGTATAATATGCAAACTACTTAGAAAATTTTTAGTCAACCTACTGAAATCTAGAAACGTGCTAAACTACATGTAGTAGCACATTCTCTATGAGTCACACTTACTGAACAGTTTTAAAGGCAGACAAGAGACAGTAACAAGTTAGATTTTGTTTGGGTAGTCAGCAAACATTTAGCAATCCTGTACCTAGCGCAAGCAATAAATAAAACTTAATTGACAAGTTAATTGCTTTTCCATATACTGTGTACTAAGTAATTGGCATCATAAATGATTTACTGAAAATATAAAATTCAGGTTTTTCAATGTTAATTGCATATCCTATTTAAGGATTCTTTATGGAACATCATTCCCTCTAAGAAACAGTTGTCTCCCACCCTGCTGAAAATCCCTAATAATATGGATTTGTCAGCAGGCCTGGAGATCACTAATGGAAATGTAGCCAATCAATCAATGATTTAATTGTATTATTGTTGCTACAGGGCTGGGTGTGTATGCATGGTTTTATTATATAGTGTTCGTTTAAATTTTTTAAATGTTGTAAACAGCTCTGAGTCACCTATGTGTGTGTTGGCCAGATATATCAATTTGTTTAATTAATAAATACTCCACAAGCTGCCTAATGAATTATCAACAAACTTGTCTAGATGGCAAAAGTGGTATTAATGATTTGGTCACCTGGGAAATGCTTAAGGCTTATAGCCAAAATATTCTCATTCTACATAGTTTATTTGTAATGAACAGTGACTTAAGTACATTACTTTTAACTACAATATCTATGTTGTGTATTAAGGATCAATTGCTTGGTTTAAAAATACATATTTCCCCCTTGTCTTTACAAATGTAGTAACAAGGAAGCCAGAGTTAAATCTTAAAATGTATACGCATGGTTCCGTTCACATAAAGTTAATTTCCAATGCCCATCAGTGGAAGGGGAATTTTTACTGCCAATCCTTAACATATTTAGGAGAGAGAGAAACCATCAGGAAAAGTTTAGGACAGGGGTTCCCAACCTGGGGTGCTCGCACCCCCTGTGGGTGCGAGACGATATTCCAGGGGGTGCGAGAAAAGTCCAGGTAAATAATAGGATATTGGCTATATGTTGGCATTTTTTTTTCTTTTGCAATGGATTAACTTAACTGAGCAAAATATAAATTTCAGGGGGTGCGAGGTTCGAGTGAGATTTCTTTAGGGGTGAGGGGTGAAAAAAAGGTTGGGAACCACTGGTTTAGGATATGATGCAAGGGGCTGAGGAACCAATCAAAATAAAAATATTAAAACAATCCTCTATCACTCTGGGTGAGAGCTTTGTAAGCTCCAATAAGTTTTTAGTATAAAAAAATCCCAATAGATCAAAATAATTAACAAACATTATAGTGAGTGACTTTTAAAGATGTAATACAGGCACTGTGGAATATGTAAATGACATTAGGTTTGTAGAATCTATTTTGGACTAATACATGGCTGGGCAATTATGGTGAGACTTCAGTTCCTACTTAAGTCTTATTCAGAGCATGCTAAATCTATTTTAGAAAATTAGATCACAGGTTTAAAAATATAGAACAGGGGAGGTATGTTGAGTACTGAAACTATAAAACTATAAAGAAAGGAGCTTTAAGAAAGGGCAAATTATTATAATGGACTTTGATTGCAGATGAATTAAAAGATAGAATAACTTTTTCTGAATAGAAAAAAATTTGGAACTTGCACAATTATAGCAATTGTGTACTCCTCTGCAAAGGATGCCACTGTTTGCAGAATCACTTTAATAACTAGTAACTCCTTAAACTTCTTTTCTAAGGCTTGTGAAAAAAGAGCATGAATGTTTTAATTAGTACTGCAGAAGTGCTATGCAACTGTATATATCATTAATATATATTCATACATATGTCTACACACAAATATGCAAATATGTCTGAAAAGGGGCATTTATTGCAAGAGAAAACATCTTAATGATTGGTTATTGAACTTAGAAACTCTAGGTTGACAGACGAGGCACATAACAGATATTTATTTTATGTTTCTGTAGGTTTGTTACATTTCCTTTTGGAGCGTAATATTCTTAAGTCTTGTTCCTTTTATTAAGGGCGTCCTATAAGATATTTTAAAAAGAAAGCTATATGTGAGCAAAGTTTAAACACACAAGTATAAAAAATAATAACAATGGTTCATAAATGGTAGTTATCCAGATTCTTGCTATCTAACAGGAAAACATAAAAATAGAACAACACCCATTTTATGAACCATTTGATTTGCTCCATGCTCCCTTAATAAGAAATAAACTGCCTTGGTTTGTGTAATAGAAGTGGACACGGTTCATTTTTATGCTCAGTATTCCATGACATGAATCTATTTAAAATGCCAAATATTTTGTATATATAAAAAAATAATCTATTCACCTATATGAAGTACAAGTATAAAGAGCAAATGTAGAAAAGCTCTACTTGAAATCTTTTCTAGCAATCTGATTATTTTGGAAATATGTTCCATATCAAATTTCAGCTTACTAGGTCACACTGAAGAATACTAACAAATTGCAATATTTATATCTAGCATCATGGAAACAAACATCTTGAGATCGTCTATCACAGGGGTCTTCAACCTGTGGGACTGTGGCCCATTACCAGGCTGTGGCCTTTTGGCCACTAGGCCGCACAAGTGGCTGGCCAGTGCGCACGTGTGTATGTGTGCCCATGCATCCCCCACTTGTGCTAGCATCGCCGCGAATGTTGCACAGGCACTTGCAGACCCATTTGCATTGTGTGGGGGCTCGCAGCCCCATTCGTGCATGGGGGGCTGTTTGTGCATGCACATGTGTGCCTAAAAGCGCCTGCCCTTCCCCCCCTCCAGGCTACCAATTCTGATCTACCAGAACCTCCAACCAAATTTTAAATTTCTCTTGAGATAACAGACTAACATAAAATAAAATTATTATTATCCTACCTAATTTCTGTTTAAAAGATCCTTTTTGCAAGTGAAAGTTAATACACACCACAGGCATAGGGAAACATAAGGCCAAACAGAGCAATGCAGCATGTCACCATGCAAAGCATAATCTTTTGGTTGCATAAATCACATCAGAAAAAACGACCTGATTCTAGAATTCTCAACTCTAATTAAGAATAATTACAAACAGAATCAAATGAGTTTGTACTGTACCTATCCTTGATCTGTCTGGCAGCCTTGAGGTGCATCAGGAAGAAGAGAGAGAAGGTAGTTAATGGTTTCATGCAAGTTTCATCTGCAGTAACATGCAAGAAAGAGTTAGTGAATGATTCACAAGGTCAATCGGAAGGTTATAATTGAAGATTTTGTATCATAAGCCATTGTTAATTCAAATTAGACATTCAGTAATAAGCAACAAAGCCACTGAAAGTACACACAAACTGTACATAATATGCCATCAAATGTCTGGGATATTAAGGAATCGCCCAACTCAGGAACATCGAAGAGATTCTTGTTGATTTCTTGGGCACAATAGTAATCAACTGGTGTTAGGGCGACACAAATATTTCAAAAGAGGTAACATGCAGGACCATGTACTAAGCACTCCATTTTGAATAAAGCAACTCCATATTCTTTTCAGGCTTGTGTAGCTTTTTGGAAACTGCCCCCAACCAACTCCAAAGGTCTGTGCATCACAGCAAAAGATCTACTGCAGCAGTTTCTGAAGCACCTGTGTAAGCCTGAAAAGCCATGGGCCTGCTTCAGCTATTTGAAAAGAGGTGCCTCGTACATGCTAAAGTATCTTTTGCAGAATCTGTGCAGCCCAAATAAATGCAAATTACTTTGCTAGACAGTTGTGTGAATGCCACTTATATAGTTACAGATATACTTTATTTTTTTATCTGTACAATCAAAATATATTCTGCACCTCAAACAATATTATTACTTAGTTTTGGACAGAAAATATATTAACATATTCTGGTTGTGAGGTAATTGTTATTTTTTGAAATAGTTAACAGAAAATGAAACAAAAAATTGGAGTAAAAATGTTAAAACTCAGCCCGATAAAATTTGAAATTGAATCTAACATTTAAAGAATTACTGGTTCTTTTTTTGTTAACCTATAATCCTCCTTAGAAGTTGCATGTGGAAAAATAATCAAGATTATAATTCAATATTGATTTCCGGTTTGTTAGCCTTCGGCGCGGCAGGGATTTGCAACCGCGTGATCCCTGCTGCGTTCGCCGCCAAGGTTCCCCGATCCATTTGGATCTGGGGGATATAGCTGCCCGTAGAGGCAGCTGAAGATAGGGGATCCAGCAAGGGGTTTGGGGTGCCGCAAACCCCCTCCCCAGCCGGCTAAACTCCCTTTTCCCGAGGCGGAGGAACGGCAGTCAGTAATGGCCGCCACGAAGAAAGCTGCAGCCGGGTAAGCAAGTGCAGGAGGGAGAAAGCTGGAGAAAGTGAAAGGTGCTTTTAACCGGGACAAGACGGGAGAAAGTGATTTGGAACCTTGAAAGCTGTTAAGGATATATTGTTCCTTGTGAGAGCTACAAGCTGCGAATACCCTAAAGGGAAAGTTTTTTTTCTTTGTTCTACTCTCCTTCCTAAAGTGACAGCGGGAAAAAAAATCTTTTTGGCTGTGAGTGGGAAGGGAGAGTGGGAAAAAAAATCAGAGTAAAATTTGAAAATAAGGAGAAGATTGCCTAGAATTGCAAAGAGTTTAAAAACTTCCAAAAAATATATTTGAAAAGGATTTGTGATTACTTTAACCTCAGAAAGAAAAAGTGAAGAAAAAGAAGGTATTTAAAAGAAACAGTCTGTTTGGATTGTTTGGTGATTTTGGAACCTTTGGAAATTATTTCTGATTAAATCATCTGGGTGGTTGTTTGGAAAAACTTTTTCTCTACACAATGGCATCACCTGTGGATGGATTGGAACTTATATATCAAAAATATGAAAGAGAAAAACAAGGAGGGGAAGATGGACTTGGTACTATTTTTCAATACTTAGAAATGGCGGTTTATATTTATGTGAAGCAGAATGAGGATGATGGGGACAAAGAAGAAGAAGAAGAAGCCATCTTTGATGAAAAAAGGACTTTGATTGGAGACGGGAAAAAGCAAGAGAAAAAGGAAAAGAGGTCTTTAAGATCTGAAAAAACAGCCCAAAAGAGAAGAATAAGGTGAAAAAGGGACATTATGTTAAGAAACAGAAAGGGGGAAAGCAGAATAAAAGGGAGGTGGAGAGACAAGGGGTTAAAGAGGACAAGGAGAAGAAGAAGCAAGGGAGAAAGGAAGGGATGAGAAGCTCTAATGGTGGGGAGCAAGATATTAAGAAGCAAAAGTTTTTCAGAGATAATGGATAGATCTTATTGTTAATGGGATTCTAGAAAGGTACATAAGATTGCATTTTTATATCTGTATTTAGAAGTAATTATAGAAAATTAGAAATAATATGTAGCTTAAAATGTGATAAAATATCTAACATAAATAAGTGAAATTTTTGTTAAGAAAAAGAGAGTACTGTAATGAAATATGATTCAAGATTGTGATGTGGGGGTAATAATCGTGGAAAGCATAAGTGTTCCCACAAAGGCATGATATTCAATTGAAATGGATAAAATGTTTAAGATATAAATGATTGTTAAAATTAATGATTAGAACATGGTATACTAGCAAAATCTTTTGTGAAATGAGATTTGAAGTAGAAGAAGGAGGAACATTTCAACGAAATATTGAGCTATAATATGTGATGTGGGGGGGATAATTATGGAAAATAGGGCTCTCATAAAAGTATGTGATTTAATTGAAAAGTAATGAGTTAAACGTCTAAGATATGAATGAATATCAATACTAATGAATAGATTTGTATTATTTTTGATAATACAGTATAATTTTAGAATGTACCAGACAGAATCCCAATGTATGTTATGTATTTTATATTAGGTACTATAAATATAAGGGAAAAAGATAAAGGCATCATACTCCATATAGTGTACAGGAGAAGTATTTCTTCTTTTTTAAAGAAGAAAAATAAATGATTGGCTGGAATAGAACAGACAAAGAATAATAAATATTATGATATGAATTGAGAGGAGGAAAAAAAAATTGAGAAAATTTAAAGGAGAGGAGAAGTTATATAGAAAATTGAAAATGTTAATAAGATATGAAATGGTATGTAAAATGAATATGAAACTGAACTTGTGTCTGTACCAAGAGTTTTAACCCGGGACTAAGCAACTTTCAGAAAAGAGATTTTTTTATGCTTTTATGTTTTGTGTTTATGTGTATTTATGTATTGTCTTGAAAATAAAACTTGTTTGAAATTAAAAAAAAGATTATAATTCAATATTAATTTTGCACAAATGCATATTCTCATAGGATAGGGGTGTCAAACTCAATTTCATTGAGGGCCGCATCAGGGTTGTGTTTGACCTCAAGGGGCCAGAGTGGGCATGGCCAGCTCAACATCACTTATGTCACGGATGCCTGTGGTGGCCCAAGCACTCTGCCAGAAAAAAAGGCTCCCGATCTCTGTTTTCAGGTGCAATGGCCTCCTGCAACCCACTGTCAGCAAAAACAGAGCTCAGGAAGACCCACATCCGGCCATCCCGAGCTCTGTTTTTGCTGGCAGAGGCACTGCGGGCCAGTCCTGTTTCCAGAGTGGCTCTGTGGGCCAGATCTAAGCACCCTGTGGGCTGGATCTGGCCCCTGGGCCTTGAGTTTGACACCCCTGTTATAGGAGAACCATTTAATATAAGGGGAAAAAAGAAATTGCTACAATCAGTAATTTCCTCTCTAAGTATTTGATAGAACATCCATATTCACTGAACAATGAATAACAACAATGAATAAAGAAAACAAATATGGAAAACTTGCACATGCTCAAAAGCTGGGAATTTGAAAAAGTTTGGATAAAGAAAATGCCAGTTCCTAAGGATCTCATATGCACATTTTAATTTTCCTGTAGAGGTAGCCTTTGACTTAAAACCACAATTGACCCCCAAATTTCTGTTGCTAAGCAAGAGAGTTGTTAACTGAATTTTGCCCCATTTCATAACCTTTCTTGCCACTGTTGTTAAGTGAATCACTGCAGTTGTTAATTTGGTAACATGGTTATTAGGTGAATCTGGCTTCCCCATTGACTTTGCTTCTCAAAAGGTTGCAAAAGATGATCACATGACCCAGGGACACTGCAACTGTCATAAATATGAGTCAATCACCAAATGTCTGAATTCTGATTATGTGACGATGAAAATTCTAGGTGTAAGTGTGAAAACAGTCAAAAGTCACTTTTTTCAGTCTGTTGTAACTTCAAATGGTCACTAAATGAACTGTTGTAAGTCAAGGGCTACCTGTACCTGCCCATCACAAATGCACTAGGAAATGTGATATATTCCAATGAACTTCACAGCTTACCAATGTAAATATTTTCTCTCTTAAAGTCAGTGCTGTCAGTGGCACCATTGCCTGATTCGTAAATGCCTGTGAATTATTTTCTTATGTTTCCAGCTAAAATAATTATTTTATGAAGTTCTTGTTTGTTATGACTATACCATTATACCCCAATTTAAGCTTCCTTATTGAATAAATATTTACTGGATGATGGATCTAAAAAGTGAATTACTCAACGTCTTTAGCTAGAAGAAAAATGATATGCAATACATATATTGCTACTTCAGCAGGTAACTATGTACAATGGCCATGTATTTCATGGTAATGTCATTAACATCAATCATTTCTGGTAGTCAAAGCTAAAGACTAGCAATAAAATAAACACAATAGAACTATGAAACTAAGTTTCTTCCCAGATATTAACTACAAAAGAAACAGGGAGAAAAGATCCTGCTCCTCCAAAAAGATTTCTCATATTTTGGAAGCCAAACAAAGTACCTATTAACTGACAGGCATTATTTTGTTTGTTTGTTTATTTATTTATTTATTGAATTTATATTGCTGCCTATTCGCCCATGACAACTCGAGGCGACTTACAGAATGTAAAACCATATTTAAAATAAAAAATACAATAAAAACTAACAAAAAGAATCAAATAAATTAATAAACTACAATAGAACAAAATCTGGAAATAAATAAATAAAAAATCACCCCCAATTCCCACCCACTCCGCCCCAACAACAGCAGATCACACGAGCCATTTGATGGGCTCCATCCTGCTCGGAGTTTCCCAAGCCTGCTGGCAGAACCAGGTGTTCAGTGCCTTCCGGATGAGTGTTAGTGGGGGGGGGCATTCTAATCTCTGGGGGAATGATATTCCAGAGAGAGACGGAGCCACCATGGAAAAGAGCTATTATTACTATTATTGGGCTAAGCTCAGCAAAAAGTTCATAAATAAAGAAATTGCTGAAGTAGCAACATTTCAACACACATTCATAAATTTGCAGGTCTATGTTCTTTGGATCTAAAGCTGTTTGGCAATTATAAAAGGATGGGATAACGGAATGTAAAAACCATGTTTTGTTGACAAGCATGAGTAGGAATGGGGAAATACTGCAGCCAGAAACATGTCACAATCTGAGAGAAAATAATATGAGTTATGTGGAATTTTAAAGAAAGAAAGGATGAGTTATTATGGAGAACAGAAAGAAAACAAATGGAACTTGAGAAAGCAAAGAGTGTGTTTTACTATTTACATCTTTGCTTTTCATTTAATTTACAGGAAAACAACAGACTTGTAGCTCTTTTTTCACGTAACAGAAGAAAGTCAGATACCAAAGTTGGTCTTTTGATTGATTCAAAATTATTTCAATTATTCATTTTAATACATTCTTACTTGCCTTAGTGAGGAACATTCAATATATACAAAGAAATGATAAGAAAAATACAAATAACAGGATTCAGAGCTGATTTAGCACTGTTAAATATAAATAAGATGAAAACACAAAAACACTGAAAAGCTAATAAGAGAAAGCCAAAAAATTAAATGTGGCAGCCTCCTATATTGCTAAGATAAATTGATTATCCAAAAGTATATTATACTCCTAGTTTTACTCATTCAATAGAAGGGACAGCATTTTACTCTTAGTTTGCAGATTTGCCCATTGAGCTATAAATATATGATTTTATAAATGAATAATACTGCTAACCTCATTCTTTTGGGTTCAAAAATGCATACAATTATGCAGATATACATATTCTAAACTTTCTAACTGTAAGGCATTTTTACTAAAGCAAAACAAACTCAGCTTTTTAAGATTTAAAATTATATTATTTTATTACATATATGAAATATATTTTGGGTTTCAAATCTTGTTTTATGAATTCTGTTCTCATGAGTAAGTTTAAATACATTCCCTTGAAATACGTAAGAATGAAATATTTTAAGAGATGCTAGTTTTTCCACAAAGTTTTATTATACACTACTGAAGTAACTGCAGACAAATGATACTATATAGTTTTTCTTTTTTGTTCATGTCTGGCAAGTTATATACCTTAGAAAATTCTTCTGACTCTTTTATATCCAAGGATCGTGCAGCAAATTCCAACAATTCTTCAGAGTTCTCCAGGGCATTACTACATTGACTAAGTTGATTCTAGGAAAAGAATATGAATGAGTTCAATATGCCAGCCTATTCATGAACATATTTCATATCTGGTTCATATCTCCTTTTTCCAAATTTGTTTATTCAGAAGAATAAAGGGGTCTTCAGTCTAGTGATAAAGCATAGGGTTTTTTATTTAAAATGTTCCAAGGTTGATTATTTTACATAAAGAAAAGCTTGGGGAATTGTAAAAACTTAGTAGTTGATATAAAAGTTTAAGCAGCTTTGTCATATAAGAAGTCTATTATCAACCAGAAACAAAACTGGCCTAGATGGAAAAGCATATATTTGCAAATATCAAATATAGGTAAACTTCCTTTATCATATTTGCCATCGTTTTTTTGCTGTATTTGTCCAAACACTAAAAAAAAAAAAAAAACCTCCTGTAATATACCAGCCTCATTTACATTATTTTCTGCTAGCTAACAGCTAACAGCTTTTGATTCAGCTCCATATGGTTATTCCAGATTCCCAGCAGACAACTATCTTAATGTGGAAACTATCCTTGTCTAATCTTAAATTTAATCACTGATTTTTGTCTCCTTATGGTAAATAAATGTGATCAAATAATAACTATTTAAAACAGTGATTTCTTAGGACTACTAAGAGTGCCAAGGTGGACCTACTAAGTATAAGAAAGTTTTATATCAGACAAATAACATGAAGACCTGGCTCAGCTGGTTGGGGAAGTTCCACACTGGAGGTGGCTGCTAGATTGATGGCAGACTCCACTTCCCCCATACCCCCACGGTCATTTTCTTGGTTATCATATTGATATATTATATTGATATATTATATTATATTGATATATTATTCCCATTGTGTTCCTTTGTCATTGTTTATTTTATTGTTCTATTATTCTATTTCTGTTATTTACATCTTTTCATTTTTCTAGCTTTTTATTATTGTAAGCTGCCTAGAATAGCCTGCGATGAGATAAGCAGCAAATAAACAAACAAATAAATATAATGTAACAGTTTATTCAACCATTGACAGAAATTATCCTGTTTATAGTTCAGTCTGAAGCCTTATATTTGTCATCTTTTTCGAAGACAGTTTGATACTTGAACTGTCTTGGAAAATGATAACAAAAATAATTTCCCCGACTCTAAGGGAACAATTTCAAACTTCTATTGTTGATATTCTATATAACCTCCCCTCCAAACATCATAATAGATTGATATGTATAAAAGCATGACTGATAAATCACTTAGCGAGGCAGCATATAGGGTTGATGGGAGGTTTTTTGGGGGGAACATTCTCCATTTTTGAATAAACAATTTAGTCTAGCCTAGAAATGCTGGTGATTATTATTATTCTTTAAGACATTGTCACAGAGAACTATTCATTGGCCTTATGGCCTTAACTGGATAATTAATAAAAATATAGTTAATTCCAAATATAGATGGAATAATTCCAAATATAGGCTAGATATACCTTTACAATGTTTAGAACATATCTTCTTAAGTTTCTTGAGTTTTATTGTGTTGATGTTTCTACTCCCTTATCTTATGTTGTCCTGCATGCGGTGGCTGTATACTACTGTTAAGCTTTGGAGGATATCATCTGCTAAATGACACTTTAGCTATGCAATATTAAAGATTTCGGTGCTCAATATGGCTTCAATGAAACATGTTTCCAGTACTTTATCCTCAAGACTTCTGTTCAGTTATAAATCTATTATTTCAATCTTTTCACTGCCTTACATAATTGAACACACTAAAAGTTTGACTGTGTGACAAATGGAGGTGGCTTACAAAACAATTGATTTTGCTATGACGTTACTTGCAGGAGGACCAATCCAGAGTATCAGCTGTTTTCAATCTTCATTTTGATTTCAACAATAAGTGGAAATATTGTAGAAATAACAAGTGGTTCTTGGTTAATGAACACTAATTCTGCAACCATTCAAAATTATGACTATGCTAATAAGTAGTACCAGCACACCCCCTTTCACCCGACAGCAGCCACCCCCTGCCTGCACCAGCCACTTACCTGCCTGCTGGTCTGCTTGTAAGCAGCCCTGAACTTGTGATTTCTGGCTGGCTTCCAATTGGCTTTGCTTTTTTGGAAGCCAGCAAGAGGTTGCAAGTTGGTTCTCACTTAAGAACCCATGATCTTCACTTAGGGTTAGCAATGAGAACTGCTGGGACTGCCACTGCTAAGCAATGTGGTCATATAAAAACATACTTTACAACCATATCACTTAGCAATGGAAATTCTAGTCCCAATTACAGTTGTTAGGCAAGGACAACCTGTACATGTTGCCTTTATAAACTCTTACAATTCGGCTGAAAGGTCTCACAAGCTGACTTGCATATACTGCCAGAACACACAAAGGACACAACATTTTTAGTAATACTCAAATTACTTTGTGGACTGACAAAGATATCTCTAAAAGGAACAATAGATTCACTGAAGATTTACCCATGACAAGTGCTTCATCTTTTATTTTGAATAATTTTATTAAGAACTATACTGAACTGATAAAACTAAGAAAGAAACCTAATACACACTCTCTCTCTCACACACACACACCTCACATACATAAACGACTAAATGTGAGAAAAAGAAACACCCCCCCAAATATTGAGAAAAAGAAACTTCCCCTTCATCCCCAGTCAACATTAACAATTACCAGTCTCTTAAAGCATAACCAGATACCTTTTCATTCCATACCTCACCCCATCTCTAGGTCTTCAACTCCCCTTATTAATCAACAAGCTAAATAAAAATTAACATATATACTTAGCAGAATATGCTTATAATTCCCCTTTCCATTTAATATGAATCCTCCTCATCCCTTTCTTAAATTTTACAAAAAAATCAAAACTATTACACATTAAAAAAACTTATTTAGATATCCAAAAATAGAGACCTAAATATTACACATACTAGTCCATTATACCACTAAACACTTCTAAAAAAGAAACTATCCAATCCAGATAACCACATAAGAACTTCATCTTTTAGAAGGGCATTATCTCAAGAAAATTGCTTTAACACTTTAAAAACTCCATCATTATGTTTTTTGTACACAGAGTCTAACTAAAATTTTATTTTCCAAATCAATATAATTTAACCATCAGAGAGTAGGTGACAAAGAATTAGGGTTGAACCTGTACATAAAAATATTTAAGTAATAAACTATTTTCTTTAATCAGTAAAATTCTCCTAGAAGAATTTAAGAAAATATTCTATGAATTTATTATATAAATAATTACCTGAAGTTCCTGGATTTTATGTGCTTGTTCTTGCTTGATATTAGTTGTCATGATATCCTTCATTTCATCAAGTATTGAGTATAAGCCATCAAATTCCTCTTCCAACTCAGAAATAACACTGGAAGAATTAGTCTGTAAAATGATTTTAGTGCTTTATAAATATCCCTGGTAGTTTGTATACTTATTTAACAGAAATTGTAAATAAAAGTAACATAGTTTAATGATACACTTCATTTACTAAACATAATAGTAAAGTTAATATTATATATTAACATTCACACATTTAGCCATACACATAAGACTTGACCTATTGCTTTAATAATCTTTATCAAATGTAAGACATGAATTTCCTATACAAGCCAACATTCAATTTAGCAAATTAATTGTTTAGCACCCACTTTAAAAGAAATTAGTAAATGCTACTGCTACACTTTGTAGTGGTATGTATTTATTATGAGGTTGTATAGGGAAAATACAGGCATAGTTCAAGTGTTATATCTAACAAAGTTAAGAACATTTTAAATACATCATTTATGAATCTAATTTATAAATCCTGATCTTCAAGGAGTATTAGGATAGGCCACAAAAAGTCCCTTCACCCCAGTTTATACATTTTATGTTACTACACATAACTGATTAATATTGAATAAATACACCATAATTTTATATCAAATAGGAAAGATGTGTATCAAGTCAGTTTCCTCAACAATATTTACAAAAATTACTCATGTAATATGTTTCTAATGCAATTCATCAAACAGTATTGCCAAAACATACAATCTTCACTAAAATCCGTGCTTTGAGCAGAGGGCTAGTTTTGCTGCTACTTTGCATTACCAGGCAGCTACTGCTCAATTCGGGTAATAAAGTATCCCAACTCTTGCAAGGTTTTGCTATGCCTGTGGCAAAGTATCACAAGATTTACTCTCCCTACATGACTTAAGCCTCAGTATATGAACAACTGGTATCTGTATAGACTTGTTATGGCTTGGCAGTGGAATGCCAGCCAAGATAGCTGCTACCAATATGTTGAAAACTGAGGAAGGAGGGACTACCATCAATTCAACAGCAGAAGTTCTGTCAGATAATATAGATATGTGAGTATGGGGTTATTCTACATTCTTTCCATCTAAAATCATTATTTCAGTATCAGAGATAAAATGATAATAGCTATGGAACAGTGGAAATTTTGGTTTCATGACAAAGAGGTCAGTTAGCCATATCAGATTCATAAATCAACTCCTGCAATTAACTTTAATTAGTTTTATTTATAACATACACATAAAGAATTAACAGAGAGTTCTCTGGCCTCTCTGTTAAGACTACTGGCTTTCTATGCTAAACACATACTACTAGATTTTGTTACATTCCCAGCAGATAAATCAGTGGACTAGCAGCAAAGGTACCTGCCTCAATCTTGTCTCCACAAGACTATTGTTCTTTTGCAAGATGTATGAGGTTGCTTGCACTATACCAACCACAGAAATAAGCTGGTTAGCCTTAGAAAGATGAAACTTCATTACCGCTGTTAACCTGCTATGCTCCTATGCCCTATATTTAAAGAGGAACCTTGTATTTCATGTCCAATATGAAAATGTGGTGAATTGGTAGAAAAGAAATAACACATTCTTTGCCACTACTGTACTAGAAACTTCCTTTGCTTAATCGTATTGCATTCTCTCAATGCCCAGAGTAGCAAAGTAACAGTTGCTGAATACCATTTCACTTCTACTAGAAATTTCAATTTAGCCATAATACCAGTCACCTTTGGGAATGAGGAAAGTAGCAAAAAACCAAGTAGCAATGTTTTATAAAGCATGTGAACATGCTCTTTGGGGATATTGCTTCTTGATTTCATAAACATCCATGGACAAAGTATTTTTATTGTATACGCGTTATTCACATAAATGTACGAATGTACACATTTTTTTATGAAACGTGGGTGTTAGGAATTAATGTCCCCATTCTTTAACTCTAAGTTTTCTAAACAACTCCCTTCCATCTTAGTCTAGCCTTGCCTAGAAGGAGAAGGGGTGATTCAGCATCACCTATTTATTTTTTAAAAAAAATTCTAATTAGAACTCCTACTGCTTTTTCCTTGCTGGAGTGGTCAGAAAGATTGATCATTAACTTATATTATTTCATATTACTATTAAAGAAACATCAATCAGTTTACAAGGATCCAACATACCTGTACTCCTTCCAAAATGTGATTTAAAGTTTCAATAAAGTTCTGAATTTCATCATTTTTATGTGCCAATGTGGAAATAATTCTTTGCAACGCTTCCTAAAATCAGAATACATCTGTCAAACCATGTATATTCATTTTCTTAGAATCAGAACAAATTCAACAAAGTATACAATATTTTCATATTTATTTATATAAGGAGACATAGATCAAAGGAAGAAAACAAAAATGAGATGTACAATTAAAAGATTTAAAAACACACAAGCAGTAATATTTGAAGCACAACAGAAGTCCAGATAATAAGTCGAACCTGACAAGGGATATAATGTTGTAAAATATAACAAGATTCTGTATACAGATAGATGGGAAGGCTTGGAAAAAGGCAGCCCACAGACTTCTGAAAACAGGTATCAAAAGATATACAGCCTGGGCTTAGTTGGTTGTAAAGCATACCCCTAGTTTCTAATTGGCATAGCTATAATTAGGAATTGTGTGACTTTTTTCGATAGTTCAGTCCACTGATCTTAGCTGCTGATCATGATACTCACAAATCAGTGGTTCAATAAGACCGCAATGTCAAGTAAGAGATAAGAGGCAGTCAAATAACACATGAGCTACCAACTTAACTTTGTGGTCTGAGCATATGCAAAGATGATCCTGATAAGAAATATTGTGGTATCTACACTAGTGATAAGGAGAGAGGTGCATCAAATTGCTCGGTATGAGTGTGAGGCATGAAGAAAATGATAAAAGTATATCTGTGTGTGTAAAAAGAAGCACACAGTAATATTTACTTTGAATCTGAAAAGTTACTGAAGTCTATTCACTGGTCTTTGTTGTCAAAAGTGGAAAAAAACCTCCAAGAAACACTTGAAAGAAGCAAAATGGAGCAAGTCTCTTACACTTAAATTTTATACAATTTATAGCAACTATATGCAACTGTCAGGTTTTCAGGCTGCCTGCACCTCAAATCTCATTCAATATTTTTTTTCAAATTATCTTTGTAAATATGTCCTATAAATTCTTCATTACAAATTAAACAGTCAGAAAAATTATCCTCTTTTTCGCATTACTGCATTATGTACGAGACCTGCAAGTTCAAGCAGACTCTAAACATGTATTAATTCTGACAGTTATACAGTAGTTTTCTTTTTCCAATGTTAGAACCGCCATGGCAATTAGAATTCCAGTCCTAAGAGGTGTTACATTGTGAAAGCTACAGGATACTCTACAGCAGGGGTCCCAACCGCCGGTCCACGTCCAAGCCTTACCGGGCCGCTGGTTCGCGCCGCCATCTTTTGGTAAAAGCGCTTCTGGTGAGCTTTTCGGGAGAAGCTCACCGGCGCTGTTTACAAAAGATGCGGCGCAGCTCGTGAGCTTTTCCGGGTAGAAAGCCATTTCTACCGAAAAGCTCACCAGGCTCGCGCCATCTTTTATGCCAATGCTCGACGTCACCGGAAGCGCCTGTCATAAAAGATGGCGGCGCCCAGTGACTAAGCCGCGGCGCGCCCCAGCTGATGTCGGAACCGGGCGCGCGTCGAAAGGTTGGGGATCCCTGCTCTACAGGATAGTGTGATGATTATCAGCAATTGTAATACTGACTTGCTCATGCCTTGTGCCGATCTTATCCAGATGTGGATTATGTCCTAAAACACATCTACAAGCCAGATTTATTATATGACAAAGAATTTTATCTTACTCAGCTGCAAAAATGCCTGTTAAGCAAAAATATGAAAGAGGCTTTGGCACATTGTACTAAACATTACTTTGACATTTTCATTTAAGACAATGTGCATTATTAAAACTTCAAATAATGTTCAGTTGGTCCAAACTAATTTGACACTAGACACAAATAGAATTTAATTAAAGTGGATTGGAGATCTTAAAAGGTGCTACAATTAGGATGTTGAACATTTCAGAGTGGAAACCCCTAAAGGCTAATCTAGTAAATGGTCCACAATGGTTTTGCCTCCTTTGACAAACTGGTTATGATACTAAGACTGCCTCTCAGTTGACATAGGATATCTGAACATGAAGAATGGAATTACTGGTATAATGGGGAAAGTGTTAAAGAAATACAAGTGGTCCTCCTTTAGCCATAACTGAGCCCAGAATTACAGTTGTAAATCATTGCAGTTGTTTCTGCAAGAGTCATTAAGTGAATGCCATGGCGATTTAAGCACATAAATTTTACCCCATGGCCATTTTGGGGGGGCTGGAAACTGGAAGTAAATCCTAGAAATCAACAAAAAATGTCAAAAATCATGGTCACAAACCCCAGGACACTGCAAACGGCCATAAAGGTGAGCCAGTTGCCAAGCAACCAAAATATGCTCATGACCGTGTGTGTGTGTGTGTGTGTGTGTGCACGCGTGCGCATGTGTGTGCAGCAACTGTAACTTCTAAATTGGGTTGTAAGTTCCATTTAGGGGGGTATTCATTGTAATTCTGAACAACGGCTAAGCTACCGGTTGTAAGTTGAGAACTATCAATAAGGTTTATCTTCAATAAAGGAAATGCAAGATGATAATACCAGCCTTATAAGGGACAAACTGAAATGGAGAAGATCCTTTGATCCCAATTGACAGAAATGTCACAAAGAAAAGATATGACTTTTGATATGATGGGTACTAGTGGAATTAACACTGAATGGTCGTGCATACTATTAACTCAGACAAAACAGTTGGTCTGAAGCAACAACTGTTCTGATATAAAAATTATAAGATAGAGTCACCATATTATCATCCCAGTGATTTTTTACTAATTTTTTAAATTAGTAAATTATATGTCATGCATTTGAAAACCATGATGATGGATTAATTAAGGGCAAAAGAAAAACATGCAACAATATCCATATATAGAAGATCAACTTTCTTGATAAACCACCTCTTTAAATGATTTCCTAGAAACCCATAATCTAGAAGGGGATTTATGTAATATGGACCCAGGAGGAAAGAGAGATATATCAGAATACATGCTAGCACCCACTTGTTCATATTAAGGTATACACCATACATTATCATCTTTGGCAGAGAAGAATGCTGCCAAATCATTATGTTTGCTGTACTGCTATCACAACTTAAAATAATTTGCAAAGGATGAAGAGATTTTCACTCTATTGCAGAATGTCCAAAATTTTCTAGGGTTATGGCACCCTTAGCAATTCCCTACTACGTATGGCAGTGCTCTGGGGCACTGCAGCAAACTCAGTAATAGTTTTGCTTATAAAGTAACCAAATATCCTATGACACCCTGTGAGTTTGCTATAACATCCCTATTTGAAACACTATTGTTTAAAAATTAACTATAGGCTCTAGGTCTAGCATTCTAATATACAAAGTAATAATATTTTCTTTAAAAGGCCATACTTTTATCCTTTGCTATATTTAATTAGCCATAGGCTTCGAGTGTACTACACCTCTACATTCTGTTCAGTTTCAAACTTTATATAATGTATACTGCTTGTGTCCTAGAGATTACATTGTCTCAACTTGGAATGACATGCTGACTTTATTACCGATCAGACTCCGATTAGGTGAATAGTATGGCTAATGGTCTTTGGTTATACTTTAGCTCCAATAAACATTTATAGTCTTTCATTTTCATTGCAGTCTTTACAACATGGAAATAATTTCATATTTATTTATATCCCACTTTTATTTTACAAATAACTCAAGGTGCCAAACATATCTAACATACCTCCGACCTCCTTTTTTCTCCCACAACAATAACCCTGTGAAGTCAGTTGGGTTGAGAGTGTGACTGGCTCAAGGTCACCCAACTGCTTTCATGGCTAAGGTGGGACTAGAACTCATACTCTCCTGGTAGAAAGGCAGAATCTAATTTGAAAATATAAAGGTTTCTATTGAAAGGTGCCAAAAATATCCAGTTGTTTTTCTTAAATTATAAGCATGTTGTATTGTTTTCATTTACCAACTATCTTACTACACAACTTTAGATCCAATAAACATTTATAGACTTTCATTTTGATTGCAGTCTTTACAACATAGAAATAATTTCATATTTATTTATATCCCACTTTTATTATTTTACAAATAACTCAAGGTGCCAAACATATCTAACATACTTTCCTCCTACTTTTTAGACTAGAAAGTGAAGGTTATCAAATGAAGACAGATATTTAAAGTTAATATTGTTGTATATCACAGATGTAACTTCCAAATTATCCATTATATTGGTTACAAAGCAAAATCCAGTGTGAATTTAAATTCAGATACCTTGCAATGGCCTCAGTCAGCCAGTTAATCCAGCAGTATTTTGCTAATTGGATCAGCATTGTTTTAATTAATTTAAAAGATATTAAGTTGAAACCCACAAAAGTTTAAATAGTTGTAAGAATAAAAAAGGTTTGCAATTTATGGACAAATCAAAATTATCATTCTGCCCAGATTTTCCTAGTTATGAGCAATAATTATGTATAGTTCCATTAAAGAACAAAACCCTGAAAAATTTCCAGACATACTTATGACAGAAATCTTAATCAAGACTTTAAAAAGAAATCACTGGGAAGAATTCCAAGCTGATTAACAAAAATATTACTTTTAAAAGCAACACCTGCAGATTGTTATGAATTAAAAAGAAATGATTTCTGTATATGACTATCACTAAGTGATAGTTATATCAGGGTCCCCAACCTTTTTCGGGGGGGGGGCGGGGCGGTACCGGGGGGGGGGTGATTAACAAAATACTTACTTTTATCAAACAAGGCGGGCGCCGGAAAGCAAGCACCTGCCGATTGTTATGAGGACTTAAAACCTTTCGGGAAATACCAGACCTTTTCTCAAAACAAGAGGCGGGCGCCGCTATCACCGACGTCCCGATAGTTGGACCCTGGTCTATATCACTAAATGTTGTATCTTATGATTCTTGATTAATGTATTTTATTTTTTCTTTATGTACACTGAGAGCATATGTACCAAATTCCTTGTGTGTCCAATCACACTTGGACAAAAAAGAATTCTATTCTATTCTATTCTATTTCTATTCAGCAGCTGTTAAGACTTTAGTTATTCAAATTAACAGGTAGGCTGTAGCAAATGGCATTTTTTTTAATCATTAAAAGCAAAGAAATGCCATCTGATCCATAATGTTATAGGAATTATATTCTCTGCTGCCACTGAAGATAATCTAGGTAGTCCTCAATTTACAACCATAATCAAGCCCAAAATTTCTGTTGCTGAGACAGCTATTGAGTTTTGACCCATTTTATGACATTTCTTGCCACACTTGTTGAGTCACTGTATTTCTTAAGTTGTTAACACAGTTGTTAGGTGCTTCTAGCTTCCTCATTGACTTTGCCTGTCAGAAGATCACAAAACCCTGGGACACATGACCCTGGGACACTACAACCATCATAAATATGAAACAGTTGCCAAGTATCCAAATTTTGATCACGTGACCCTGGGGATGCTATAAGCGTGAAAAATATTTTTTCACTTTTTTCAGTGCCATTGTAACTTCAAATAATCAAATGAATAATTGTAAGTCAATGACCCCTATAGTCACAAATGATTTACAATTTTTAGCCTTTTTTACACACAATTATACTGTAGGAATCTAGTCATCATCAAGAAAAAACGGTATCTATTTCTATTTCCTTACATTATGCTACTTAGATACAAAGCATCTAAAACTTGATACTTCAAATGAACAGCCTCAGTATATGTAGTGTCTAGTATAATGAAACCTACTCCTATTCCCAACTCATATCAAGTAGTGAGAGACAAATTAGCAAAGTAATTTATATTTTAATACTATTAATAAGTTCCAAGACACTCATGCAATAAAAATGAATACAGAATGTCAAATTCATAACTAAGCACCTGGATTTTCAAGGGTTCCCTTTCTCTTATTCATGGAAAGTCCCATCCATTCTAATGAATTTACTACACATGAAAAAAATTCATGTTGTATTGTAAAAAGAATAGAAAAGTTGTGGTTCATTTTTCCTTTCTTCAAAATTAAAACAATATTTCACTAAGTATTTTAAAAATCTATCTAAAAGTTCACAACTTTTAAAATATTAAAGTTCCATTTGGGTTCCACCTTAGTCTTGCTTGAGACTGCAAACAAGTAGAATATTCTTAAGCAATATGCTTATATTACAAATGCACTTGATAGAATTTGAATGCAAAATGTTTTTTTTTTCTGTTTTAATCCATGTGCCTCTAATTTCACAGTGTCGGATTATGACTAGGCAATACTTATTAAGTATTATAAAGATGGTTAATATTCAATTAGGGCCATTCCCTGCCTAAATTACAACATCACCTTTTATGAGATTGAAGGATGGAAATGGAATTCCTACAGGAAGAATACAAGTGCAGGAAATAAAGTTATTTTAATTGCATTGTGATTTATGTGCAAATAAATGCCTTTGGGACTTAACTATTTTGCTAGCCAACTTGACAAACATCTTGTACATCCTATTAGCAGTACTGTCACCAGGCAATGTAGAATTGGAGAAATCCATTCAGGTTTTATTGGACTATCTCAAATATAAATCATTATTTGCTCCATCCCCCAAAACTGTATTTAAGGAAAGCTCTTTTTTTATCTTACTAGTCTCCCACTGACCTATTTGGAAGAAGGCGAGGAAAAGATTGGCAGTTCACAAAACAGAAACAAAAACAAAAACAAAACAAAACAGAACCAGCAGTTCCCAGGTGCCCTTTTCCCCGACAGGACCCCTCTTCCACGAAGCAACTGGACCCAACCTCCACCCTCATCCCTTGTCACCAGAGAAAGTGGAAAGCGGCCCACGCCCAGAAAGCAGCCTTGCACTCCCAGACCAGAGAAAGCAGTGTCATGCTCGCTGCTTTTGGGATGGATAATAGGAGTTGCAGGTCTAGCCACCACCACCCTTTAAGAAAAGAGGCTGCTTCGGAGTTCCTAATCCTTCCCCCCCTCCCCAAAAAAAGAAAAAGCATTCAAGAAGGCGAGGTCTCATTGCATTATAAGTCCTCCATTAAGGCGCCTGGGGGGGGGGGGGTGTGCCCGTGAACGGGCCCCGTCCTCTACCAGGCATCACTTGCTCGCCAGGTAGGGACCACCCGCGACGAGTTGCCTCGCGCCAGCCAACGAATAACGGGCGGGGGGGGGGACGGCTGGGAGGGAGCAGCCGCGAGATGGCTCGAGACGCTCGGAAGGTAAGGACTTTCTTCGCAGAGGAGAGGCCCACTCGACTCAGGAGTCACCTCACGGCCTCCTCGTCCTTCTCTCGGGGCTCCCGCTCTTTTCCTCCCTCCGGGAGGTTGAAGCCGGACGTTTAGCGCTCCCTCTCCCTCCCCTCTCGGCTCCCCCTCACTTACTTTCTGCACCTCCATGGCGGGGGCCGATTCCAGGCAGGTGAATGAGGGAGGAGGGAGAAGAAGGAGCGACGGCTGAAGGGAAACGTCGCCGCGCAGACCCTCCCACCAATCCAAACGGCCGTCGCCGTTCAAGCCCGACACCGGAGCAAAAGCAGCATTAGTACCAGTCAAGCCCCGCCTCCTTCCAACCCCCTCCCCCCAAAACCCCACCCCGCCTTGCCTTGTTCTGGTGTGAGCATGCGCGCTGACTCCGGCTGATTTTCCCCGGTTGGTGGGGGGGCTCTAGTGAGCCTGCGTGATCGAGTCCGTCGAGCGCAGCCCGTGGATTTGGCCTCCTTTTTGCTGCGAGGGCGGGGCTCCAGACAAGTGGAGAGAGAGATGGGGTCGGCTTAACCTGAGTGGCGGTGCAAAGGGGGACCCGCCCGATGCGCGCTCGCAGGCGTGGCTCTTTGCCTCTGGCCAAAGGGACTGTAGTACCAGGATGCTTGCAGAAAAACACAAGGCGGCTGTCTGCAGCCTTGCGTGTTAGTTATTCTTTTCAGAGCCAGGCTTAAACATGGGCCCTGCGTGCCTAGGGCTGAATGGGGTGTGCAGCTTTCCTTATTATTGGACGGGACTTGCAGGATCTTATAGTAGAATAACAGAGTTGGAAGGGACCTTGTAGGTCATCTAGTCCAACCCCCTGCACAAGCAGGAGACCCTACCATTGTAGACAAGTGGCTGTCCGGTCTCTTCTTAAAAGCCTCCAGGGATGGACCACCCACAACTTCTGAAGGCAAGCTGTTCTATTGGTTCTCACTTTTAGAAATTTCTCCTTATTTCTAAGTTGAACCTTTCCTTGATCAGTTTCCATCCATTATTCCTTGGCTGGCCTTCAGGTACTTTGGAGAATAAGTTGACCCCCTCCTCTCTGGGACAAGCCTCTCAAATATTGGAGCATGTCTCCCCTGGTCCTTCTCTTTGCTAGACTAGCCATGCCCAGTTCCTACAACCGTTCTTCATAAGTTTTAGCCTGCACATGAAGCTGCAGAATGCAATTGCTGCTAACATTTCTTTAATAAGTAAATGACAGCAGGGAAGAATAATGTTGTGGGTCTCTATGCTTCGTAAACATACTGTTTTTTAATCTTTCCTGATAATATAGTCGTCCTCAACTTGCAACAGTTTGTTTAGTTACTGTTCAAAGTTACAACAGCACTGAAAACTGACTTATGACAATTTTTCACAATTATGTCTTTTGTAGCATCCCTATGATCATGTGATCAAAATTCAGATGCTTGGCAACTGATTCATATTTATGACTGTCCCAAGGTCATGTGATCCACTCTTGTGACCTGACCAGCAAAATCATTGAGGAAGCCAGATTCACTTAACAACCATGTTACAAACTTATCAACTGCAATGATTCACCGAACAAATGTGTCAAGAAAGGTCATAAAATGGGGCAAAACTCACTTAAATGTCTTGCTTAACAGAAGAAATTTGGGGCTCAATTGTGGTCGTAAGTCGAGGACTACCTGTAGTTCTGGAAAAATGGACTACTTCAACCCCACTCTCTGGGGCCCTTTCTGTTGATCCTTGCAAAGGTATTTCAGAAGAACACAATGGGAAATCACTTCCGTGTTGCTATAGTGACCAGGAATTAAATTTCAGTGAAGAAAACCTTTGACTTTTTTTTATAATGGTGTTGCTCAATACAACTATAGACAGTTTTTTTCTCATAGACCAACCCAGCTTTTTATGCACGTTACATGTAGTAAAGGAGCTCCTAAAAACCAATATTAGCATGGGATTTTACTTCAAGAAAACAAAGTGTAGTGTAAAATATTTGCACACCTGGGGTTCGCGGTATTGTACTTGAAGAATGTTGACCTATCAAGAGATTAAATTCCTAATACAAGTAGCTGTATCTTATGACTATTCCTTTGGCAATTGTTTGAAGTTTCAGTGGTACTGAACAGGTAGTACTTATGCTCAGTCCCTAAAATTACAACTGTCGCATGGCTGTTGGCCACATGATCAAAATTTGGCCTGCCCACATTTGCAGTCTATCTACAACTCCCCCCCCCCACCTGTCTATCCCTTCCCTCCTCCCCCATTTCTGCCCTTTTGGCTGCTCTCCACAATAGTGGTGGCACTGGAACTGCAGTAGATCTCAGAACTGGCTGCCCCAAAACTCTTTCTTCAGCTCTACACTTCCAAGGAGTACTACCTTGAGTGTCATAGCCAGCCACCTCGGTGCAAAGCTCCCACTGTCCTGCAGTCCACCAGTCCTGCTGCACCCAAATGACTTTTGCTGTCTTCTTTCTCCCACTGCTGACTAGGCATGCTGGGCCTAGTACCTATACATGGCAGCTGCTGGCTGTACCAGGTTTTCTTCTTAAGGCCACGTGCACCATTCCAAAAACCATGTGCAGCCTTCTCACAAAGTTTCAGAAGGCCTCAGAAGCTTTCTTAAGCATCACAAGAAGGGTGTGTGCAATTTGGAGAACGGCATGCACAGCCTTGGAAAAAGGCCCGGCATGGCTATCATCTGCTTTGCATAGGACCAGGCCAAGTATGAGAGGAAGAAGATGGCAAAAGTCAGCTGGGTGTGGCAAGGCTGGCAGAATAAAGGCAACGGGGGCTTTATGCTGGGACACTGGGATGGCTACTACAGTATGGGGCTTGAGACAGCACACCTTGGCAGTGGGTGGGCCCAATGGTGCTGGGGCTGAAATAGAGATATTAAGGCAGTTGGCTGAGACTCCTGAAAGGCCTTTAGGCCCACAGCCACTCCCAAGTAATACCACTAGGCAGGGCAGCCAAAAGAGCAGAGATGTGGGGAGATAGTCTAGTGTGGAGAGTGCTGAAGGAGGCAGTTCCTTACAAAGACTTAAGGCTGGAAATCACTTGGATCAGGCTAAGTCCTACTGTAATATTGTTGTGTTATTGTGTTATATTTTATGTCATGTTACGTTCCTCCCTTTATTGTTTTATATGTAATTCAAGGTGACAAATACCCCTTCTCCTATTTTCCCCACAACGTCACTCAGGTGAGTTGGGCTGAGAGAGACTGACTGACCCAAAGTCACTCAGGTGGTTTTCATGCCTAAAGTGGGATTAGAATTCACAGTCTCCTGATTTGTAGGCCAGCACCTTAACAACTACATCAAACTGGCTCTCCTAATAACTCCTCGGATTCAGTTAATGATGGCAACAAGGATTCCCAGGATCCCCATTATTAAGTGATGTGGTCATGTGAGTTCACCTTTTACAATCACAATGTTTTATGAGGGAAATTCTGGTCCCAGTTGCTATTGTTAACCAAGGATTTCTTGTATGGATGGTGTATATGCAGCATATGAACATAAACAGCGCATGTTTTATACCATTCTAGTGTCCATACATTTAAATTTAAAGCAGGGGTGTCAACTGGCGTAGGTATGTGCAGGCCATACCCACCCCAGTTCCACGAATGGGAAGAACATTGTGAAACGTCATAGGACGGCAATGTGACGCTGCAAATTTGACACCCGTGATTTAAAGGATGTTGAGTTCCAACTTACAAATAACATTTTTGGTGGGGAGCCTAAATCTGAAACTAAAAGCCCTGAAAAGGCAAAAGTACTAAATTATCACATGTTGTATCAGGAAAAAGGGAGTACCATGAATAGTTAGGAAAAGATGAAATACTGCAAATGTTTTTTGGATTTGCATAATACACGGGTGTCAAACTCATGGTGTCACGTTGCTGTCATGTAACATATCGCAATGTTTTGCCCTTCGCAGAGCTGGGGTGGGTGTGGCCTGCGCGTGATGCATACGGCCTGTCAGATGCCAGTTTTACATTCCTGGCATAATACATTGAATCATAAATTAATTAGAACAGGTTCACATAACACTCCAGAACACTCAAAAGATAATTAAGGTCAAAACAAATGTTTGTTCTATGAACTTAGAATTTCTAGAAAAAGTAATTCTGTGTTTATTGTTTAAAAAAGGACTGGAGACTTATTCCATTGCTACAAAATCTATTATCCTCCTTCAATACACAACATTGTAGGAATGGAGAGCATCATGTTGGAGAAAGCAGACATACCTTTTTCCTAATAATGCTAAATGCTCCATCCATATAGACTGAGTTTGAATGTTGCTCAAAGCCATTCTGTACATGGTTTACTTTTACTTAGTGCATTGTATGAATCCAGTCATTGGGTTCACAGTGTAGCCTGTTGTATGAACCCAGCCAGGTGGGATTTATGCAATAAATTCTGGCTTGCTACAATGTGGGATAACAATAACCCAGTGAAGTAGATGGCTTGTGAATGCACGCATAACTGTAAGTGGGATTGCTTGAATACATGCACAGCATTCCTGCTAGGAATAAAAAAAGAATTTTACATTGAGAGGTAATGTGAAGCATATGGGAGGTGTTGGCTTTCTCTTCAGAGGAGTGGAGACAAAGTAGTGGTGTTGTCACTTGGGTGGTTACAGTAATGAAGACTTGCTAACATCAACTATAATTGCATTTCTTCACATCCATTGTCATTCTACTTCAGGGCAAAGCACCAAGCGTCATCACAGACATTGCACATGCCCAAATCCCAGTATTACTAGAAGGTCATTTCTATTATTTGCAGCTTGTCTCAATAAGTAAACAGGCTCCTGTTAATGCTGCATTGTCATGCTATAGACTCAATTGTTTCAACCAATTAGAAGCCTGGATTTTCTAAAGCTCTTATCCAATATGGATTATTGCCTTGTTCTGTTAACTAGCTTAAGCCACTTTTTGTTCTATAGGCTAGTTCCTCAATAGGTTAAAGAAATGAGCGATCTATCATCTGTTTGTCTATTCATCTATCTTTTTATAAGATAATGTTATTAAACTTATTAGAGTATAAAATACAAATGAAACTGAAAATACTTGGAAAGGGGAAAGGGGGGAAAGAGAAGTGTAGGAGAAAGAAAAAGAAAGAGAAAGCATTCACTGCCAACTCTTTAGTGCAGTTAGAATAAATATAATGTTACAGCCTCAACTTTTTACTTTGCGTACTCAGTAGATATTAATCATTTCTATAACAAAAAAAATTCCTTGTCTAATCAGTAAATCCCAAAATCATTTTCATTGTTTTTTTTTATCTCAAGCACAAAATCCAGAAGCAATTTCCAGATAGAAACAAAGTTAGATACGTTCTTCTGTTTGATTAAAGCAGCTAATTTGGCCATCTCAACAAGTTCCATCAGTTTCTCCAATCATTCTTCTATCTTTCCATTTTTCCACATAAAACATTCTACACATATTACAAAAAAATCAATTTCCCCCCCAAATTCATTACAAAGCTCCATTTTTTTCAAGTTCTCTGTCTTCTTCTTCTTCCTTAAAATTGTGGATTGGTGACATAGGTTGGCAAATTTAGTATACTAACAGATGAAAAGTAGAATGACTTGTCTGGACGTGTAGGCAAAAACTAATTACCTCTTTATTTATTTTATTTGTCATATTTAAGAACAACCCATCACTCTCACAGAAGGACTCTGGGTGGTGTACAATAAAATATTAAAAGCATAAAAAACAATATGTACAATTTAAAAGAAGTAAAGGGTGTTAAAATGGATTAAAAGGCAGAGGGGAAATTTCTCAAGGGATCAGCCAGTCCCATTCTGGGCTCCCCACATGTGCTCCTCTGGACTCCCCACGTGAGGCCACAGAGTTATGTTTTGATTCCTTTCTGGAAGACCAGGAGAGTGGAGGCCTGCCTCACTTTTGGAGGGTGGGGAGAATATTCCACAAGAATACATTTTAAGCTGGCACTAAAACTTCTAAGACTTAGCACGACTGTAACTGATCAGGGATTCAGGGTACTTGAATCAAAAAGCTCTCCAAATCTCTGATAGATGCAAATCACCATCAGCTCTGAGTTGATGGGCAGGGGTACTAAGAAATACCCAGGTTCTAGAACCATATATAGCTAATCCTTGTCCTACAACCATCATTGGGACTAAAATTTTGATTGCTGAGTGATGTAATCATTAAGTCATCACACAACCAGAACTTTATCATAGTTAAATGTTTATCACATGGTCATTAAAAGAACCATACGGTTGTTAAGCAAATCCAGTTTCCCCAACTGACTTGTCAGAAACTGGCTGGGGAGGTCATAAGTCACAATCACGTGACCACAAGACACTGCAGCCATCATAAGTGGGAGCTGGTTGCAAGCACCTTAATTACAATCGTGTAGTTGTAGCTTCAAGAATAGGTCGTAAGTTAGTTTTTCTAAGGCCACTGTAACTTCAACCAGTTGTTAAATGAATGGTCATAAATCAAAGGACTACTTGTAGCTTTTATATTACAACAAATACTCAGATTTTAGCTCAGTAACAAACAACCAGCTACCCCAGTACCTTCCAAATGAACGTGTTGGGTTATCATAGAACTCATTATGGAACTTATGACTATAAATGTGATGGGTTATAATAGAACTGGTGACTCACCTATCATTGCTCCTTTATTCTTCCAATGGTCTCACAGCGTATATGAAATATTGTAGTATATCACATAACTCTGAATCACAGGAGAGCATTGTGGCCTTCTTATGCTCACTTATTAAAGTGTTCATTTTGGTGCGCATTTCTGTTTTTTGACAGTTTCAAATTTTTCTGAGTTTCTACTTCTTGCACTTTATGTTCTTAACGCTCTTGTAAATATTGTCAGTCTTGGTACTACCAATGATTACATTTTCTTGCAGCTTTAGTTTGATTATCTTGTCTTCAGATCTCCTGGTGATGCTTTTCCCCAGAGCCATTTGGCCTGGAAATCTCATCCCTCAGTACCCAACTTGTCTAAATGTTAAGCTATGTCCACATAGGTAATGTTCACCTGAAATCAATTCTTCAGTGATAACAATTAGTTCTTATCATTTCATAATATCATCCTGGGCTAAATAATAAATACAAGTTAATCCTCAAGTTATGACCACAACTGTGCCCAAAATTTATGTTGCTAAGTGAAACATAAGTGAGTTTTCCCCATTTTATGACTTTTCTTGCCACAGCTGTGAAGCGAATCATTGCATTTGTTAAGTTAGTAATGTGGTGGTTAAGCTAATCTGGTTTCCTCATTGACTTTGCTTGACAGAAGGTCGCAAAAAAAGGTCACGTGACTCTGGGACACTACAACGGTCATAGATATGAACTAGTTGTCAAACCCCTGAATTTTGATCATGTCACCATGGGGATGCTGCAACGGTCATAAGTGTGAAAAATGGTCATAAGCTGCTTTTTTCATTGCCGTTGTAACTTTGAATAGTCACTAAATGAACTGTTGTAAATAAAGAACTACCTGTACCATTTGTCTGTTGCTACACACTGGCAGTATTTGCAGTATTTATTTGTTGACATCTTGATTTGGATTGACAGCATTTTCAGCTTTAGAGGCATGTGAATTATTAGAAGTGATTGCTAAATCTTATCAGACAAAGAAGCCGTTGATTAGACTTTAATAAATGTATTATAAAAGGTATTTTAAAATGTGTAATATCAAAAGAATATAATCAAATGAATATTAAGACTGGAATAAGGAACAGGAAATTCCCACGAAATTTCAACTCTTGATAGTTGAATCAAACATTTCTAAGGTTTGTTCAATGCAAAAATATTATTTCAGTCTTATTGATGCTTGTATAGGAAAGGAATTAATTTATCAGGCTGTTGGAGATGCAATAGAATAGTGCTTCATTGTAGCATAAGTTTTCACAATATCCTAAATTGTTTATGTTCTGGGGGAAAGTTCTTATACCTATTCATTTGATTTTGAGCTACGGCTTAATATTTGAGGTGTCCATGTTCCTTTGAACTATATATTTATTACATGGTAGGAGAATGATGTTAGACTAGTGTATGGGTGGTAAAAAGCCAGGAGAGATCTGGTATTGTAGTGAATTGGAGCTCAGGAAAGCTTTTGCCTTGAGGTAAAATGTGTTACTGTAATGGGAAAAGGTACTACTAAACTCCTCCTGATATCTGTTTCATGAAATTGATACTTGGACAATGGAAATTGATTCCCTACACTGAACTTATTGCTAAGAGACTTGTCCTTCAACATGGGTAAGATAAAGCCGCTTAGCCCTCCTGGTATATCAAGGCAACAGACCCCAAGGAGCAGGGGTAAGGGTTATGTATATATTGGCAAGCGGTAGCTTACTTCTTGGCTAATTACAGTCAGTGGTTGATTTAGTACATCACATTAAATTATAATGTGGCTTGCTTATTTGAAGCTTAGCTACTGCAGTTAACCAGAAATGCTTTATGGCAGGTTACTCAAATTGTGTGGTATCCAGAGGCAATGAATGTATTTGTGTAACAACCCCTCCCACCCTTCCCCAGTCATCAATAAAAAAAAAATCTCGGGCAATGTTTGGACAGCATTGTTAGTTTGGCAGCAATAATATAGCAGACAGATTTGCATATCCTGGTTATTAATTAAATTTCTGTTTATTTAATATTTAACATTTTCATGTTTGTATTGTCGTTTTTATAGCATTTGCAAGTTGCCCAGAGTCACTTGACAGTGAGATGGCTGGTGTGTGTGTGTGTGTGTGTGTGTGTGTGTGCGTGTGTGTCTGTCTGTCTCTGTGTGTGTGTATAAAAACATTCAAAGCTGGATTGCTATCATCACAGGGAAGAATATCATCAACAGGGTAAACCCAAATAGAGATTTGACAGAAGCACATCCCCATCAGAGTTGGTTGATTTACAGATGTACGGATAAATATTTAGATTCTAGAACCATGTGACTTTTGTTGTGCAATAAACACCCTGAATTTAGCTCACTAGCAAATTGGTAGCCACCCCATTAAAGGGCGCTCCTTAACTAGCTGCCAAGCAGACTAGATTCCTTGTTACAAGGTATGATTTTCCTGCCAGGGGTAGAAGAAGTGCCCAATCTCATTTTCCTGGGTTTCCACCTGAGGAACTGTGCTGGGTTCAAGTGCTGAGTCGACATTGTTCCTCTCAGCAGCTGAAGGGCTGCTGCATCTCTTCTGCTTCCTGCAGAAGGCCAATACTCCCAATGAAGAAGCCCTTGAAGAGGAGGAAAGTAGCACTTGGCCAGGTCATCTTGAGCCAGGCCTGTTTGTTGTCAGGATTAAGGAGTGAGTTGGGCTATGGCAGGGGCTGCTGCCATTGCAACACCTTCAGAGGAGAAGCCCAGTGCTTGGCTCTCATGCATAGCCTGATGCACTGCTGTAGCTTCATGAAGGCCACTTATATTGAGGCAGAAAGAAGCCAGGATGACTCTCCACAAATTCACTAGCTCTCCTGCTTCATGGTTTCAGATATCTGTGTGAATCTAGGCAAGTGTGGCCAACAGAGAAAAAAATCATGATTAGCCACGTTGAGGCTTCTTGATGTAATTAGCTGAATCAGGACATTGTAAATTTAATTTTCTCAGAGTTGATTAGAAACAATTGCTTAAAGATTTTATCTTGATTTTAATGATATTGTTCTTATATTATTAAGATGCCTGGAGCGTTGTATAAGCAGGCAGTCAGGATACAAATTTAATTAATAAATAACACATTTTATAAACCATATTCTGTTATTTTTAGTAGAGGTGCCGGATCTTCCTCTCTTCAGTTTCCTTTTTCTTGTTCTAAATATTGATACTTTGATGGAATCTGGCACTGACTTATAGGAGGGAAGAGCGAAGAGACAGATCGGTCTTGAATCATTTGCATGCTGGAAGAGACTAAGAAAGAATCTTCCCTAATTCTTCCACAGCATTTATCAGATTAGTTATGCAAAGTGTGCCTTAGCCTGGCAAGATTCCTGTCTATGGATGAACTGTAATAAAGAAACTGCTTGAGCAATTCCTTATGTTATCTTGATTTCCTGCACCTGACATTAATTTTGCCATACTCCAGGCTCCTTTGTAGAGGAGAAACTTGAAGAATTAGGGAGAATATTTTCTTCCTTTCTTCCTGCAATGCATTTTGGCCACTTGGAAAATGGTTTCTGCTTGCAGGATCTCTCACCACAGGAAAATGTTTCCTTCCCGAGAAAAACCCTGGGGTTTTAATTTTGACTCTATGCTGCCATCTGGTAGATTTTAATCCCCCCACCCTTCCTAAAGATGCCACTAGTACCATCCTCAGAAATATAAATAAATAAATAAAAAGGACCAAGTCTGTTCTTATTCGGGATAATGGCCCAAGTTCAAACCCTGTTTGACCCCCAGATGAGCTGCTATGGTACCAAGGTATGTAACTAGAATTTGCAGGTGACTTTCTTTCCCAAAGTCTGCCATGAGGAATGGTCTTGGTTAGCTAACCAAATTCATAACTTCTTATTGTAAACAGTGTGGGTACTTTACAACCATATTGTAGATATATATGAGATAAGAGTATGTGATATTAGTTGGATGCCTATTCTGTAAGAATTTTTTGCTACTCTGATTACATGGCCAGTAGAGGGTACTGTGGGATTGTTCTACTCTCATACTACCACTTGCTAACACTGGTGAGCAGGTATCTAATTCTCTGATGACTCCCAGTCATGATATAGAGGGCATGAACAATATAAATCCCTTCAAAAATCAACACAAATGACCTACACTGCCACCCATTGACGCTTTGCATTGGCAGGGGATGAGCTAGATGGCCTTTGGTGAAGCTTCCAAACTTGTGGATACTGAGATTTAATATGCATTGCTTGTGTTCTTGTCTTAACTGCTAAGAAAACCATTTGAATATGCACTGGCTGACTGGAAGTGACGGGAAAGTACAATGGTGAAACATCTTATGAGAGTTGGCAATGTGGACCATTGGTTGGATGGGAGAGTAGATGAAGATTACTGAAGGGAAAAATGGAGAAAGTTGATGTTGGACTGAGAAAGATTTTTATCTAAGGGTTCTGCCACAGATGGTAATTTGCTCAATTTGCACAAGGTGTGAACTTTGTTTATATTTGCATTCAATGTGTCATATTAGTGACACTAAATGTTACTAAAAATGTATTCTTTAATGTTGAACACACTCATTGAAATAATGAGAAATTTGGAAAAGACATGTACAAATGATAATTAAGAAGGTTTTATGTTTTTATGTCTTGTTTTATGTTTTGTATTTTGTGTGTTCATGTTTGATTGAGAATTAATAAAACCTTGATAGAAAGAAATATAATTGAATAAAAGTGAAGGGAGAAACAATGAGAAATTTGGAAAAGATATATAGATGTTTAAATGGAAATGTGATAATTTGGAACTATGCTGTATAAATGTTTATATTTGATTGAGAATTAATAAAACCTTGATAGAAAGAAATATAAATGAATAAAAGTGAAGGGAGAAATAATGAGAAATTTGGAAAAGATATATATGTGTTTAAATGGAAATGTGATAATTTGGAACTATGCTGTATAAATGTTTATATTTGATTGAGAATTAATAAAACCTTGATAGAAAGAAATATAAATGAATAAAAGTGAAGGGAGAAATAATGAGAAATTTGGAAAAGATATATATGTGCTTAAATGGAAATGTGATAATTTGGAACTATGCTGTATAAATGTTTATATTTGATTGAGAATTAATAAAACCTTGATAGAAAGAAATATAAATGAATAAAAGTGAAGGGAGAAATAATGAGAAATTTGGAAAAGATATATATGTGTTTAAATGGAAATGTGATAATTTGGAACTATGCTGTATAAATGTTTATATTTGATTGAGAATTAATAAAACCTTGATAGAAAGAAATATAAATGAATAAAAGTGAAGGGAGAAATAATGAGAAATTTGGAAAAGATATATATGTGCTTAAATGGAAATGTGATAATGTGGAACTATGCCTTAAAAAATAATGTTTTATTTGCCTTGTTAAAACTTATAAGTAATTTTTTTTAGAAAGGAGGTTTTATGCCTTTATGTCTTATGTTTTGTTTGTCTTTAAAAAATCAATAAAATTTGTTTAAAAAAAAAATGTTGAACATACTCATTGAGGACTAGTTCCTTAAGAAGCATGACCGGTGAAAATCACCTTCCATATTTGCTCACCCACAGAACTCAAGCCTCATGCTAAACTTACAAAGTGGGTTTACTTGTTTTAAGCAGTACAGAAAGGACCCCCACTTTCCCCCCATAATAGCAGTTTGGAAGCTTCACCAAAGGCCATCTAGCTCATCCCCTGCCAATGCAAAGCGTCAATGAGTGGCAGTGTAGGTCATTTGTGTTGATTTTTGAAGGGATTTATATTGTTCATGCCCTCTATATCATGACCGGGAGTCATCAGAGAATTAGATACCTGCTCACCAGTGTTAGCAAGTGGTGGCATGAGAGTAGAAAAACCCCACAGTACCCTCTACTGGCCATGTAATCAGAGTAGCAAAAAATTCTACGGAATAGGCATCCAACCAATAGAGGCCCTTTGCCTGGTTTGGGCCAGGGATTGAAAAGGAAGTGTGGGTTTGAACGCCACACCAGAGCACAGAGTTATAAGAGAAGTTAATCCAAGGGAAGGAAAAGACTCCTTAAGAGCACGAGGAAGCTGTGCCCCTTAACACAGCCATGGAAATCATTCTGTGAATTGAAAGGAAGAGGCCAGAACTGTTGGCAGAGAGCAGAATCAGCTGGTCTCAAATTTGGGGTTTGGCACATTCTAGCACAGGCAGTGGGGCAGGAGGAGGCCTGTCTGTCTTAGAGAGGCCTTGGTTCTCCCGTAGAACCTACGGGGGGGCAGGCTGTGATGTTGATGCGCCCCCTGGGAAGAGAAGCAATGGCTTGGGGCGTGTTGACTCAAAAGCACATGCCTGATAAGCAAGCAGATCTTGTCAAGGACAGCTGGAGGGGACAGGTCACGTCCCCAGAGAGCTATTGCGCCGGGGACTGATGAATTCTCTCCTGATTGCTGGCTGAGCCAGTCCCTGGGCAGCATTTTATCGATGCTGGAAGCTCCCAACGTTCATAGGTTCAAGATTGCTTGGAAAGGGATAAGGTCAGAGATTTAAACAGCGGGAAGCAAATATTGACACGAATGTCAACCCTTTCTAACACAGTAGATAGGAAATCGGGTATTGATTCCCAGGAACATCCAAAGCAAGAAATTGCTGAGGCTGCAGACATTTCACTTATTGGCAAGGACCCTCTGTAGATTCCTGCCTCCTTCATCACAGTTCTTCGGGGTCCAGTTTAAATAATGCCCCTTCCTCCCCAAGGACATACTAAAATGGAGAAGGCATGGTCTTTATTTTGAAGGGCCCCAGGAGAAAGAAAGAACTTTTTAAAAAAAATATCAGACACTGCAAGGATAAGAGCACATGTGGCGTTTACTCACACGCATGGAGGGCTTCATTCTTTTGCATTTTCAGATTCTATGAATTTGTTTAAAATCAGCCCCTTTTTGCTTTTGATATCAGAATAAAAGCCAAATACAATGACACAGAAGCTTAGTGCTTTTCAAAAACCCAAGAGTTGCCTCTTGTGTGTGTTTGTGCCTGTGAGTACATGCTCTTAATGCCAACTATTTTGCAGAATTAGGCTGTACAGGCAGTCCTCTACTTACAGAAGTTCATTTAGTGACCGTTCCAAGTTACTACGACACTGAAGCAATGACTTATGACCAGCTTTCACACTTACAACCGTTGTAGCATCCCCATGGTCACGTGATCAAAATTCAGGTGCTTGGCAACTGACTCATATTTATGACGGTTGCAGTGTCCCGGGGGTCATGCGATCACTTTTGTGACCTTCTGCCAAGCAAAGTCCATGGAGAAGCCAGATTCACTTAACAACAGTGTGATTAATCTAACAACCGCAGCAATTCACTTAACACCTGTGGCAAGAAAAGTCGTAAAATGGGGCAAAATTCACTTAACAAATGTTTCCCTCAGCAACAGTAATGTTGGGCTTAATTGTGGTCATAAGTCAAGGACTACCTATATTCTGTTCTTTGACCTAACGGTAGCTTCAGTAATTTCATGACTAAAATGGGGACTAGAATTTCCGTTGCTAAGCATTGTTAAATGAGTCATGCCTGATTTTATGACCTTTTTAAGCAAAACATTGAAGTTGTTAAGTGAACCGTGGGGTTGCAGGTCACAGGTGACAATTACATGATTCCAGGGCACTGCAGCTGTTGTAAAAAATATGCCAATTGCCAAATGGCTGGATTTTGACATGTGACTGTGGGAATGCTGTGATGGTTGTAAGTGCGAGGACTGATCATAAGTCACTTTTTCAGTGTCGTTGTAACTTCAAACAGTCACTATAGGAATGATTATAAGTCATGGACTACCTGACTAGCTCAGAGGGAGTGACTGGCCCACAGTCTCCTGGCTGGCTTTCGTGCAGGAGGTGAAACCAGAACTCAAGTCTCCTGGGTTCTAAGCCAGCACCTTTACCAACAACACCAAATTATATTCTGCTTTATCAAGAAGAACAATCCCAGAGTGTTCCATGACAGGCTGTAAATGCAAATGTCTGCGATTAGGCCCAGAAAAGACCTTCAGTAAAGTGTTAGCTAGAACAAGGGCCTGGCTGAGCATCACATTTTGCACTTATTAAATTGAGGCAAGCAAAGAAAGAGAAGATAGATTCTGCTTGCTTCCTCTGCAGACTGCCAGGAACAACGGGTCTTAAAAGGGAGCCAATGTGGACACTGCACATTGGCTATCTATCATAGCTTAGGTAGAACTTGAATGATTGCTACTCATGATGTTCGTAATCTGTTTTATAGCTTAATTTGTTAGCGTTCATTGCTTTGTTCATCCTCCCTATTTATCCCTGCAAATCTGTCAGTTGGCACGAGATCAACCCAGCCTTCTTGGATAACTGAGACATATTCTATATAGACAAGATTATAGATTTCCCTCCAGAATAATTAACATATATAATTACACATTGGAGATGTCTCTGTTCTTCCAAAAATCCTGCATAGAAAACTGTGTTTCTCCAACTGGCTTACCCTTATTCATGTACCCATAAACAACATTTTATATACACTATGGTAACTGTGACTGATGCGCTCAGAGATTTAGCTAAACATACTTTAACAGATCAAACAGACACAAGACAGCGTTGGATTGTGCTGGTGTGCAAAAAGCATGCTAGCCCAGCTACACACACACACCCCCCATCTATACCATAAATGTTCTCTGAAAGTTTTATTTTTAATTGCTATGAGTTGACACTGATTTGACAGCATACAATGAAAGAACTTGCGAGGGCTCCGTACAAGGAACCAGTCATGTTAAAAATGTATCGTTCATGATTTATTTACAGGTAGTTCTCGACTTACAACCACATTTGGGACCATACACTAAGTGATGAGTTTGTTAAGTGTGTCTGATTTTATGACCTTTTTTTTTTTTTTTGATATGGTGGTTAAGCAAATCTCACTTCCTCCCACTTGTTGGGAGCCGACTGAGAAAGCAATCGTGTAAGTGTGAGGACCAATAATAAAGTCCCTGTTTTTCAGTGCCACATAATGCCATTTGTATGGTATAAACTGTAATGGGCTGAATATGCATATCATGATGACTAGCTAAACAGTAAGTTACAACTAAATACAGTGTGACTTTGTGCTGTGTCTGAGTCCAAATTGGGTTAATCTTTAAGTAAGACTGGTTTTTAACTGAAATAGCTATTTCCTTTTCAAGCTATTTTTTTTCCTTCTGAGACTGAAGTCCAAAGGATACTTACTTGGTGGTAGTGGTGGGTAAATTTTGTTAATTTCATTTGACTGAATGGGGGGTTGTATTCAAAACATTTCATATATATTCCCTTTTCATATCTTTATTGAGTCAATGTTGTTGATTCCACATCGAAATGGGGAGAAAAGGCAGAAGCTATTCAATGAGTTCAGGCCATGGATGAAATCCCAGATATTTATAAAGCAATAAATTCATCAAGTTTAGCTTTCTTCAAATTCAGCAGGGATAGGCTTGCAACTAAATCTAATCTGGTCAGTGTGAATTCAGTATGAACAAGAATGATAAAGTTTCCGTTTTTCAGATCTCTTCACCAGGCAGGATAATACAGTTAAAGAATAAAGGTTTCCTCTGTTCATTTGGGTCCAACTCTAGGGGGCGTTGCTTATCTTCGTTTCTTTGCTGAGGGAGGCATTGTTGTTCGAAGATTCTTTCCATCATCATGTGGCCAGCATGACTATACCCTAAAGCAGTGATCCCCAACCTTTTTACGCCAGCGTCCGCTACCGGCATCAGGTGGGCGCCACGGCCCGGTACTGGCATCAGCTGGGCGCCGCCATTTTTGATGAAAAAGTGCTTCCGGACCGAAGCACTTTTTCATCAAAAAGATGGCGGCGCTTAGCGTTCGTGAGCTTTTCCGGTAGAAATGGCTTTCTACCCGAAAAGCTCATCGAAGGCGCTTGGCGCCACCATCTTTTTGATGAAAACGCGCTTCCGGGAGAGCTTTCTACCCGAAAAGCTCACCGGAAGCACTTTTTCATCAAAAAGATGGCGGCGCCCAGCAAGCCAGCAGCCCGGGTAGGACTTGTTCCGCTGACCGTACCGTCCGCTGGACCGTGGTTGGGGACCCCGCCCTAAAGCACACAGAACGCTGTTACCTTCCCACTGAAGTGGTACCTATTTATCTACTCGCATTCGCATGCTTTCAAACTGCTAGGTGGGCTGCAGCAGAGGCAAATACAGAAGCTCACCCCATCACACAGCACTCAGGTCTCAAACCTGGACTGTCAGCTTTCCAGCTAACAAGCTCAGGGAGGGTCTTTAACTGCTGACCTATCATGCCCCCTCCAAATACCAAAATAGAGAAGGGGAAAACAACCCACCCAATCCAAAGTTTGAACAGCATCATGAGTTTACTCACAAGATGGCCCTGAATTCATCTGTATTTAGGTGAAGAACATTACCTAGTTGGAAGATTGGGTTTTTGTTACAATTTTTTATTAATGAACAAACAGAAAAAAGAACATTAAAAACAATGAACGTGGTGCATACATAACACAAAATACAAATTTACATATGTACATAAATATTAATAATCTTTGCTACCATTACTCCTTTCTTTTTTTAAACCAGTGGTAAAACTTCTCCCAAATTCTGTAATAATCAGATTCAGTCTTATCTTTTAATTCTTGAGTTATTCTATCCATTTCAGCGAACGCCCAAATTTTTCTGATTATTTCCATCTCTTCTGGCATATCATTTCCTTTCCATCTTTGGGCAAGAGCTAATCTCGCGGCAGTGGTGAGATGGATTATTAGGTATATTATCTCTTTATTATATTTCCCCACATTAATTCCCAGTAAGAAAATTTCAGGTCTGAACTCTATTTTAATTTTACACATCTCTTCTAACCAGTTTCTGATTTTTATCCAATATATTTGGGCTTTTTCACATTTCCACCATACATGGTAATATGTTCCAATTTCTTTATTACATTTCCTAGTTGGAAAATTGTAATGTCCTTGTTCAATTTCCAGGTTGGTATGTTCTCTGAACCAGGGGTTGCCAACCTTTTGGACCTCAGGGACCACCAAACTCATAATTTTAAATCCCGCAGACCAGGGACCCTGGGAAAATCTCCCCAAAAGTTTGCAGGAAAATCCCCCACCCCGTTTTCCTACCGATCGATCGATCATTCTTTGTTTGGAATCGCAGGATACTGTTTCCAGCTTTTTTGGGGGAGACTTTTGGCTTCATGCAAGCAAAGCAGCAGAAGCAGCAGCAGTTTTTCTTTCTCTGCCCCAAAATCCACCAGAAATGAGTCTTTGCTGGCGCAGCCTCTTGGAGCAGGATGCCTTGCAGGGTCCCAAAGACACATTTCTGATGGAGTTTGTGGGAGAGAAAGAAAGACTTTTGCTGCTTTCCTTGCGTGCAGCCAAAAGGAGAAGAAAGAAGCAGAAAGAAGCAGCCCGGTGGCCAGCGAGGCGCGTGGGGCAAGTGGGGCAAGTTTTCCCCCCCTCTGCTCTTTCCCCCCTCCCCTCACTACCTCGTGTTGTTTGCAATGCAAGGGACACAAGCCTTGTGTTCTGCAGGCCATGTCGGCAGTGCAGCCTTGTGTTCCCTTGCAGCCTGGATTAATTGCTTTGGGGGTGACATTTCTCTGCGGACTACCAAAATTTTCTCGTGGACCACCAGTGGTCCCTGGCTCACTGGTTGGTGACGACTGATCTGAACATTGTAGATAGTTTCCTTCTATCTGTCTATAATATATACCGCCAGGCCTTATTTTTTTTTGACCCCCGAAAAAACGGCTAGACTGTCTTTTCGGGGTGACTTAATTTTCTCCCCCACCTAGAGCGGCCCATATGCACGTACCTCGCCGCGAGGCCGCTTCTATCAGCCGACGAAAGCTCCCCGAAGGCAGAATCCCCAGCCACTTTGGGGCGAGGCATGGCTGCCCGTGTCCCCTTGCCATTAGGCATTCTCTTTCGGGCAATGGAAGCTCCCCAAGTGCAGTCACTAGCCACTTCGATCGGCCGGTAGAAGCAGCCTCAGGGCGAGCGCACACACACACTCCCCTCGCCGCAAGGCCGCTTCTATCGGCCGATGAAAGCTCCCCGAAGGCAGAGTCCCCAGCCGTTTTGGGGCGAGGCGTGGCTGCCCATGTCCTCTCGCCATTAGGCATTCTCCTTCGAGCGATGGAAGCTCCCCAAGTGCAGTCACCAGCCACTTCAATCGGCCGGTAGAAGCGGCCTTGGGGCGAGCGCACACACACACTCCCCTCGCCGTGAGGCTGTTTCTATCAGCTGACGAAAGCTCCCTTGAAGGCAGAGTCCACAGCTGCTTCAGGGCGTGGCACGGCTGCCCGTGTCCCCTCGCCTTTAGGCAGTCTCTTTCAGGCGATGGAAGCTCCCCAAGTGCAGTCACCGGCCACTTCGATCGGCTGATAGAAACAGCCTCACGGCGAGGGGAGTGTGTGTGTGCGCGCTCGCCCCGAGGCCACTTCTTTCAACTGCGCTGGGTGCCCCAGGAAAAGCTCTTCGTGCTCTGCCCAGTGCCACACAGGGATGGTAGCTGGGTGCTTCTCCTGGGGTGGGCCGATCCTACGCTGCAGCTTCAGGAGATTCACCTCCCCATGTGGGGTTGGGCTGCCCTCTCGGGCAGGGGAGGTTTTGTTGTAGTAGGGTGTCGTTTTTAAAAGAATGGGCTTTACCTTTGAACGATGCCCGGGAAGCGCCTGAAGCCAAGTGTCTCCGCCAGGCTCCGGTTGCAGGGAGGAGCCCTGGCCGGGCTCTGCATAGCTGCGCCAAATGCCGCGTGGCTGCACCAAACGCAGTGGGATTGCTCTAAACGCCGTGGCAGCATGGGGAGAAGGGAAAGCAATGGTGGCGGAAGGTCTCCCGATACGAAGTGCCCCACCAACGCCGAGGTCAACATCCAAGCTGTCGCCACCTGCCTGCCCGAGGATGCAAGGGGGGGAATTAAGTCACCCCCCAAAAAATGGCCTAGCTATTTTTTCGGGGGTCAAAAAAATGTAAGGCCCATGACTTCCGGTTTGCAAGGTTTCGGCAGCGGCAGGGATTCGCGATACTGCGCGATCCCTGCTGCGTTCGCCGCCAAGGTTCCCCCGATCCGTTTGGATCTGGGGGATATAGCTGCCCTGTAGAGGCAGCTGAAGACAGGGGGATCCGGACAGGGGCTTGGGGGTGTCGCAGACCCCCTCCCCAGCCGGCAGAACCCCCTTTTCCCAAGGCGGAGGAGCGGCCGCCATGAAGAAACCTGCAGCCGGATAAGCTGGTGCAGGAGGGAGAAAGTTGGAAGAATTATGAAAGTGGCTTTCGACCGGCACAAGGCAAGAGAAAGTGCCCTGGAGTCTTGAAGGCTGCTAAGGATACATTGTTTCCAGAGAGAGTTGCAAGCGGCGAATATCCTAAAAGGGAAAGGTTTTTTTGTTTTTTTTTCACTTCACTCTCCTTCCTAACGTGACAGCGGATGGAATCATAAGAGAAATCCGAAAACCTGCATTGGAGGTAATTGAATGCTGAAGGGATAAGGATTTCTGAATATTTAAAGGAAAAAAAAATCTTGGCTGTGAGTGGGAAGGGAGAGGAAAAAAATTGGAGCAAAATTTGAAAATAAGGAGAAGATTGCCTAGAATTCTAAAGAGTTACTAAACATCAATAAGACTTCTAAAAGATATATTTTAAAGGGAACTTTGTGACTAAACTTTAACCCCAGAAAGAGAAAGTGAAGAAGGAGAAAGTATTTAAAAGAAACAGCTTGTTTGGATTGTTTGGTGATTTTGGAACTTCTGAGAATTATTTCTGATTAAAAGCACTTGGGTGGTTGTTTGGAAAAACTTTTTCTCTACACAATGGCATCACTTATGGATGGACTGAAACTTGTATACCAAAAATATGAAAAAGAAAAGCAAGAAGGGAAAGATGGCACTCTTTTTCAATTTTTAGAAATGGCGGTTTGTACTTATGTGAAGCTGAATGAGCAACAGGATGACTGGGACAAAGAAGAAGCCATCTTTGATGAACAAGTGACTTTGGTCGGGGAAGGAAAAAAGGAAGAGAAAAAGGAGAAGAAGACTTTAAGACCTGGAAAAACAACCCTAAAAGAGAAGAATAAGGTGAAAAGGGGATATTATGTTAGGAAACAACAGAAAGGAGGAAAGCAGAATAAAAGGGAGGTGGAGAGACAAGGGGGTAAAGAGGACAAGGAGAAGAAGAAGCAAGGGAGAAAGAAAGGGATGAGAAGCCTTAATGGTGGGGAGCAAGATGCAAAGAAGCAAAAGTTTTTTAGAGATAATGGATAAATTTTATTGAAAAAGGGATTCTAGAAAGGTACATAAGATTGTATTTCTACATTTGTACTTAGAAATAACCATAGAAAATTGGAAATAATATGCAATTTAAAATGTGATAAAATATTTAGTATAATTTAGTGAAATTTTTGTTAAGAAAAGGGGAGTTACTTCCATGAAACAATGATTTAAGATATGTGATGTGGGGGGGGAAAATAATTTTGGAAAGCATAAGTGTTCCCACAAAGGCATGATATTTAACTGAAATGGGTAAAATGTTTAAGATATAAAGGATTGTTAATATTAATGATTAGACTATGTTATCCTAGTGAAACTTTTTGTGAAATGAGACATTTGAAGTAGGAGAAGGGGGAACATCGTAATGAAATAATGATCTATAATAGGTGATGTGGGGGGGGGATAACTATGGAAAATAGATGCTCCCATAAAAGTATGTGATTTAACTGAAAAGTAATGTGCTAAATGTTTAAGATATAAATGAATATTAATATTAATGAATAGATTTGTATTGGCTTTGATAATACTGTATAATTTTAGAACGTACCAGACAGAATCCCAATGTAAGCTATGTATTCTATGTTAAGTATTATAAATATAGGGGAAAGAGATAAAGGCATCATACTCCAATTAGTGTACAGGAGAAGTTTTCTTCAAAGAAGAAAGATAAATGGATAGCTGGAAATAGAACAGACAAAGAATAATAAATATTATGATTCGAATTGAGAGGAGATAAATAAAATAAAATTGAGAAAATTTAAAAGAGAGGAAGTTATATAGAAAATTGAAAATGCTAATAAGATATGGAATGGTATGTAAAATGAATATGAATTTGAATTTGTGTCTGTACCAAGAGTTTTAACCCGGGACTAAGCAACTTTCAGAAAAGAGATTTTTTATGCTTTTATGTTTTGTGTTTCTGTGTATTTATGTTTTGTATGTCTTTAAAAATTAATAAAATTTGTTCAAAAAAAAAAAAAAAAAAAGGCCCGGCCTTATTTTGTGAGAAACACGGTATGATCTAAAATGCTATCTGTTCTTCACACAAGACCTACAGCTAGATAAAAGTTTTAAGACAGCAGTCGCCAACCAGTGGGCCACTGGTGGGCCATGAGAAAATTTTGGTGGGCCACAGAGAAATCTCACCCCCAGAGCAACCCCCCAAAGCAATTAATCCAGGCTGCGCAGAAACACAAGGCTGCGCTGTCCACATGGCCCACAGGAACCCTCCCCACCCACTCACTCCTTACTCGGCAAACTTGCCTGCTAAAATTGCTATTTTTCCTTTTTCCGACCATCATCTGTTCTGCTGTGCCGGGAGATTTAGATTAGCTAAGAAGCAGGAAATGGTTGGAGTTCTTGCTTTCTAGCTAGTCTTTAGATCTTCAGCTCAGCACAGCCGAACCTCCCAGAGGACTTTGTATTCAGTGCAGACTCACGGCAAACAAATTTTATGTGACAGACTGAGCTAGCCGATGGCAGACAGATAGATCACTGAATGATTCTGTGAGCAATTCAGTCTGCCTGCCTGCTTTGCCTGATTTTGGTTAAAAGTTGCTCTTTTTTTAATAAAAATTTCAGTATTTACATACATGGTGTGTTGTGAGTTAATTTTATGAGTTTGCTTGCAAGCAAATTTTGTATGACAGACTGAATTAGCCAATGGCAGATAGATAGATTTCTGAACAAATCTGTGATTCTATGAGCAACTCAATCTGCCTGCCTGCTTTGCCTGATTTTGGGTAAAAGTTGCTCTTTTTTATTAAAAAAATCAATATTTATATAAATATTTATATTTACATACTAGCCATGCCCAACCAGTCACATGACCAAGCCACACCCACAAATTAGGCCATGCCCACAGAACCAGTTAGTGGTCCCTGGGATTTAAAATTATGAGTTTGGTGGTCCCTGAGGTCCAAAAGGTTGGTGACCCGTTTTACACTAGAGAGATACTTTAGGTTGGAGGTAGCACTACTCCTCTCTGCTCAAACCTGCCGTTTTTAAGCTCTATTTAATCCTCATCATTTTAATTATTTTTATATTTCTATTTTTACTACATTGTAAGCTGCCCAGTCACCTTGGGCGGCTTGCAATGTAATAAAAATAGAAATGAAAAAACAATTAGAGCTATAAGAACAATCTTAGTTATAAAGTGATTTATGAAGTCAATTTGGATAGTGACAGACGATCCCCACATAAATTCTTCTCTGATTGAAATCCAGCTATGTCTGTGTTTTTATAAGCTGTTTTTTACTGGTCACTGACTGAATACTTCTGGACTCTCTTCAGCTGAATATCTGCCAATGAAATAAGTAAAATGGATGCTTTCTTAATCTGTTGCTTTCTCATGGTTTCCCCCAAAATCATGTTTTGGGGTGGGACAAAGTAAGCTTAAGAGCAGGAAAGCGTTTTTATTTTATTGTAGGAGAGGTCTACTCATCTGATTGAATGTTCCCACTGCCTGCAGTTTGCTTTAAAATAGAAATTATAGGGGAGATGGGTATTAAGGTCTTCAAATTTAAGAGCTGACCAGCAGTGAAGCTGATACAATATAGGCTGATGCAATAAGAATGTATCAGCATAGCATGCGTATTTCCCTTTAAGACTGGGGTGTTTATATAGACAGCCATTAGAGTGTGTGTTCTCCCTCGTGTCCGGTATTCATTGCAGAGTTCTCCGAGCAGAGTTAAGAAAAAGAAAGGTTGCTTGTAAGGTATTTTGCCTATCACGTATATGTCTGTATATAACTGTTGCATATAAACCACTGTTAAATGTCTAAGTCTCTGCTGTGTTTTGCTCCTGGGTTGTCTCATAATAAAGTCATGCTGCAAACACTCTGACAATGGGTGGCATAAAAGTTAATAAATAATAAATTAGGAAGTGGTGGTCCTTCATTCTTTTGTAAACTGCAATTCCCAGGAGCCCTACTCAACATGCCCAATGATGTGTGAAGTTGTAGTTTCTGACCTCTGGTTTACACTATGTAGTCAGTACAAAATGCCTGTTTCCAGAATAGAAATTGTGTTCTAATTTAGAATATAGCACTTAATAATTTTTGATAGGGGAAATATAAATTCATTTAAGAATAACTGATTCCATAGTGTGCGGCACCAAATGCAAAAAAAAAAGAAGAAAGAAATCTTGGTTGCTTAAGATCAATAAAAACCATCCCAATTTCATGGTATCTTTCAGAATGCTTGTACATAATCCCCATAAGTACATTAATGCATAATGGCTTCTTAAAGGGAACAGGAAAAACTTCCATTTGCTTTGCTCCAATTAATTTTTCAGCTAGGAATCACCAAAAGAACCGATCAACAGTGGAAGAGATGACAGATGTAACTTTAAAAGCATAAAGCACTAGTGTGATAAAGAGTGAAAAACCCTGTCCAACTGGCTTCGAAATCCAAGCCATGTTCAGTGCTGAAGAAATTTCAGCAAATCCCAATTAAAACAATGGAGATGGCTTCCATGGCTTTTACAAGAGCTTGTTATTTTACAAGGGATCTGATAGACCTTCACAAGTTCATGGAGATACGGAGACCTCTAGGGGGTAGACGGAGTTCTACTATTAAAATAAGCATTATTCAGACAAATGAAGTAGGAAGATAATCAAATCAAGATTTCCTGTCTTCCAATCTGGCCAAAACAAGCATGAAAGATATTTACAATCTGAAGAGAAATCAGGTTGTTTTAAAAATCTTTTTTGTGTAAAGTACTATATCATGTGGTTGCTTAAAATAATATGGAAGTTGTATCCCTTTCTCTTGACTCCAAATTGAACAAAGTTGTCTAGCAATTTTGTTCCCTATAACAATAGAAGAAATGTGCAGTCAGGGACTTAACTATCAAAACAGAAGTAGAAATGAGAAAATATTTTAAAATAAGCCAAGGAATTAGAGTTCTTTAATATCATGATCAAGTAAAACAATGTTTAATTTAACCAAGAACATTAACTTTTTTAAAAAATGTAATACTTGATTACATTACTTCTGAACTACAAAATCAAATACACTGTTTTTGGTATCACCAGTTAAATAGTTATATTGCAAGAATTAAGAATCCAATTGAAAAAAAATATGGGACAGGTGATTTTCAGGACATGCATGAAAATTAAATTTTGCTGCTGGATCATCATAGCATGTCATCATAAAATCATGTTCCATTAGTCTTATGGAAGACTAAACAGAATTAATGGAATTGTAACTGATTAGAGGTAGTGATGTACTCAGTTGGGAAATAATTTTATTAATGAATTTATGAGATTCATAAGTGGCCTTATTCCAAATGAGAAAATGTACATTTCAAAATAAAAGTACTTTGGAGGAAAATATTGCTACTTCTTGGTTAAAACTGTTAGAAGCATCCTTATGCTTTGCAAAACTATTAGGTTGGATCTTCTTAAAAGCACCCCAATTGCATTTATTTATTTGTAAAATTTATTGCCCCACCCCCCCTTGTGTGTTTTAATGACCGCATAATCCCTTACTTTGAGGTGGAGTCTGGGCAACTGAATGAAGCTGAATGTTTACTGGCCGGATGCCCTTCCTGTCGCCAACGCAGGGTTCACAGCCGATAATTACTCATTGTGCCCAGAAAGAGAAATATCTGCCGCTACCTAGGATCAAACTCACAGCCTCCTGATTGTGAGGCGAGATCTCCACCTCTAGGCCACTGCACTATTGCCCCCCCCCCCTTACCAGAGAGTAACTCTATTTTTTATGGAGTTCTGCCTAAAAATATCACTGCTTAAACAAGTAATTTGACCAGACAGGTGCCATTTCATGCTTGGTAAAATATCTCAAAAATCTCCAGGTCCTACTAGCCTGAAGTGTACCTGTCTGCCTGAAAATAGGAGATATGTTCACCTTGAAGGTCACAGCTCCTAAGAGAAGTAATATCCATAAAACTTTTTAAACACCAGGTTAAGAAACCAATTTTATTTGTAAAACAGGACCTGTATATAAAAATGCTGCACAATCAAGGTATACAAAAATACAAAAATTTGTTTCTCTTTACAATTCTAGTTGCAAGTTCAAACCCAAAAGCATCTCTTTTCTCAAGGCTTTCAGCAAGCAGGGAACACAAGTTTGTAGAGCCTGGAATGCAGGAATTGGGATGATATCAGTGGTGAGTCTAATCCAGGTCTCCTATCTTGAGTCATTGTTGAAGTAGAACTCGATGGCAGATAACCTTGGAGGAGCTACTTAAGTGTCTTGCCGTTCCTTTTCTGTTTGTGGTCCAACTGCTGTGGTTTTCAATCTGCTAAGTCCAGATTTCTTTCATAATAAATATCACTTCAGTGACTTACAACAATCTACGTTTGCCAGGGCAAAGCTACATAACTTCCTCCTGTATATTAAGGCTCCTCCTCATAATTCTCCTCCAATATCATTACAGTAACATGTAATATTTACATTTAAAGAGATTTAAAGCAGTGCTCTAGTTTAAGCCTAGACTATTACCTTGGTTCCTGCTAAGACGTGCATTTCAAACCTTGATTTGTGTCAGCTACCTTAAAATGAAATTTCATGGCATAATTCACATTGGTAAAATCAGCATGTTAGCAGGAACAGAGGCTAATCTACTTTGCTAAACTTACAGTTTCATAATTGGATTATGTGACTGACTGTCCTGATTTTTATTGCAAGTAGCCTGAAAAGATTGAGATGTGATATGATTTATAAAAATTAACTGAAGCATTTAGTTACACAGCAAAGACCACCAGTTAATTACAGAATGCTATGTTTCATTCAGCAGCAGTTTGAAAAGGTCTCATCCTTTGAAAGGAAGCACAGAATCAAAACAGCCATATATAAAAACACTGGTAGCCAGTCACCTTGTCGCTACACCTATTTTCATAACTGTTGGCTAAGCTTACCTAGAGCAGTAGCTCTCCTCCCCAAAAGATTCTCTGGAGTGATTCAACTACTGAGGCATTCCTTTTTTCTCTCTCCACATCTGCATTTAGTGCAATAAAGTTTAAAAATTTTACTCTGAAATATTTACTTTTATATTAACAAAAATAGTTTCTTTAAAAAATTGTAACAAAAGAATATATAGCATAAAACAGATCATGAAATTATTCTCTGCAATTACACTATAAGCATTTATCGTTACATTAAGCCAAACAGAGAAATATTAGCATTCATTACATAGTAAATTTCAGAATGAAGAAAGGAATTTAACACACAAAACCGATTACTTGATAAATGAAAGCTACCAACAGGCAATGAAGTTCTTCCAGAGGTCTCTGGCTATTCATATTAATAGGGAAGGAGCCTTTTCAAACTCTGGAACCTTCTGGAAAGCAAGATTTGCCAATCATGCTTTTGGCCTGATCTAATACAAAAACCAGAAGCAGAGACACATTCCTGGTTATTACTTCAAACTACAGGATGTTTTCCCATAAAAATATTACCTTGCACCCTAAAGATCTAAAATAGTTGTTCTGGCCCAATCATGCTAGCTTTTGGTGTATAATGGTAATTGGTGAGATGATCAGGAACCCTCTTACTAGTTTGTGTCCTGGTTATGGACCCCATGCAAAAGAAGCAGCCAGTTTTCTCAATTGCTTCCTCAATTACTTACAAAGTTATAACTTGACTAACATAAAAGTTGATGATCTCAAGGACTATACTGTATCTTAGAGCATCCCTAGAAAGCTGATCTAGAATAAGAGTCAACCTTCTAATGAATGAGGGACATGGATCAAGCCTTCAGAATATATCAGAAGCAATGCCCTAAAAGTGAAAAGCTATTGATAAAAAGGAAGAAAATGATCCCAACTATTAGAAGTTAGAAACTGAATGAAATTAGGGCATGAAGATTACCTATTCTCAAGAACATTTCAAAAATCAATTTCCATTACAGATCAATCATTCAAATATCTGACATGGTACCGAATGCCTTCTCATAGTTCTTTCCAGAAACCAACATGATCAAAGGAAAACCAAGATGTGATTTCCAGAATGCATGCTTAATATGAGAGTATCCTGAGGGTTCTAAGCATCTGTATATCAAAAAACTTCCATGTGTCAAATAGGAGACAAATTGTACACGTCAGCAAACAACTATCATAGATGTTCAATGAGAGTTGTGCAGAAAGGCAAATGGATTTAAAGTACAGCATAGACTGGTAGTAAAAGTTGCTCAATTATTCTCCTATCTGTGCTTACTTTTCTATTTTCTTCTAGTGAAATTCCAAAATAACACTTACTACAGTTTGGGGCAGGGTAGAGATAAGGGCTGATAGAAGAATAAAACAATCTATTAGGATACAAGTAGAGTTATCAAACCTTTGCTTTATGAAACTGGGAAGGGGATAGAGGATACTGTAAGAGGATACTGTTAGACTGAGTAAAAGCAGGGAATGCAAAAGAAAAAGATACCTATTTCTCAGAGGAGAAAAGATTGGTAACTTACTACTAAAACAAATGAAATAACATTTGGCAGTTAAGCACAAAGAAATTTTGTTGATATATTTCTTTAAAGAGAAACATCCCCAATAGTATCTCCTCATATAAATTTGTCATTAAATATTTGAATAGTTTATTATCCATTTATCATCTGAATGAATGGATGAACTTTCCACCTCAAGTTTAAGATACTATGTTATCAGGAAAAGAAAAGATTAAAAGGGCCAACAATATCTATTTAAGATCAAGATTCAATGAAAGAGTTCTATGTTTGCATTCTTGGTACCAAAGACTGAAAAGATATTTACCAATTCCCAAATAAACTTAGAACAATAATATTATTACCATTCAAACAAATCTTGGTTTGGCACAAAAAAAATAATCACTTTCCACATACCCAAGAAGTTCTGATATTCTCCACATCCCACTGCAAGAAGCATAGCCTTTTAGGAGGGCAAGAGTTTCAGTACTTAGCCTGTTACTAAAACAATTAGAAAAAAAATATTCTAAAAATGAAGGAAGATGGAATGGGAGAGAAATATTGCTTTCTGGAAGTTTCTGAAGTATTCATGTGGCTCTCATATCCCCTGATCATGAATATACAGAGACTACTTTAAGACCTACATTATATACTAAGACAGTGACATTTCAAAAAGATGTTCATGTGCTCTTTCCTACTATACTCCACTAAATTATCAAATATATAATGAAATATGTCCCAGATAGGGGGGGTCAACAGTAACAAAAAAAAACCACAAGCAACTTACAGTACTTATTTTTGTATAGTAGTACAATTTGCCTCTACTCTTAAAATCTTTCCATATTGTTATGAACGAACAACAATGGAGCATATCTCAGGCTGAGCATCAGAATGTTGTTATTAAATTGTTTAAATGAAGAATCTGCTTAGTTCAAAGAAAAAACAATGTGCAAAGGACAAGATTAAACCTAACAGGGAAAATAAGATAACACAGGACGGAAGTTGCATATTAAACTCATTCTTCCTCATACATCTTTAGTTTGTCCTTCACAGATTCAGGGGCTGTCTCAATATCTTAATACCTGAGGAGTTAGGATGTGTTGTGTTTTTTTTTAATGTCTTAAATTATATAATACAAAAAAAAAATCTGAATATGTTAAACTTACTCAATCCTATTTGTATTCCATTACAAAGAAGCAACAAAATCCAACATGATTAATGTATTATCCATTCTGATTCTAATTAATAAAAAGTTCTAACAAAGGATTTTTTTTCCTCCCAGAACAGTCATTACTCACTGAATTCTAAAGTGTTATGTTAAAAATAAAAATGTGGGGAAATTATTTGACCTACTTATGTTATTCCAAATCTGAAAATCTTGCATTATTATTTTTAAATATTGTGGAATTCTCCTCCAAATTTTGAAATCTCTATCGGATTACAATCATAACATCACCATGAATCACAATGATTTTTTTTAAAAATGGAACAATGATAAAAGTTGCTTGTAAAAGCCACCCGTATGAAAAGAGTACATGTTTCACAAAAATAATCATTAAAAAAGTATTAAATCCCTGTTCCTTTTCTCTGATTTTGGCTGCTTTTAAAATAATATAGATATATATAGAGAGAGAGCTAGAGAAAGAGAAAGAGAGAAATACATAGTATTGTTTTGGAATGTCAATGCTTTCCATATCGGCTGACCAACTTCATGATGAACTTGCTCCAGAGACCTGGAAAAGAAGTTATAAATTGGGGTGGGTGGGTTAAAAATTAAACATTGCATTTCTAGATCAAGAACATAATTAAGAAACCATGCTAATTTTAAAATTATAACTGCAGTTAAATTTTGAAAAGACACAGTGCTGTATTACTTTGACAAAAAAAATGTGGGAAATTGGAGGTTTTTAAAACAAACACACATGTATCATAGCAGTAGTACGCAGAGAAAAAGAAGAATCTGTTTCTTTGGCACAAATGTTTAAAGTTCAACTTGAAAGCTGTAGACAATATTTATGCATATACACTGCTCAAAAAAATAAACGGAACACAAAAATAAGACATCCTAGATCTGAATGAATGAAATATTCTTATTAAATACTTTGTTTATTACGTAGTTGAATGTGCTGACAACAAAATCACAAAAATTATCAATGGAAATCAAATTTAGTAACCCATGGAGGTCTGGATTTGGAGTTACACTCAAAATTAAAGTGGAAAAAAAACACTACAGGCTGATCCAACTTTGATGTAATGTCCTTAAAACAAGTCAAAATGAGGCTCAGTAGTGTGTGTGGCCTCCACGTGCCTGTATGACCTCCCTACAATGCCTGAGCGTGCTCCTGATGAGGTGGCAGATGATCTCCTGAGGGATCTCCTCCCACACCTGGACTAAAGCATCCCCCAACTCCTGGACAGTCTGTGGTGCAACGTGGCGTTGGTGGATGGAACGAGACATGATGTCCCAGATGTGCTCAATTGGATTCAGGTCTGGGGAACGGGCGGGCCAGTCCATAGCATCAATGCCTTCATCTTGCAGGAACTGCTGACACACTCCAGCACACGAGGTCTAGCATTGTCTTGCATTAGGAGGAACCCAGGGCCAACCGCACCAGTATATGGTCTCACAAGGGGTCTGAGGATCTCATCTCGGTACCTAATGGCAGTCAGGCTACCTCTGGCGAGCACATGGAGGGCTGTGTGGCCCCCTAAAGAAATGCCACCCCACACCATTACTGACCCACTGCCAAACCAGTCATGCTGGAGGATGCTGCAGGCAGCAGAACGGTCCACGGCGTCTCCAAACCCTGTCACGTCTGTCACATGTGCTCAGTGTGAACCTGCTTTCATCCGTGAAGAGCACAGGGCACCAGTGGCGAATGTGCCAATCTTGGTGTTCTCTGGCAAATGCCAAGCGTCCTGCACGGTGTTGGGCTGTAAGCACAACCTCCACCTGTGGACATCGTGCCCTCATACCACCCTCATGGAGTCTGTTTCTGACTGTTTGAGCAGCCACATGCACACTTGTGGCCCGCTGCAGGTCATTTTGCAGGGCTCTGGCAGTGCTCCTCCTGTCCCTCCTTGTACAACGACGGAGGTAGCGGTCCTGATGCTGGGTTGTTGCCCTCCTACGGCCTCCTCCACGTCTCCTGATGAACTGGCCTGTCTCCTGGTAGCGCCTCCATGCTGTGGACACTACGCTGACAGACACAACAAACCTTGCCAAAGTTTGCATTAATGTGCCATCCTGGATGAGCTGCACTACCTGAGCCACTTGTGCGGGTTGTAGACTCCGTCTCATGCTACCACTAGAGTGAAAGCACCGCCAGCATTCAAAAGTGACCAAACCATCAGCCAGAAAGCATAGGAACTGAGAAGTGGTCTGTGGTCACCACCTGCAGAACCACTCCTTTATTGGGGATGTCTTGCTTTCCACCTGTTGTCTATTCCATTCTCACAACAGCATGTGAAATTGATTGTCAATCAGTGTTGCTACCTAAGTGGACAGTTTGATTTCACATAAATGTGATTGACTTGGAGTTACATTGTGTTGTTTAAGTGTTCCCTTTATTTTTTTGAGCAGTGTATATTTATGGACTGCAGTTGTTTACTATAATTTATTTCATTGCATTTCTTTCAAGCTTAGGATGGCTTCCATGGTTCTCATCCCAGAAGGGGCCATTTGGGCCACCAAACCTAATGCCAACTGTACAGGATTAAAATATGCCCAACAAATGACTGTCCAGTCTCTGAGGTCTCTCTTGGATGCAGAGAATTGGTTGTAGGCCCTGCTGTTTCAGACTGGACATTTTAATTGTAAATTTGCATGTGAGTCAGTTCGGGGAAAAGAGCAGAGAGGAAAACCTTCTGACCCAATGTAATATCTCCAAAACAGGGTGCTGATTCAGGAAGAAAAAAAGCAAGTACCCATATGTTTTAATTCCAATCCGACTACAAACTACAGTAATAATGCTATGTTAATGAACCTGCTCTTGTCTCTGAGTTATTGATACTCAGTTATAAGCAATGAAGTTTTTCCGACCAAGGAAGCCTACATTATATATTTATTCATAAGTCATAAAACATAGAAGAACAATGGTAAAGAAAGGAGATAGGGAGGGGATAAGAAGCAAAACTAGGAAAAATGATATTTTAGCAGGTTGGAAGGAGTTGCTATATCTATTTCCTATCTGGTAGGGGAGAATAGCAACTTAAAATGAAGCCTAAATGAATTGCTTACAGTATGAAGACTACACAAGACTGCTTTTAATTGTTTCAGAGAGATGCTCTGCATTGACTCACTGAGGCAAAGCTGTGATAAAATTTACTTTACTAAGATGGTTTGTTCAAGCCTTCATCAAAGTAGAACTTCCTTTCAAAGACCTGATTGTTGATACTAACAGAAATAAAATATGACAGTGAATTAGATAGGACCACTTCCATTCACCCCTGAGCTTTCCAACCAAATATATCAGAAGATCAGTTGCAGCCAAATGGAAATCACGGATCTGGTGGTGAATGTTCTCCATCTTTGCAGTGAGGGGGGGTCATGTGATCTGGGTGTGGCTGCAGGCTCTTGCAGAATTCCATTAGCAACCCAGGACAGAGCAGGGGAAGAGAGAGGTAGAATAGCTAGGCAATTTACTCGTAGGTCTAATATTTCAAGATATTCCAGTGGTTAGAATGCAGTATTGCAGGCTAACTCTGCTCACAGGCAGGAGTTCAATCCTGACTGGCTCAAGGTTGACTCAGCTTCCATCTTTCCGAGGTTGGTAAAATGACCCCAGATAGTTGGGGGCAACAGGCTGACTCTGTAAACCACTTAAAGAGAGCTATAAAGCATTATGAAGTGGTATATAAGTCTATGTGCTATTGCTATTGTTAAAATAAGCACTTTCCCTCTGTTTTTAGCCCTTAGAACACTGTGAATACTACTAGTAGCCTTGGTGACATAAACACAGAAGAATGAAGATACCATTCCTTTCAGCTTACTTTTATGGGAGGCGCTCTCAGCTGTGACAAAAACTCTGCCATCCAGGTAAAAGGCAAGCTCACAAACAGAAAAAGCAGAACATCTTGAGTAACACAAATGACAAACGCTTCTTCTGAAGAAGCACAGTCAGTGAAAATCGAAAGGAATAGGAAGTACAAATGAAATTCTTGGAAAAGAGCAGCTGTCTCTTCTTTTGGACCTACCATTGGTTTGAGCTCCTTGCCTTCACCTCCACTCCCCCGGCCAGCTTCTTTCAATGCTTTTCTGCTGTTCTCCACAAATTCCTGAAAAATAGTTGGGGAAAATTCACTGCATTATTCTCTGGAACCTAAATACTAAGACCTTCTCCATCATGCTTTTAAAGAACTGACTCCAACTCCCAGATAGGACAAGAAAAATTATCTGTTGCTTGGGCAACTGTGCTGTTGCTCTCTAAAAACTTTCCACTCTTCAATTTCCTCCCAGCATTAGCTTTGTTGTCTGGGCAAATGTCCTGATGCTAATGCACTTATTGGACACTCTCTTCCCTTTGGCTGCTAGGAAGTAGTAATGTCAGTTGATCCTTGACATTTATCCAAAGAACCCTTATGATGATCACATGTTAAAGGTTAAGCCATTTGAAATGCCAAATTATGGCTAATGTTCTTGAAACAAACTCTATAACTGATGCACTTTCCCTAATGCTTTCTGCTTTTTAGCATTTATTAATTTTATTTATTACATATTTAATGAGATAAGCATGTGCTGTCGTGGTTAAGTTGCATCAGGTCCTACTTTTCACTCTCTTCCCAGCCCAACCTACCTCCTAACACTGTTTTGAGAAGAAAACAGGAGGAGATGCACTATATATGCTTCTATGTGGTCTGAAAACTCAAGTAGCTTGTAATATATGTCACAAAAAAGAACCACTGAAAAGTCTTAGGTTACACACACACACACACACACACACACACATACATATATGTATGGAAGCTTGTCAAATAACTTCCAACATGGTGTGGCATAAAAACAAATAGCCGTTAACATCAAATAAACTAGCAAACATTTCAAAACACAGTTCCTAAGGGAAACAACATTCAACAACCACTGGACTAGTGTTTTTGCAGTTAATGATTCCTCCCACTTAGGAGAGTGCAGGAATATAGAAGGGCCTCACCATCAGGACTTTATCCATGTAGAACTCCTTTCCAGGACTGCCATCATTATACTTGGTGTCAATGGCAAAGCACAAGAAAAGAACATCCACTACCATCTCATAAATAGACAGGAAACAGTGAGCAACCAGGAATGCAAACAGGCAGACAATGATAAGGGGCAGCACCCACACTGTGTAGTCTCGCTGGTAATTCAGCAGCATGATCCCTGCCAAGCCTGTGCTGCACACTATTAAGACCTAGGGAAACAAGAAAGCAGAGTTGAGAAAGCACAGCGCATCACTGATTGCCAAAGGACACCTCGCCTCCAGGATTTAGGTGACCAATTGAACTACTAAAGTCTGTCAAATCTCTGCCTAATAACAATGGACTTTAATAATGAAGTATTTATTCCTTCTCCCTCTCTTTTCATATGTTATGCTATCTTTTTAATTACTTTTTCGATCAGGACTTTACAGCAGAACAAATGTTACCTCTTTTTAAGATAATCAAAAAATAAAACGTTTAGTTGTACTAATTCTTAATTCTTCCTTAATGGACAGTTTGTCTTCTATTCATATCATTTCTAGCCAACATAGCAAGGCATCAGACTTGGTAAGGACTGGGCCTGAAACTAAAATTATTAAGAAAGGTTCAGTTCTCATATATGTATTATTTAACCCAAGCTTTAATTCTAATAATATAATGACTTTTTCCTAATAATTAGTGCTAACTATATATCACACACACACTCCAAGATGGCAATTTTCTTGGATATATTTTTTTTTGAAAATTTTATTTGGGTTTCACAAAGAAAAAAACATAATATAAATAAAACATCTTTTTTTGAAAATAGCATGGTCCCGGGTTATCACTTCTTCATACAGACACAAACTCAATTTCATGCTCATTTTTGTGTTCTATTCCATATCTTATTCCTGTTTTACATTTTGTACATAGTTTTTCCCCTCTTTTAATTTTCTCAACTTTATTTTGATTATCTCATCTCAGTTCAAATCATTATATTATACTTTTGTCTGTCCTGTTTCAATTTCATATTATCTTTTCTCATTAAACAAATTTTTCCCTGTAGTTACTAATTGGAGTATGACACCTTTATATCTTTTAATTTTATCCATCCAACTCTTATTTAAGCTTCAATGTATACGTTTAAGATTATAACATTCAATATAATACATAACTTCCAAACGAATTCTGCTTGGTACATTCTTAAAATACACACTATATTCTTAAAAAAAGGTTTTATATATATATATATATATATATATATATATATATATATATATATATATATATATATATATATATATATATATATATATATATATATATATATATATATATATATATATATATATGTAAATAAAGCACTCATTCCATTCCAATTCAATTCTATCATTAATAATCATTAAAATCTTAATATCTTCATTAATAATAGTTAAAATGTTCCCATCCTTTCCTAATTTAATTCTCTCATTCACTTTATTTCATTTATTTATTAACAAACTAGATTCCACTAGATTACAATGTTTTATCCATCATTTTAATCATATTTTCTAAAATTATTTCTATTTGTAATATAACAATACTATCTTATGTACCTTTGCAGAATCCCTTTTACAATTAAGTTTTCACCCATTGTCTCTAAACAGGTTTATACTTTCAATTCTTATACCTTTTCTCTGTTTCTCTTTCTCTTGTTTCTGTTCTTTATAACTTCTTTTCCTTTCCTTCTTCCCCCTCTTCTTCTTCCCTTTTTACCTCCTTGTCTCTCTACTTCTAATTCTCTCTTCTGTAATCCCCTCTTCTGTTGCTTTCTAATGTTATACTTATTTTTCAAACTATTCTTTTTTTTTTTTGGTTGTTTTTTCAAATCTTAAACTTTTCATTCTCTTTCCCCCCTTTCCTCTTTTTCCCCCACATAAAATTACTTGATCATTAAAGATGGCTTCTTCTTTGTCTCAATCTTCTTGTTCTGCAAGCGTTTCTTGTTGTTTCTCATAGTTCCAGATCTCCATTTCTAAGAGTTGAAATACCAAGCCAAAAGAACTTCTCCCTTCTTGTGCATCTTCTTTGTACTTTTTAAGTTCCATTTTCAGTTCTTCTAAAAGTGGTGCCATTTTAAACACTTTTAAACAACCACCCAATTGATTTTAGTCATTTAAATGCAATAACCAAAAATCCAAAGATCACCAAGTAATCCAAAGAATGTTTCTTCTTGCTTCTTTTTTCCACTTTCTCTTCCTGGGGTTCTATTATTTTGTTGCCAGGTTTCAGTTCAAATGTATCTTTTAGTAATCTTGTTGAGATTTCACTGTAATTTCCTTTTAATTCCAGGCAGTCTCCTCCATTTTTCCAGATCCTGCCCTTTTATGCTTTTTCTCTCCTTTCCTGCTTTTAAAAGCTTTTAAGTATCCAGAAATCTTTATTATCCCTTTGACATTTTATTTTCAGCTTAAATGCCTATTGATGTCAAAGTGGATTTTTTTTTCAATTTCTTGCTTACGTCTCTTAGCTGTCAGCATAAGGAAGGAAAGAAAAAAAACCCAAGTCCTTTCCCTTCCCTCTCTCCTTCGCTGCTTCAAAATCTTCTTTGGGAACAATGTTATTTTTTTATATTTTAAATTCCAGGGTACCTTACGTTGTTGCTTTTGCGGTTTAACCCGGTCAACCAAAACTTTATCTTCTTATCTTCCTCCTGCACATTCTTTTCCGGTCGAGTTCTTCTTTGAGGTGGCAATTTCTGACCACCGCTGCAACCGCCTTCGGGAAAGGGAGTAATGGCCAGCTGAGGAGGAGAGATGCGGCTCTCCTCAACCCTGCTGGCAATCTCCCCCCTCTTCACCACCTCTATGGGGTGGCTTAGCCCCAAAACCAGCCGGCTCAGGGCACTCCAGCGGCAAACACGGATCGAAACTGCGCAGGATCACGGTTTCGGTCTGTCAGCGAAGAGACTCAAACCAGAAGTCCCGGGATTATTTTTCTTAAAATTTGCGGTGCAGAGATTCGTTATATTTTTCCAAACAATTGTAGTATGCATTTTTAAAAATAATAATAATAATAAAATATTCTCAATTGAAATTGAGGAGCACTAAAGGCCAATTAAAGTTGACCTGAAGACTTGAACACTATAACAGCAAGAGAATCGCTGTGACAATTTAAAATGTGTGTGAGAGAAAATTTAGTTAACTACTGCACTATTTTCTGAAGTATTCCCTGGAGATATAGAGCCAGACCTATTCCCAAATCTCTTCAGCTGTTTGAAAATGGAAAATTAATTTAATTCTATATTTGTTTTAGAAAAGTAATATGATCAGTTTCAATATTTTTTTCACTTATCTAAGAAATGCAAGCCTTGAAAAGAGGATTTCAAATGCATTTTCAAAGTGCAAGTCATGCTGTTTATGAAAGATACTTATAAAAATAGATCTTTACATCCTACAACAATGTGAACGTTGGCTTAAACAAAAGAAACAGAGATGTGCTGATTTGATACTGCTATATTGGTTAACTGGAATTAAAGATGAGTTTCAGTATTTCTAATCAGTATTGTTAGTTCCGGTAGGCAGAATAACAGAGTTGGAAGGGATCTTGGAGGTCTTCTAGTCCAACCCCCTGCTTAAGCAGGAAACCATATAACATTTCGGAAAAATGGTTGTCCAATCTCTTCTTAAAAACCTGTGTTGGAACACCCACAAATGGGAGGGAAGTCTGATATCTGTTCTAACTGTCAGGAAATTCCTCCTTACTTCTAGGTTGCTTCTCTCCTTGATTGGTTTCCATCCATTGCTTCGTGTCCTGACTTCAGGTGTTTTGGAGAATAGCTTGACTCCCTCTTCTTTATGGCAACTCCTTAGATATTGGAACACTGCTGTCATGTCTCCCCCTAGTCTTTCTTTTCATTAAACTAGACATACCCTGTAATCAATCTTCATATGTTTTAATCTCCAGTCCCCATCTTTGTTACTCTTCTCTGTACTTTTTCTAAAACCTCAACATTTTTAAAATGTTGTGACAACCAAAACTGGATGCAGTATTCCAGGTATGGTCTTACTTAAGGCATTATAAAGTGATACTAACACTTCAAGTGATCTTCATTCTATCCCTCTGTTAATGCAGCCTTGGACTGAAATCTAAAATATGTAACTTCCCTGCCCTTTCTTTGCCTTTTTAACACATGTCAAATCCAATTCTAAATTAATGCTCCAATGCACATTATGGCAGGCATATTTTATTTATTATATTTATTATCTCAACTTACAACTATCATATATTGATGATCTCACTACGTAGTATATTAGTGGGATTACAAAGCCTTCACTTGGAAGTTTAATTGCTACAGCATGAATTCCTTAATTATAATGAGCAGAAATGACTTCATAACTATGACTCTAATGCTTTATGAAGATTTGAGATGTATTTGTTTGACAATTCAGGTACTTAATATTTTTCAGTTTAAGGAAAACTTTTTAAATATGTGATCAAATCATGCCTTGTTCTCTAATTATATAGAGACAATATTAAGTTTATCACCAATCCAACTGGAATTTTAGAAAATATGGTAGGAAAGGCCCCAAATCATTAGCATTCAAGTGCATATGCAAGTTTCAGTTCCTTTTCACATCTCATGGTAACATCCGCATTATACCACACAATTGGTCAGCTTCTCCTTATTTGAAATGAGAATACTCACTAATCCTCAGGTCCCTGATTAAAAAGGAACACAAAATATAACATCACAATGAGCAGCACAGGCATCTGTGTTGTCAAGTGGGGAACTCATTTGACTGTGAATCAGTTAACTGAATCTAGTCCAGAGGTCTCCAACCTTGGCAACTTTAAGACTTGTGGACTTCAACTCCCAGAATTCTCCAGCCAGCTCTGCTGGCTGGAGAATTCTGGGAGTTGAAGTCCACAAGTCTTAAAGTTGCCAAGGTTGGAGACCTCTGATCTAGTCCACACAATGTTTCTCCCCCTCCCCCTCTGCTTGGGGGTGGGGGGGGGGTGGAGAATGTCCTTGCGGCTGTGGATATACTTTTTAACAATTGTAGACATCTGTTCACATTGCTTCATCTAAACAGAAGATATACTCTGGGTGTCTGTATCAGTAATGGGATAGTGTAATGCAGAGGTTTTTCAAAGCATAGAATTTGTTACTTTAAAAAATAATAATGAAATAGTTCTGTATAGAAAATTGTCTATATTGCAATTGTCTATTGCAATTGTTCTGTATAGAAAATTGTCTCTCTTCCAGTGAATTTTGTGGTGGTTTTTCTCTTGAAATAGAACCCCACTATATTGTTATGGAACCCCACCAAGTGCTGCATAACGCTGATTGAATAACCCTGCTGAAATGTACTATGAGAGGTGCTTTTAAATCCTCCAGACTGCAGAAGCAGGTACAATAGCACTTTATGCCACAAAAAAATAAGTAAACATTATGTATATACTGATTTCCAGGCCATTATAAAGATATAAGAGGTGCTTCATTACAATTCAGATTTCATACTGTCCGGAAATCAGCTCTCTGCTTTGGAGCCAATGACTGAGGCTTTGTTTTCTCTGACCGATGTGCTGAAACTGTTTCCACAAAGCAGCCACCTTAACATTTTTAGCTGAAGGCATCAAGGCCCGCCTTTTCCATGCGAAGACAGCTCGAAGAAGCAGTGTCACTGTGCAAAGCCCACTGGATACCAACAAATATCAGAACCGGAATCCTCACATATCATCCAACCATTCTTGGTACAGATTTAAAATTCAGCATCTAGGCAATTCTAGTGATTTAGCGTTTAAAATCACAGCATTCGTATTGCTTTGGGTTCAAATAAAGAAAGGCTGTTTGGAGAGGATTCTTGACATTTTTTTCCCCACTCAATCCTACCTTTCCAAGAAAGAGCATGAAGTCTCCCACTGTGTTTATAGCAGCCACTCGCAATGCATTCTCTACTAGTATCACAAAGGCATCCTTTGCTGAAGTGCAGAAATTGGTACTGTTGATAGCTGTAGCTGTATATGCATTCTGGGCAAGAAAGATACCGTATTATTGGTCAGATCCTCTTCTACTCGTATTTTAAGCTCTTCCTGTTTAAAATCTTTACAACATTACATTGACAAATATCTCTCACCCCTCAGTCGTTAATATTATCAGAATGAAGATCTATATGAAACTGCTCAATAGACCAAATTAGTTTTTAGCAAGATATGAACAGCCAAACTGATGCACTTCCAATATCCCCTCTATTTTTCCTGCAAGGTTGCCAATGTACTTAGTGTTAACTATGTCAGCATAAACATGTTTGCTTCAGAAACTATATTTTGTGGCAGCAAGAGATAAAAGCAAATAGAGCGATATAAACTGGGATGTGGTTAAACTTGTTTATATCTGGATAACCCATAAATTAGTGTAATGCCAATTCTTTTGGGGACTAATAAAAAAAGACTTTGTTTTCAGTTAATTCTTGCATAAGAATGGTTAGTCTCTGCAAGCTGATTTTTTTTAAAGGTGTACCTTAGGAAGGAAGGGAAGGATATTAATAATTTTAAAGTACTGAAACACAGGAGAATGTAGTCCAATATTTTCATATTGAATTTGAACTTTATTTTTCTATTTAAGAATTTAGGTTTTTTTTTGGGGGGGGGGGGAGAATGAGGACAACTAGGTTGAATAGATCTAAGTAGCAAATTATATAACTAACTCATTATACAAGCATTTGCATAAAACTGGGAAATACCATATGGTTAGAGCAAAAAGTGTAAAATGATAATATGGCAGTCAAATTGTATTTGATGTAATTCAGTGAAGGCCTCCTTAAACAACATGAGATTATAATTCTTTCTTTTCTAAAACAATACCTAAATATGAAAAAAAAAGTTTTTACTCTTTCTGTTACAAGTTCATTCTGCAATCTCTATACAAATTTCTTTCAGCATTCAAACCTCAGTCATGGTGGTGCAGTGATTAGAATGCAGGATTGCAGGCTAAATACAGTTTTGCAGGCTAACTCACTGCTTACTGACGGCTCAAGGTTGACTCAGCCACCCATCCTTCCAAGGTGGGTAAAATGAGGACCCATACTATTGGGGGCAATATGCTGACCCTGTAAACCGCTTAGAGAGGGCTGTAAAGCACTGTGAAGCAGTATATAAGTCTAAGTGGTATTGCTATTTTTTTTACAAGCGCCATCCTATCTAAAACATATTTATTCTTATTTTTTGCCAAGGAATCTTTTGCATTTTAATTTCAGTAAAGGCATTTATGTCTTTAGTGCACAGGTACTGGAATAATTATTTCATCCTCTGCTTTAAGTATGATCTTACCTGATTTAAGTAAGTCAGGCACTTTTCTAAACACCAAAGGCAGCAAATGCAGGCTTTTAGAATACATCGAGCACAGGCATTTTCCTAAGGTAATAATATTAATAACAATAATCAGAAAAAAAAATTGAATAGACACGGAATGCTTTTTTAGATGAAAAGTTTCAAATATAGGATGTTTACATAATACTTTCTTGAAGATAAGACCTAATTTTAATAATTATTATAGCTATGTTACATAAAGCCAAATCAAATATGCAAGACACCTACTACTTCTTTCCATACAAAGTGATCTATTTATATACTTAAAGGGAAAAATCTCTGGGTAAACTTGTCTACAGTGGGGATTACTGGAACACTACCATTTCCATTATTGCAATGATGATAAAAGTTATGGCTGCTAACCAAGAAATGGTTATAGCTTATACCAGCTTAGATCGTAAGAATCTTCCTTGTATACCATTCAGAATTTGGTAATATCCAAACATTTTTTACAATTTATAAACAGAATTGCTGAACGTCTTTGCTTAGTGACCCTAATTAGGGCTGGAATTTCCATTGCTAAGCAATATGATTGTTAATAGAAACACCATACGATTCCATCGTTTATATTGGCAGTTTCAGTAGTCCTGGTCAGTCCTCTTAGGCCAGGACCTAATACCTTCTGCCCTACTGCGTTCACCCTTGCTTCAATTTCCCCCACCCATCTGTCTCCTGGCATTTCTGCCCTTTTGACCACCCTACCCTCTCCCATCCCAGCTGCCCACTGTTCTCATGTTCTTCCTCCTGCTGCTATTAAGATATGCCTGACCTGTCCCTTCACATAGCAGCTTCTGGCTGCATAAGGTCTTCATTCCAAAGCTGTGCAAGGCTTCGGGAAGGCCTTGTGAAGGAGAAGGAAGAAGACGGAGAAGGTTTAGTCAACAATGGGATGAAGAAAGTGACAAAGGTCATTGAGGGGTGGCAGCGGCAATAAGATAGCAGAGGGTGGCCAAAAGAAATAATAGAATAAGAGTTGGAAGGGACCTTGGAGGTTTTCTAGTCCAACCTCTTGCTCAGGCAGAAAACTCTATACCATTTTGGATAACTGATATCCAATCTCTTCTTTAAAACCTCCAGTGTTGGATCATCCACAACTTCTCCCAAGTTCTAGATTGCTTCTCTCCTTGATTAGTTTCCACCCATTGCTTCTTGTTCTGCCTTTCGGTGCTTTGGAGAATAAATTAACCCCTCTCTTCCTTGTGGCAACCCCTGAGATATTGGAACACTACTATCATGTCACCTCTAGTCCTTCTTTTCTTTAAACTAGACATATCCAATTCCTGCAACCATTCTTTATATGTTTTAACCTCCAGTCCCCTAATCATCTTTGTTGCTCTTCTCTGTACTGTTTCCAGAGTCTCAACATCTTTTGTTTTGGTGACCAAAACCGGATGCAGTATTGCAAATGTGGTCTTAACATAGCATTAAAAAGTAATATTAACACTTCGTGTGATCTTAATTTTTTTCACCACTGAATTTTATTTTACCAGATAGGGCCCAGTGTTCAAATCTGTCCATATCCTTCTATATCTTAAGCTTATCTTCTGGAGTGTTGGCTATTCCTGCCAGCTTGGTGTCATCTGCAAACACACTGTCCCCAAAAAACGGTTTGTGGTTTGTTTGTTTTTAATCCGAGAAGGCTGATTTTACACATATGGGAGGTATAGCTGGTCCACATCCCATTCCCACTTCATAGCACATGAACTGATTACATGGGTCTCTGTTCTGATCTGTCAGAGCATTTTTCATATTTTTTCCTGTTTTATTAATATTTTTGCTTATATATCAAATTTAGTTTCCCCTTACTTTTCCTTTGACTTGGCTATGAATATACATGAGAATCATTCTTGGAATCTTCACTAAGGTAATAATGAAAGAACCTTTAGCCACAGTTCCAAGGTGGTAACAGATCAAGCGATTGACAGATGCCAGAATTGGTGTGAATGGCAGATTCCGTTTTTCTCTGTGGGGAAAAATGTAAAAATTACGAAGTGTGAGAGTGCACTGCATTTATAGGCAATGTGAAGAGTTCAAGTCTTAATTTTGTAGGGCCTCAAATTTGTAAATGTTGCTTTTGTCAAAGGTAGAGTTATAGTGAACTAATTTTTTTCTTACAACAAAGTGGTGATGAAACTGAGTAATCCTGACCTGTGTTTAAAAATAGGCGGTGGCTTGGGCCAGCAAAATGACTGCAAATGTTTGGCAACAAATTACTGAAAGGATTTTTATCTGAGAAGCCGAAATTAAATGATTGATCACTTCAGCAAATAAGACAGAAAAACACACTGATTAGAAATAAATTCAGCAATTTATGAAAAATATACAGTATATGAGTTTATATTTGAACTGACCTACAGAAAGAATGTCTTCTTCTGGGTCAGATTTTTTTGTTTTTTTTAAAAAAAAGCTCCACAGAGAAGTAAAGAATTTTGGGAGCTGAGCTTTCAACATACCGCTGGATGACAGTTCACAGTGAGCTTGCATCTTTGAGATCGAGACACCTTTCTGTTTGTTTAATTGCTCTCAGTTTAGGTGAGGATCAAAAGAGTATCATATCAAGGACTCCACTCTTCTCTCCATTGCAGAGAGTAAACAGACATTTGATAGTTGTCAAGATTGCGAGCCAGTACCTCAAGTGCAGAAATCCATTATTCTGCACAGCAGGGACTATTTCAATTGGTTTCTCATCCAGGCATGGAATAAACTAGCCATAATCTAAACCTCACAAGGAATGGGGCTTTTGAATCATTGATAGATTCAGCTACTGATTGGAAGGTGGAGAATAAAAGTCAGATCTCCTATCTTTAAACATATCTTCCAGCAGAGTGGGAAAACTAAATCTTATATCCTCCTGATAAATTTGCTGAGTCAATTATGTTTTAAGAGATTTCTCCAATGACATGTATCAAAGCAATTGCATTTGGATCAATTACATTTTTTAATGTCATGGGAATCATGAAACCACTGATGTTAAGGTCAAGCCCAAGATAACTTCCATTAGCTTAAGCAAGAAAGCTACTGAATAGCAACTGATACCAATTGTCAAGATACAAAAAACCTTAGATTGGTACTAACTAGAATAGAAACCTGGGTTTGGAGTGGAACCCACTTGAATGACAATAGTTCCTGCTAGTGATCCTCAAAGAATCCTCTACATAGGAACACTCCTGATCAAAAAAAATTGGGGATTAAGGATTTTATGTTATTCATCAATATACAGCTGCAATCTTATAGATAAGATTTAATTTTAAGAATTCTAAGAATTAGTTTTTCGGAATTCCATATAATGTATTTATGAGCAGACTGTGTTACATTCACTCTTTATTTGCTACAAAGACTATAAAGGACAAAGCATTACTCCAGAACTACTCTCCCCAGTTCTAAACTAGCTGAAATGAGAATTTGCCTTTCTTCCGTTCTATCGTTTCACCTAATCCAGTTACTTTTGAAATTTCAGAAGTAGGATTACTCATGATTCAATTGTCCAGACTCACTCACCTTGTAAAATAATATGTCACAACAGCTCCTGCTACAGTCATCTGCTGACAGGCAAGAATAAATTCACTGATCCAAACTAACCCCACGATGTGGTACCACCACATGTACTTCAGTGGTCCTGTAATTCGGAACTCCACTAAGCCCTGTTCATTTGGAACAGGGCTACCTGGAAGGAAACGAAGGCAGGAAGATTTTAAAATATTAATTCTATGCGAAAGCTGTCCTTTTAATATTTACATACAAGAGTACAATTATGCTAGTTTTAGGTAGTTAATAAAATAATAATATATAAACTGCCTTTCAGAACACCAGTATGACAAAAATATTTTAATAAAAATAGTACAAATAAATTTTTTAAAAAGGCTAACCGGTCAGTTGGAAGGAATATGGGAAATCTTTTAATCCAACCTATTGCATAGTACAGAGATCCTCATACCACCCTAGACAATGACTGTACAATATTTTCTTGAAAATTTCCAGTGATAGGGCACCCATGACTTTAGGAGAGAAGAACCCATTTACAGTTTGGTTCCTGGTTTGGCTAAGCAATGCTGTTGCACTCAAGTCCCAATGCCTGAAGACTCTACAGGCAGTCCTTGATATACAATTGGACACTTAACAGCCATTCAAAGTTACTAAGGATCTCCCTAGTGCTATTTACAAAGCACTTTCAACATCATAGCAGCTTCATCTCCACCCCCACCCTTTGTTCACGTGTTCTTATTTGAGCGCTTGACAACTGGCTCACCATCATGGCTATTTGCGGCATCCTATGGTGATTTGTGGCCTTTTCTTGTGGGCTTCCAGTGTTTACTTCTGGTTTCCAACAAAAACCGCCTGGTGGGGAACATGGATTTGCTTAATGACTGGTGCAAAAAATGCCAAAACTAGGCTCCAGTCATGTGATCCCTTGACTTATGATCTCAACAATTTATGACAACAATTCCAGGCTCAACTATGGTCATAAGTTAGGGCTATCTATAATGGTTTGGATAGGGAGGAAAATCTCAAACTCAATCCTAGCAAGACTGGGTGATGATATGTGTTTGAGCCTTCTGGTGTCAAGTTCAACCTATTTCATGCAAATTAGGATTCTCTGGGGGGGGGGGGGAATGAAAATGTGCTAATACTTTTGATTGCATCTGTACATATACTGTGGAATTACTGCTCAGTCAGTGGGGAAGCAATAGAAACAATACATGTCAATATTTCAAAGATGGCGAATAAAGCCTCTTTTGGTGCGAGTCGAGTCTATGCTGCTTGCGACCTCACCTCACAATCCCTAAGTAGTTGGTAGGCAGCCGTTTGCCAAGAATTAGAGAAAGGAAAACAGAGGTCTTTCCTCATGGCTGGCTGAATTACAGCCGCCCAAAACCTGAGTCAGAGCTTGTTTTACTATCCTGCCGGCCAGCTGGTTTTAATTGCTGTGGCCGTTTCTGAGGGAAATTATATAGCGCCATCTGAGCGGCGCTCCACTCGCCTTTGAAGCCCTGACTGAGGGCTTAGTACTTGCCATGGCCAGCTAATGATAATGGCCAGCTAATGATAATATTGGCTGTCAATAGCTATAAAGATTTATTGCTGAGCTACTGTCCCCCCCCCCTTTTTTTGCTTTAAAGAGCTGCGTTTTGTTTTCTTACTGCTTTTGCTGTTGGTTTCAGAGAATCCAGCCAAGTCAAGAATGCCCATCTCTTACGAAGGCTGAGCAAAAACTGGGGACACCTTCAAGGAGGAGTGTCCTCAGAGTTCAGCTCAGCCTATCAGATGAGAGAAGAAAGTACTTCCCATATATGGATGTTCTGAACAGTTCATCTGGAGAACCTTAGGTTTCTTAAATTTAATTTGACCCAATATAAAATATTTTTCTGCAATTGAAAGTAAAGAAACGGGGGGGGGGACGGGGGGGACACACACACTACACAGCACATACCAGTAATACCTAGGAACAGCAAGACCATAATCCAATATATCCAGAAAAGTATGAGGGCAAAAAAAGTCCAAAATGGCTGGAAGACAAGCAGTGGCAGGTGAATGAAAACCTTGCCAGCCACGTGGAACAAGGCAATAGTGAGAGCTACTCTTTTGCGCATAACTAGCATTATTAACAGAAAGATAACCTGAAAAAGAAAAGAGATTCCATAATAAACTTTAGGAAAATGTATTTATTGAAATAAAGTAAAATATGTCACCTATTCAAAGCTCCAATTTTTTTTATAATTACATAATTTAAAATGTCAATACAAATATATGAAGTAAACTTAATTCCAGTAGCAACCTACTAATAACAGTTGGTCTCAGGGCATTTTCCCATATTAGCGTAAGGAAATAATCTTATTTCTTGGTTATATATGATCAGAATGCTTTTTTTTGCAATTTTTTTGTGCTTATTGTATTTTGTACTTATTTACAATAATAAAATCAACACCCAAAGGTGTATATTTTATTACCCACTTTCCCTGATAAGAGATCCAGTTTGGTGTAGTGGTTAAGCCAAGTCACTTTCTCTCAGTCCCAGGAAGCAGGCAAGGGCAAACCAGTTCCAAAAAGCCTTGCTAAGAAAATTGCAGGCAGTCACCGGGAGCCAACACTGAACTGAAGGCACAAATGTAAATTTCACCCTCCCTTACAGAGGCCTTCTTCACATGCCCTAATCTGACAGCCATCAAATACTCACTGTGAAGATGGTAGCTGCAATGGAATAAATCAGGAGGGCCTGACGATTGTCTTTGGCTATTTGAAGCTGTTCAACAGTAAGAGTGTCATTGGGAGATTTCCACATTTTAATATACAGCCACCACAATACTCCTGTGCCACCTGTGTCCACATAGAGAAAAATATAGTGCATGGCAATTTCAGAAAAGAAAAGAAATATGTATGCAAATAATTTGTAGTTTCATTTTCTACTACATCAGGTCATATTGAGATACAACTAGGGTTGACTTTAAATATGGAAAACAGAATGGTACTTTGATTTCCCAAAAGACAACTAATTAAAAAAGGTCTGGCTTCACAAAGCACATACTTATATTCCATAATTAGAAGAGATTAAAGTTTTCTATGCCAGGAGTATCACAGTCAGCTTCATGGAGATACTGAGCAGTCTGCTTTGGAGGTACCACTTAGTGTCTCCTTCAGAATGAGCAATGAAGCCCCTGAGACTGACTCTGCAATCATCCAGAGTAGTGGCTCTTAAGAGTCTGATGATGAAGAACATGATCCAGGGGAACTGTCCAGTCCTATGTGCTGAGCAAACCAAAGATGCTCTGCTTGCTTTCTCACCCGGTTCCCATCCTTCCACTCAGAAGCCGCTCTACATAAAAGCCACTGCTTTTTATCTGGAAATAAATATTCGGGAACAACTGTTCTTATTTGGATTTCATGTGCTTTTTGCCTCCTGAAACTCTGGGAACTGACCATACTTTTATATTTTGAATTGATTTGCAGGCAAGCTTATGTGCATTTGGAATTTTGCTGAGAGGGACCTGCAACTGCACACACACTTTGCTGGTTGCTGCCACTACTTGCTGAGTGTGAAATCAAAGTCTGAAACATGGTCTCTGTTTATATACGGATTTGGTTTGAATTGGACAAGAAGACATGGTTTATGAAACATTAACAGATAAAATAATCAATAGATTGGACTATGCAGATTTGGCCTTGTTCCACCTGTTTTACTGGCTAGAACTGAGATTTTCAACTGTGACCAATAAAGTACCCATTTTATTTTCCCATCATCCACCAAATACATATTTTGCCACTAACTGAACTATTCCATTCTCTTTGAAATATACAATTATGGTTGAAGCAATAACTTGACAGGTACTACTTTTCATCTTAAAGAAGACAGAAACATTTAACATTTTAAAAACAATGTTATTATTTTTATAGATTTTTATAAAAATTGCTTTGAGTATATTCTATATACTGAAAAAATCTCAAGCATTGTATAAACACTGTTTTTTTCTTATATCCCAACTGAATACCAGAGAGCCAGTTTGGTGTATTTGTTTAAGGTGCTGGTCTAGAAACCAGGAGACTGTGAATTCTAGCCTTACCTTAGGCACAAAGCCATTAGGGTGATCTTGGGCCAGTCATGCTCTCTCAGCCCAAGCCACACCATAGGATTGTTGTGGGAAAAATAGGCAGGAGTATGACGTAAGTTTACCCCTTGAGTTATGTACAGTTTATAAAAAGTTTGGATAAAATATCAATATCGCTACCACAATTACCACCAGAGATTACTAATCTCCTGCCTTTTATTATTTCATTAGAATATTGTTTAAAAATATTAGAAATACTACCTTTTATTTTATTAAACATATTTTAAGCAGTGCATATGTAAAAAGTGTGGCAATTAAATTAGAGTATGGAAAATCTACATAACTTTTAAAGGTTTCTGTAGCTTATATCACTACTTATCATTTTCCTCACTTTTGTACTTTTATATTCTATGGTGTAACTCCCTGAACTCATTAATATGAAGTCATTCTGCAATATAAATATTACTTTCTGCAGGGTAAGCATTGTCACTACTATAATAATATTTTTGTCTGATTTCTAATAATTGTCAATAACCTTATTCTGTTTAATAAATCTTTATGTAAACTTTGATGATTAACCAAATTGATACTGATGTTTTGCAACTTGCTGTTTCCACCATGGCAATGATTTTTTTTATTATACAAGCTTCCGCCATGACATCCTTGTGAGAGAACACTCCCACATACTTTCAAAACCCCAAATTTGCTCACCAACCTGAAAGGCTTCCTATCTCTGAGATAATCTTAATTATATGTACACAATCTATTTAGACAGATGATTTCCCAGAACAGACTGCAAGTCCTTTTTGAATCATAAAGAACCATTAAACACCATGTTGACAACAATGACAATTAGAGCTAATCAATCTTTCCTCAAAAAGGACTGGAAAGAGATTCAAACTCACGACTGAAATCTTAAATTGGGCATCAAACTTTCTTACTAGTAGCTTTAGAATCGAAACAATCTTTAACTATTGTTAAAGCTGGTGGCAGGCAGTCTATAATTTGCAATCTGTGTCTTCTAATTTCTTTAATTCTGGCTAAATAATATGGTGTGTGCTACATATATAGAATACATATTCTATTCTATCTATTCTATTATGTGATAAAAAATGCTCAAAGGCAGTGGCTGCTGTTCAATTTTTTTCTCTTCACAAAAGCAGCACAATACATCCCAGAAACAGCAAAACTTTATTCAGCTAAAGTTCATACACAGCTACTTTTTTAGTGGCAAGCTAGGACTTTACACTTCCTTTACTCCTTGAATTCCAAACACAGTATTAAGCAGAGACTCAGAGCTATCTACTCAAAATAGGTGCTTCCGGGATCATTTCCCACCCACCCCCGCCATCCATGCAGCTGCACACGTGGTGCATCAGGGCTTCCGGGCTCTTCTCCCCCCTCCAGCCCCTGTCAGTTGTCCTGGTGTTGATTAAGGGGCACCTTGCTGACACGAGCCTCTGGCCTGAGAGAGGAGAGAATGTTCTCTTGCTGGCAAGCATGGCCCAGCCCCACAGCGGCTTTTCTGTGGCCAGCAGGGGCAGGAGAACGCTCTCCCCTCTCACTGGCTAGCACGGCCCCAGCCCCGTGGCGGGTTTTCCATGGCCAACGGGGGCAGGAGAACGCTCTCCCCTCTCGCTGGGAAGCATGGCCCCAGCCCCGCAGCGGCTTTTCTGTGGCCAGTGCGGGCAGGAGAACGCTCTCCCCTCTCACTGGCAAGCACGGCCCCAGCCCCGTGGCGGCTTTTCCATGGCCAGCGGGGGCAGGAGAACGCTCTCCCCTCTCACTGGCAAACACGGCCCCAGCCCCACAGCAGCTTTTCCATGGCCAGCAGGGGCAGGAGAACGCTCTCCCCTCTCACTGGCAAGCACAGCCCCAGCCCCGCAGCGGCTTTTCCGTGGCCAGCGAGGGCAGGAGAACGCTTTCCCCTCTCTCTGGCAAGCACAGCCCCAGCCCCGCGGCTTTTATGTGGCCAGCGGGGGCAGGAGAACGCTCTGTCCTCTCCCTGGCAAGCACAGCCCCAACCCAGGCAAGCCCAGGGATGGGGCGGGGTGTTTGGAGACAGCGCAGCAGCCTAGGCTGGCCCAGGTTGGGTGTAGACTCGACCGGGGCTTGCTTGTAGGCTCAGTCACCCAGGGAGATCAGGGCCACAGTGGAAAGCAGGCAGCAATGGCGGGCAAAGGCAGGTTAGCAATGGCGGGTGAAATGAGGAATAACTGGGCGGGGCAGGGAGTGGGCGGGCAGGAAGGGGTGGGGCCAACCAGGGGCATGATTTACCAGTTCTCCGAACTGCTCAGACTCATAACATCCGGTTCTATAGAACTGGTCCAAACCGGTAAAAATCCACTCCTGAATATGGTTCAGGAGTATCTTACAAAAACATCAATACCTCGGGCTTTTCCATGGAGGCTTTCCAAATGATGAATTGTGAAATGCACTCAGTATATTTAAACAACGTATCCAAGACTTGGAAGCCCAATAGGTCCGGTCTGCTTTACTTAAGAACATATTTCTCAACACCACACAACTGTGTCCAAATTCTGAAGAGCACTAATGCTAGCTGGCTTTAACATTCTCCCCACAGCAATTTTGGAGTGCCAATACAAAAACTCCCCTATGAGCTTAAGTGTGCTCCTATGGACAAGAAGCTGTTGAAAACATAGAAATCTACACACTCTATTAAAATGCCCTGTTTTTGAGAGGTAAAAAAATCAGGTCAGACAAATGGTTATCCAACTTTTTCTTAAAAACTTCCAGTATTGGGAGCATTTACAACTTCTGGAGGCAAGTTGTTCCACTGATTCATTGTTCTAACTGTCAGGAAATTTCTCCTTAGTTCTAGGTTGCCTCTCTGGTTTCCTTCCATTGCTTCTTGTCCTGCCTTCAGGTGCTTTGGAGAATAGCTTGACTCCCTCTTCCTTGTGGCAGCCCTTGAGATATCAGAACACTGCTATCATGTCACCTCCAGTTCTTATTTTCATCAAACTAGAGTCCCATAATTATCTTTGTTCTCTTCTCTGCACGCTTTCTAGAGTCTCAACATCTTTTTACATCATGGCGACCAAAACTGGATGCAGTATTCCAAGTGTGGCCTTACCAAGGCATTATAAAGTGGTATTAACACTTCACCTGATCTTGATTCTATCCCTCTGTTTATGCAGCCTAGAACTGTGTTGGCTTTTTTGGCAGCTGTAGCACACTGCTGGCTCATATTAAAATGATTGTCCACGAGGACTCCAAGATCCCTCTCAGTTACTACTATTGAGCAAGGTACCACATATACTGTATCTATGCATTTTGTTTTTCTTGCCTAAATGTAGAACCTTACTTCTTTCACCACTGAATTTCATTTTGTTTGATAGTGGCCAATGTTCAAGTCTGTCAAGATCCTTCTGTATCTTAAGCCTATCTTCTGAAGTGTTGGCTATTCCTCCTAGCTTGGTGTCATCTGCAAATTTAATGAGTTCCCCATCTATCCCCTCATCCAAATCATTGATGAAGATGTTGAAGAGTACTGGGTCAAGTTAAGTCACTTTAGAATTCTTCCCACCTTTAATATAATATATAAGCTATCCAATTCAATTGAAAACAAAATCTTTTAGGGGAAAAAAAAACTAAAATAATGTGGCTGCATAAGCATTCACACCCTCTTATAAGTAGGGATATGGCTGCGTTCAGAATTAAACAATCACATTCAAAATGATATTAAATGGTAGTCAGTACACATTTGCCATCAAAGGGATTCTGATCAAGCCTGTATAAAGTTCAGCTGTTCTAACAGTTTCTTACAGCAAAGTCATGGTCTGCAAAGAGCTTACAGAGCACCAAAGGGACCTCATTGTTAGAAAGTATCAGTCAGGAAAAGGGTATAAAAAATGTCCAAGGAATTGTGAAGTGAAGAATCATCAACAAGTGGAGAAATATGGTGCCACAGTGACATGACCAAGAACTGGTTGTCCCTCCAAAATTGATGAAAAAGAAAAAGAAAACTGGTCCAGGAGGCCTACAGCAACATTAAAAGAACTGCAGGAATTTTGGGCATGTGCTGATTGTTTACTATGTATGACAACAAGCTCCCATATTCTTCAGATGTCTGGGCTATGTGGTAAGTTGGCAATACAATACCCTTTTTTCACAAAGAAAAGCATCCAAACCTGGCTACACTTTGCAAAAATCTACTCATGTCAGACAAAAGCATGTAGGAAAATGTTTTATGGCCTGATGAGACCAAGGTTGAACTTTTTGGCCATAATTCCAAAAAGTATGTTTGGCACAGAAACTATACATCACCAAAAGTACATCATACCCACAGTAAAGCATAATGGTGGGAGCATTATGTTTGGGGGCTGCTTTTCTTCAGTTGGAAATGGGACTCTAGTCAAGATGGAGGGAATTATGGACAGTTCCAAATATAAGTAAATTTTGGTACAAAACCTTCAGGCCTCTGCTGAAATGCAGGCCTCTGTTAAAATGCTGAGTATGAAGAGGAAATTCACCTGTCAACATAACAACAATCCAAAGCATTCCTCCAAATAAAGAAAATAATGGGTTTACCAGAAGATCACCAAAGTTTTGGAATGCCCCAGTATAGCCTAGACCTGAATCCAATTGAAAATCTGGATGACTGAAGAAGTCTGTGCACAGGAGACGCCCTCATAATCTGTCAGATTTGGAGTGTTTTTGCAAGGAAAAGTGGGCAAAGATTCCCAAGACAAAATCAAAGGCTGTCAGGGTTCCAGAAAAACTCAACTCCAATTAAAAATTCCGGGGCAGGCATTTTCTCAAAGTTTCTCAAAGGTAATATGGCTTCCAAAGCTGACAAAGATGCTTCAGTAAAGTACATGGTACTTTTAAAGACAGGCATGTTATTGTGCATTTTATTGATATTTCCCCCCTTAAAAGATTTCATTTTGTTTTTCAACTGAATTATATTGCTTATATGTTACATTAAAGGTAGAAAGAATTCTGAAGTGATTTATCTTGGTCCGGCTTTTTTTTTTTTTACATCTCAAAGCGGCATTTTAATAAGGGTATGTAGACTTTCTATACCCTATGTATAATGTACCCTCTGTGATAAAACACTTGGGAAATTATTATCCTTTTTATGTATAGGTTTTGTTATAAGATAAGCATGTCTCTTTGAATATAGTTAAATTTTGTTATACTGCCTACAAAAATAGGCAAGCTTATTAACCTCTAAAGTATCTATAACCCATAATATTTTATCTTGTTTTATTTTTACTTTATTTTTCTCAATAATTCTGGTCAGTGGCCATACTAAAAATATTCAGTCATCTGAGCTGTATGTTTTCAACAGATGGGCTAGTTGGATTGTATGCAATAGCTAAAGAAAATGCCAATTTACTAAGCAGTGAAATGTCAGTTCATAAATGCTCTAATTCCAGAATACGATTTGATACATAATTTTTCTTTGGCTACCATTTTAACCACTTTATTTCTAATTGTCTATAAGAAAATAGGCTCTGTAATATTTAGGAAAATTAGAACAACAATTAAAAAAGTTCATTATAGTCTTCAAAATGACATTTTAGTTTTAAAGTCTAAGAGAGAAGAACAGGGGTCTTCAAACTTGACAGCTCCTCCAGTCATGTTAGCTCAGGAATTCTGGGAGTTGAAGTCCACAAGTCTTAAACTTGCCAAATTTGAAGACCCTTGGATTAGAACATTACATCAGAAACAGGACTGAAATATCTATCCCATATATACAACTCACCGTGTATACTGAGCCACCCTCACAAAATCTGGTTTGACTTGTAACTGCTACCAAGTATTTTCTACCCCCAAATCTTCTAGCATATAAAAATGACTTGGGAGACAGGCAGTGATATGGTGGTGGAATGTGAAGAAGGTAAAAATGTATATTTTATTGTTTTGAATGTTTTTCCCTTTCTTCCAATGTAGTGTAAATGGATAGGGTTGAAGAAACTACTAGAGACATTTCTCATCCTAGGGCCCAAGTCACTGTTTTACAAGTTGCTCCATTCTTGTCAATAAATAACACTGATGTAGACTGTAGTGAAACTCATGAAATTATTATTTTAACTCCTAAGGTTTGCAGTGGAAAAGGTAAACTTGTTTTGATGATATGTTCCTTTAGCAAATGTAATACCTAAACTTGTTCTTAATGCTATCTGGAAATATCCTCTATTCTAAACTAATTAAAAAGGCTGCTCTGTTTTTCAGATGGTAGTTTTAGGGTTACTTTCCAATAAAACAACACCAGTTATATTCTTCACTGTACTGGCCATTACATACGGCCTATTTGAACAATTATCCCTTTCATTACTTTATTGCCAGGATCACATAATAAAGGAAGCATGGGAGTAGAGGCTTTTTCTGATTATTTCAATTATCATAAAGCAGTTTTGAGAAAACTGTTGAAACAATAGCAAAATAGTTCTGCAGCAAAAAAAGGTTTAAACACATGAGGAAAGGTACACATATGTAGTCTGAAGAGACCGAATACCTTCATTTACTTACCAAGTGAACCCAAAACAACAACAATTGTTAAGATCCAGACAAGTACTCTTGAAATATATCTGATTATCACCATCAAAATCATGGAAAGCACTGCAGAGAAACAAAATGGAATAGATTAATTACTCCAACTACAAATAGCCAAAAATAATGGCTGTCATAATATAATTTAAAATTAGTAAAAAAAAAATGCATTTACCTTCAACTCTTCTGTACAACAATGTGCAGATTAAGCTATTCTATTCTGCTTCCCAGTAGTAAATTAAATAAAACAAGCCTATATGCAGATTAATATCAATTTTTATATACACACACCTATAATATACAAAGAGATGCAGGCACATACAACAAAAGATTAAATGACATGATAGAACAGCACATTTATTATCATGAGTTGCAAAAGCATCATACAACTCATGGTGAGCAAAAACCAAAATGTTCCATGCAGACACACATGCTTAACATCATGTCAACGATGAATAAGGATGTAAAAACTGTGAGAAGAACCATGTAGTACTTTATGCTTCAATTTGATCAGTGTGATTCATTTAGCTAACTCTTACGTATCTAATGCTTTGTTTGGAATGTGAAAATCTTGCCTTTTCACTGTAATGTTTGTGATATTTTGTTTCATACTGAAACATATCTAAAATGCCAACAACAGATAGGGTGGCTTAGAAAAGCACGAGAAGTTGCAACTCCTTCTGGACTGCATGTATCATTTGGTAGGGATGCTACTTTTAATGTAATTAACAAAAGTAATGAATTATATTAAATTATGTATGAATGTGCGTCCAAGTGCACATAAATACATAAACATAAATTGCAGCATAATGAATATGTAATATTTAGCAAGTATCAGCAAACTGAGGAATGCATGGATGAACTGTTTCCGAAATGTGATCTTTAATGTACTTAATTTAAGCAAGCACTGATACTGTGGAGAAGATTAAGTTATACACTTTTGCTCATTTGCTAACTTTAGCTGAGATTATCAATATTCATCAAGTTTGAGGATATTCATTTCCCATTGACTATGACATAAATATGCAGAGAGGTAAAGGCTTTCAAGTGATTAAAAAGTTGTTTTCAATCCACTATGCTGATGAAACAAATGTAATTATCACACTGCTACATGTCTTATCATCATCTCAAAATGAACGGCTTTAGAAAGTCATGAATTCTCATTGCAAATAACCCTAAATCTTATTATCATCGGGTATGTGTGCATACAGTGTGTATTATAAAGAATATTTAATGAATATTTTTCATTCAGAACTACTGGCTCAATGTAAGACCATACCAAGGACAGTTCTCTCTTATTATAATCATATTTATTTTAACAATTAAGTCTATACAGAGTTAAGAATTTTTAATTAGGACTGCACTCTTTAAACTTATGTGATTGAAAGATCAGCTAATTAGTTCAACAATACTACGTACACTAATTCTAATTAAAACTATACAAAATATTTGCCCTTGAACATTTGAAATAAAATATGAACTTTAGAGAGATGTAATGTTTTATAGCTGTGTGAATTCTTTCTATTCACTGTATGCCCATATAAGAAACAAAATGATGTCAATATAGACAAATAAGCTTGTACAGCTTTCATTATGGAGTCCTTATTGAACTATAATCATGCCACAATGAGCAGGCAGATGATATTCAGGCTTGGATGCTGTCTATTATGTATTCTTATCTGCATTTGGTTAATTCTTTCAGTTTGTTTCATTGCAACAACTTTGTTTGGATCCTTTGTTTGTTCCTGCAAAGAGGCCAATGTGGGACATGTGAAAAATGTCTATGGATATGTTGCTTCCTTCCACCTATTCATTCTTCTCTAAATTCATAAATTCATTTTAAGTGAAAGGATACTTCAATTGGAAAAACAAAAACATGCCTGCCTACTTATTTACTATGCAGTTAGTTGAGATGCTATATAAAAGCCAGTGTTTCTTTTCTAACAATGAATGGTACTTCTTAGTAAAAAAAAAAAAAAAAAAGTTAAGTTCCCTTTATTGCACACAATAGTATTTGGGCATTTGCATTAAAGTAGTGGCAATCCTGATATTTATTTTAGGGTAAAGGATTAATCTTTTAATTTGTTTTAATATACCTACAGCTGCTATTTATCTGATGAGCTTACAGCAGTTTATCTATGGTTCTTTATCACTAAGCAAAGTTATGTAGCTATATAGCTGTATATAGCTATATATATTTATATAGCCAGATTACTTTAGCTACAATAAAAATGCAACATTGTGCCTTCAAATAATTCAGCTTTCATCAGGTAAAATCCCCACACTACTTAAATATAAGGAGAATCAATACACACGTTTTAAAAAGCATTTAAGTCAGAAGCTGGATAAGAAACATTTTTTGGAATAGCTTCCTATTCTGTAAGAAGTAATAATGAGCATGCGTCATTTTCATATTGTGGGGATAGGATAGAAGTTGTTCAATACTATAGAAATAGCTAAGAATGAGGAAAAAAATTACCTAGTGATAATAAGCAAAGTCCCAATATAATCTCTTTGCAGGTCATTACTCCACTAATCAGCCTGTGCAAGATACTACTGTCACTGACAAAGGTGATCAGGGCTTCTGCAAACTTGGTATAGCAGGAAATGTTCACAGGAGCACAGCGATGGAAGAATGGAATAGGTGCACTGGTGATACAAGAAAAAAAATCAGAAAAAAAATTACTCCTATGTAATATAAATGCCACATCAACACACAAATGGAGGGTGAATTGATGCAGTACACTCCACCCTCATAAATACTGTAAACCACAAGCTGTGAGATAAAATAAAAGTGCTGCTATAAATGAAAATGACTGTAATGGGTCATGAAGTAATTTTAAAAAAACTACGAAGAGGGTGGAGTGCACATACTGATATTCCCAAAACATCATCTTAACACACACACACAAAATCAATCAATCTAAAATAATAATAAAAGTCCACTACTATGGAGTCTTAAAAATGATATTCTATCATTTAATGTAAGAGAGAAATGTTCAGATTTTTAGAATTCTCATCTATTACTTCAACTCCCTTCAGAAAAGTAAATATTTTGTAGCAGAAGAAAGTATCCAACAACATCTGTGCTAGAACACACACACACACACACACACACACACACACACACACAGAGGGAGAGGGGGGAGGGGGAGGCAGGGAGGCAAGGAAGGAGTGGGGAGAGAGAAAGACAGACAGATGCATTTTATGGAGATACTACAAGCATATCTCAAAATGTACTCTAGTTATTGGATATTACAATTTGATGGTTGAATCACCAGTTCTAGAAAATTATATATTTGTACACCATAGGATACATAACCTGCTTCCTTGGATTCAGGTGGTGTACAGTAATTCAAAATAATGACATTAAAATACCAAATGGAAAAAAAACCTAAAATAATTTTCTAAAGACAGCCATGTCATCCTTACTGCTTAGTTGTTGTGCAGAATAATTCGTAATTATAGCATCAGTCCCTAAATGGGCACCCTACTCTGGACCAAATGGAAGTTTCTGCCTCATCTTTGGAAACGGTCCCATATAAAATGCATTACAGCAGTGTAACCACAAAGAGATAAGGAAATAATAGCAATCCGATGATTTTTTGATATAATAATAGATTCCTTTTGTTGTTCAGCAGTTGTGTTATGGCTTTCACAATAACAATATAAGCTTCTCTACTCTCTACCCTGGGTAGAAATACTTGATAGCCATATCATTCAACACATTATATGGTGTTCCAAGTTCCGCTAATTAAATGACAAGTTCCTACCATGTTAAATATTCTTCTTCATTCTGGTTTAATAGACTGCTGCCAAAATTTATAGGAAACTGTCAAACTTCCCTATTTTTAATTTTCTTTGGGCACAGAAATTTTTGCAATTTTATTCATTAGAGATTCTAATAATAGAAATAATATCTATATCTAAGTGGAATTTTATTCAACCCCCTTCTCTGATTCACTTCCTAGTGCCTTACTTGCCAAGTTCAGCAAAATGTGACAAGTGGAGTATGATACGCCTTTTTACTTCTCAGCTGGATATCTTTCAAAAAGAAAAAGCCTTCACATCAAGGAAACAAGAAAATACTCAACCTCCTTTTTCTATATATTACATTTTATTTGCAGAGACAAATGTTAAACAGTAATTATGTTTTTAGCTCCAAGCTGAAAGAAAATTGTCTACTATATATCGAAAGAATTTTTTTAGAATCTCTATTTCCCACATAACTAAAAAAATCACTTTAAAATATAAATATAAACAAATTTCAGACTATGCTTAAAGCTGTAGGATAAACAATTGTCAAGACACCTATAAACGATGTGAGGCATGCGGGAACTTTAATTCCATTTTCTAAATTGATAGAAGTTTTTAATATAAATATAAATCTTTAAAATATCACCTTTTAATAAATATTGTTTGATTTTATCAATGTTTGTTGTTGTTCAGTCACTACGTTGTATCTGACTCTTCGCAACCCCATGGAGCCCAGTATACCAGGACCCTCTGCCTTCCACTGTCCTGCCAAATTCATGTTCTTTGCTTAGATGACACTATCTAAGCAGTTCATCTTCTGCCATCCCCTTCTCCTTTTGGCTTCCAAAAATTGAAAGAAGTTGTGCTTGACAGGGTAGCATAGAGAGCACTTGCCTATAAAGTCACCATAGTCGGACACAACTAAAAGGTGAAAATAACAAGGTTTGCCATAGTTTTCCTCCCAAGGAGCAAGCACAGCAGTCTTAAATATATATGGTTGGATCCCCTATTATTTCATTCCTTAAAATCTAAACTTTATATAATATAGATGCTATTAAAAGTTAAGGCTTTACTCCTATAAAACTCACTGCTTCATTTGTCATTACTGTCTTTTATATGGGATATTGCTAAAACATTCAACTAAAGCTGAATTATTTACATTTTTAAAGCAACTACTGGCTAAAATAAATTTCTCAGAGGAGAAAGTTAATATATTATTACATTTGCATCTTACCCATATCCTCATTAATATGATACTATATGTAAGTGAAATATCACTTCTTTTTACCATGACTTAACATCTGTCTTGTATAACTGAAACATTAAAAGAATTACACTATTGGGGACAGAATAGAAGGCTGTGATATATTCAAATAATTTATGATACATTAAGGATAGAGAGATTATTGATATTCTAAATTTTATTTTATTAAAAGTTTGGAGATAGACTTGATATTAATAGGTCTTAACAATTTACACAATTATAAGTTGTTTGTTATGACTTTTAATCTTTAACTTTCACATTCCTCATTTTATAAGAAAAATTTCATAGACCCAAGATTTGTACTTATAACCTGTTTAGTTGCAAATAAAGGGTGTTCTCCCAGTCAATTTTTTTAAAGGGCTAAAATAAATTTGATTAATAATGCCTCTGACACTGATTGGTTTGAGAGGCCTTGTTAATATTTAATCTTACACATTATTTTCAATGAATTAACAGTATACACTTTTTATTGCAATGCCATCCTGTAACTTTTACTGAGTTGTGCAAGGTGATTTAATTTTTCATACTTTCAGCTTGTCATTGATTTATCTTACTTTCCATTCCTGGCTTATCCAAAATTTGATAACTCATTGAGAAGTTTTGTTGACTGTCTTTAGCTTTGAACTTTTGTTGATATTTTTCCTACTGTTTTTAAAGTATTAGTTACATAGAGTTGCATGATTGATGAGCAACCATATACATTGATTTATTTGTTATTTAAATGAACATCAAATGAATAAATAAGCAAGTAACCAGTTTTCCAGGAGGCCATTTTCAATTAGAGATGTGTAAAATATCTCAAGTTGAACAGTTGACCTCAGTACTGCTGCCATAAGTATTCCAAACTTGAAATTAACAAGGTTTTGTTCTATGGCTGGAACAATATATTGTTTATTATAGCTGCAAATATAAATATAACAGTATTTTAAAATGTAGATTTAAATACTAGTCATTGAACTTTTTGATACAAGGGCATAGATTCTAGAAGTTTTTTTGTTAACTGACTACAGGCATTTTTACAGGCATTTTTAGCGTGTTTAATGTTTTACAATTCCTTGAGCCAATTTTCTGTACATTGCTGCAGTTGCAATATACATGGACTGCCATCTCATCTAAAGTGCAAACAAAAGAACAAACCCCTCTTTAAAAAATTCCCATGGCTGAAACAATAGAAATGATTCAATTTTTATCCCACCGGAATACAGCTACTTTGGAACATTCATGACAAAATGCTGCAGGTGGAACGGTTTGTTTTCTGTTCAATTGAGAAAAAGTGAGATACATTGCTCTGTTTCTTGGTAAAAGCTCTTGTTCATATACAGTAAAACATTCCAGTCCAGAAGCAACTTTATTATCTTGTCTGCTATAATTGAATTTGTAAATGCTCTTTAAATCTTCTTAGTTATAGAATTCAACCTTCCCTTGAGGAACACTGAAAAATTCTAAGAAACATCTCATTGATTTTACACAATATAGAAGGAGTGTATGTTTGCCAATTAACAAGGTTAACAAACTAGGATGAATCTGATTCCAAACGTTTTTTTCCAACTCCTGGAAATCCCACTGACAGCCATTGCCAAACCCCAGCAACATACGTTCCTGCTGTTTTGAAAATGGAACCTCTAAAATAAGTGATTGAGGTTTTTGGTGTAAGGTTTTTTTTAGCTACACCTGCTGGCAGGAAGGATCAAGCAGAAATGCCAGGATATGCCTGCATGATGCTTGTTTCATGGCTAAGCTTGAGAATTCTGACTCAACCCTGGTTGTCAACACAGCAACAATATGTCTCTTATGGAGTGATTATTTTTTAAAAAACATGAAGCCGCTTAATTTGCAACAACTAATTTTAAATAGTATTCTAATAATAACCCTGTTCAGATTTTACCATTTAACATGGTCAGTTCAGCACGTGGTCTCAGTTCCTAGTCCTATTGATGACTTCAACTGAAGAGAAAAATCTCCCTGATTACAGCATGATTATCGCCAGCAGGCAATCTTGGTGTACAAATACTTCCGTATTTGCTGCAGGCTTGAGAGGGGAAGGTTCTAAATCAAGTGTTTTGCAGAGAGTTAAGCTGAATATAAAAGTTGAAGCCTTGCTCGCTATTCCTCAACTGAGCAATACTCAGGAAAACCTGAGCAAGCATTTTGAATTTATTATGGGGTAAAGAACTCCATTGGTTAGGAGACTTCCGGTTTGTCGGCTTCGCGAGCGGCAGGGATTTGCGAAGCTGCGCGATCCCTGCCGCGCTAGCCGTTTTTGGGGCTCCGACCCAGCCGGGTACGGAGCTAGGCTGCCCTGCAGGGGCAGCTGAAGGTAGGGGGGATCCGGAGAAGGGTTTGGGGGTGCTGCAGACTCCCTCCCTGGCCGGCAGAACTCCCTTTTCCCAGGACGGTGCAGCGGCGGTCTGTAATGGCCGCCACAAAGAAGCTGGCAGCCGGGTAAGAATGCGCAGGAGGAAGTGGAGAAAGTGATTGAGAGGAGAAAGTTTTTCTTGGCTCCTAGGACTCTAAGACATATCTAATAAAATTCCTGAAAAGTATGACTTTCTGAATAATACCTGCCAGAAGAGGAAAAAAGCGGCTGTTTGAAGGTGCTGAAAGGATAGCTTTCCCTCTTTTCCTACGGAATAAATAACTGGATATTAAGAAACCTATTTCTTTTAGGTGAAAATTGGTTTTAAGCGATGAGTGGGAAGAGAGAGGATTAAAAAGAAAACATTTGTATGCTAAGACTTTGTTGGAGCAGATGCCTTAAGGATTTGAAGACTAGAATATATTGCAATAAGATTTTAAACAGATTTGGACTTTCTTTCTCTTGGATTGATATTACCCCAGAAGGAGAAAGTGAGAACTCTGCCTTGGTTTGGACTGACTGATAACTTTGGGACTGTTTTATTTTTTTATTTTCTTTTGAATATTCTGGTTGTTGTAAGAAGAAAGAAGGGGAAAAGAAAAGAAAAGATTTATAATGGCTCTTTCTGTTGAGGAACTAAGAAAAGAATATGAACAAGCAAAAAAAATGGTAAAGATGGTGTGGAAGAAGCTTTCCTTTTCTTAGAAATGGCGCTTATTAATTATCAACAAACATTACAACAGATGAAGACAGCAGAGGAACAAGAAAGAAAGAAAGGAGCCATTTTTAATGAATCTCAGAACTTGATCCAGAAAGAAGGAAGAGAGAAAGAAAAGAAAAGAAGAGAAAAGAAGAAAATTAAAGGACTTAAGGACTTAAGATCTAAAAAAACATTTAAGAAAGGGAAAAATAAGGTGCAAAACCAATATGATGATAGTAAACAAAAGGGAAAAGGAATACGACAGAGAAGGGAAGCTGGCAAGGCAGAGGCTAGAAGAAGAGGGGGTAGAAAGGTTTGTTGGGAGAAGAAAGAAAGGGAAAAGGTGGAGAAAAGCTACAATGTTTTGAAATTAAATGAAAAAAAAGAAATTTTTTTTGGATAATGGATAAAGTATAATTTTTTTTAAAAAAAAAAGATTTTGCAAGGTACATGAGATGAGATGGTAGTATTGTAATGATTTAAGAGTTGATAAGAGATTAAAATGTTAAAATGTTTAAAAATGATTGGCTTTAAAACTTAATAATAGGGGAGGTTTAGAATATTGTTTTAATTAAAGAGTTTAATAAGACTATGGTATTGATGTTATTATAAAATTTTTATTATAGTATCTTTTTTAATATTTGGATTTATTGTCTAATTATGTACTTAATTATGTTGGATGTATTAGTTAGATAGAATGTACCAAGCAAAATCGGATTGGGTATTAGATATTATTTTAAAGATTAATTTGATTAACTTAGGGGGGAGATAGAAAGGCATCATACTCTGATTAATGATTTCAGGAGAAACTTATTTTCTTTTTTTTAATAAGGAATGAGACAAAGGGATGATAAAAAATGGACAAAAGATATAAATATAATGATTCAAATTAAGATGATTAATTAAGATAGAAGTAAGAAGTGTGAAATATGTGGGGAAGTTAATATAGAAGGCTTAGAATGGTAAATAAAATAAGTAATGATATGTAAGATGAGCATGAATATAATTGAAGTCCATGAAGAGAGAGACACCTGGGTCCAAGTTACTTTCCAAAAAGATTTTTTTTATGTTTTGTGTGTTGTGTGTATATGTCTTTTTAGGGGGAGAATTAGTTAAAAATTGTAGAAATATAGATTGAGAATAATGGTAACTAAGTCAGAAAGAAACAGATGAAATAATAATAATGATATTGAATAAGAGTAAAGAGAAGTAAAGAGAAATTGAATAAGAGGTTTTGGTATGTTGTATGGAAATGGTTTAAAACAGAATTATAATTTATCTGACTTGTTAAATTGACAATGAAAAAAGGTTTAAACATGTAATGAATAATGACAATTTGTGTGTTTTAAAAATTAATAAAACTTGTTTTTTTTTTTAAAAAAAGAACTCCATTGGTTAATAGAACTATTGCCAGTCAAAGCAAAGGCCTAGCCCAGCATTCTGACTCATGGTGTCCAACTAAATTCCTGTGAGAAATCCAGGATATAACCATGCCCCTATCAATCTAATTTCTGTTTAATGCTATACAGTAGAAGTCGATGGCCACCTCCACATCTCCTGACAAGTGTCTCTCCCATTTATTTATGCACATAAAGAAGCTTTTCCCCCCATTGCCCCGAATTCCCTACATTCCTAACATTGTGAAAGAAGGTGTCTTTCTATTCACATTTTTCATACTGCATATGATTTCATAAGCTTCTATCACTATTCCTTGGCTATTAAAATATTTAATTTCTCAAATTATCTCAAACAATGTGACTTTCCCTTATAGTGAAATTGCTGCCATCCCTTCACCATTTGGGATCCCCTTTTTAGCAGTTTTGCCAGTTCTTCAATTATCCTTTCAAGATGTAAGGACGAGAAGAAAATGCTGATTTAAGGAGTCAATATCCTAACTTCAACTTGAATAAACCAGGTTTTACATAATTCTGGAGAAAAGCTGAGGATACTAACTTCTATTTATTGGTAGCCAAGTGGAGTGGCTGCAACTGAGAATGAAATGGGAACATTGTGTCTGCTCCACTGAATCAATCAATTAGGTTCTTTTTGGCTTCTCTGCCTCCACCACCATTTGGCTACAATTCCCCGTGACTCTTACTGAGGAAGAAGTAAACTGTTGTAAAATGATATTACAGCACAGCTTTCAGAAATGAGGGCCACAATTTCCCTCTTCATCTCCTTTGCACTGATAATCAAACGAAATCAACCAACATATGCATAAATATGAGAATATGGTTTATACCACAAAATCAAACAAATGAAATATCCAATTACAATGTTATAAAGAACAATAATAAATGTATAAATTAAATTAAGGCCCATGATCAAAAAGTATTTTTTTATAACTCTTGGCACCACATCTAAAATGTTAGGCTTTTGGTGAATACAAATAATAAACAAAGTATAAATTAATAACCTGGTAATACAAAAGGAAAAATGAATAAATAAATGCATTCCTAATGAAATTATGGCTTCAAACTGACTCAAATATTAGGCACTGGAACTGCTTTAGGATTCTTCTTTAATCCAATTAAATGGAAATACTATTGAGAGCAAATTTGTAATACTTCTTCCATATAGAAGCACTATAGTAGAAAGCAAAGTATTACAATTTGTTAAGAACTATTTTATAATCTCACATACTTAAAGAATGTGAATAAAGCTCTCAAATATTGGTCTTTTAAATTTTTATCATTAACCTGAAGATACTGGATTAAACACACAGAAATAACGATTTGTAATCTTACACTGAGAATTAAACAAACAGTATGACTGCTCCAAAGTCAAGACCCAACACTTTTCTTTTGTAAATGTACCAGCTTTAGGGAATAATTTTCAAATCAACATGTATGTTTGTATCAGAATAATAGTTGATAAGAAATCAAAATCACTAGACTGGCGCTAGACTCATGGAATTTTGGATGTCGTTTTTTTTCTTCAAAACAGCTAACAGATGCTTCATGATAAGTTCTACTTTCCTTTATCAGCTCTGCATTGCTGAGAGGTTTGATCATTATTTGAACAGAAAAAAGACTGGCTCTGGACTACCTTTATGGTTGCTTAGATTTTTATCAAAACAATCATTTCTCTCCACAAAGATACATCTTTTATAACCTGGAAAAAACTTAATACATTTACAAATCCCTTTCTTTCTTTTATACACAATTAGGTATTGCCCTGAAATGTCTTTTGCTAGACAGTGTGATTATCTAGCACTTCTGAAATTATCTAGTTTTATACATGGAAGACAAATTCTATAATGAATTAAAAAATTAGGTCAGTGAGTATGACATGATATCTTAGAATAAATGAGACCCCAGAGAATGTAGTACAAAAGATCAATTTATATTACAGCAGTTTTGGCTCTGGTAGGTGTAAAAAGCACAGATCTTTCCTTTAATATTAAATAGAATAATAAATGTATTCAGAATCATTCTGTTATTTTATTAAGGATTACTGATTATATCATTTGATATTATAATAAATAATGATTATAACCAAGGAAAGGAAAGAACGATACCAAAATGTGTAATGAGGGGACAGCTCTTCAACCAGAGAGAAACCATTATCAATATTAAACATAAATTTCAAAAAAAGACAGAATTGCTATACAGTCCTGGCATGGAAAGAAAAAACATAAATCTCATTTTTTTAAGTCTAGTTAAATGAAAAATTGACAAATGACAGAATTTTTTCTGTTTCCACTTTGCATTTCAGTCAGAATGTGAAGAAACTCAGTCAAAGTTATATTGGCTTTGCCAAGCAGAGATCCTTACTAAGAAAATATCCATATACATGTTCCCTTTAAAAAAGGGAAACTCTTTTCCTCTCAAATAATTCCAACTTTAAAATGGAAATTCTGTTTTAAGAGTTACAATATATGGAATATGGTGTGGGGGAAATTTCTGCAGGTTAGGAAGATAACTCTGAATTTAAAATGATATTTCCTACCAGGGATTAAATCAGAAAGATTAAACATAAAGGAGGTTAAAATATTGTGAAATTTCCAAAAACAAACTGATAAAAATCTTGGCTCATAAGGCACTAAATTTAACTGTGGCTGAAAAGAAAAAAATATGGATAATAGAGCTGGCAAAATAGAAAAAAAAATGGATAAAATCACAAAGTACCAAGATCTGAAAGTTGAAAGATTATGGCATAAATCAGCCATAGTGGCCCCAGTGGTTATCAGCATACTTGGCACCATACCAAAAAATCTTAGATGGCACCTAGAAAATCTGTGCAATGACAAAATTTCCATCTGTCAATTACAAGTATCACACTACTTGCATCTACACATACTCTACCCCAATACATGGCAAAGGTCTCTGACTCTCTGCCTAACCTTTTTTCTTTTTCTTTTTTGACCAATGATGCTTCCTGGATGGGAAGCTAATCATCTCAGTTTAACAATTTTTGGTCCAGTTGTCATAATTCAACTTTAGATACCTTTGGCTTGAATAATTGAGTCTTCACTGACATACTGAGGAGGGAGAGTTTCCAAGTAAGTAATCAAGTGCCACTGAATGAAATATAACCACAAAATCACAACTGACTAAAAAATGGGGGGAGGGGGAATCTCATGCACATGCACCCAACTCAACCCAAGATTTTAGTATTTATTTGATTTGTCAATCGCTTACAAGATACAGGTATAAGAATAAATATAGTTTTGAATACATGAGATAGATACTTATAAGAAAAATAAAAGGAAACAATAGGACAGGGACAGTAGGCACAATTGGTGCGCTTATGCATGCCCCCTACAGGCCTCTTAGGAAGGGGATGAAGTCAATAGTAGACAGTCTAAGGTGAAAGTTTTTGGGGTTTGGGGAAGAAATCACAGAGTCAGGTAGAGTATTCCAAACATTGACCACTCTGTTGCTGAAGTCGTATTTTCTTCAGTCAAGTTTGGTTCGGTTAACCTTGAGTTTGTATCTATTGTGTGCTCTTGTATTGTTATGATTGAAGCTGAAGTATTCATTTGCAGGTAGGACATTGCAATGTATGATTTTATATACTATATTTAGATCGGACCAAAGGCAGCGTAGTTCTAAGTTTTCTAGGTCTAGAGTTTCAAGTCTGGTGGCATAAGGTATTCTGCAATGAGTAGAGGAGTGGAGAACTCTTCTTGTGAAATATTTCTGGACTTTTTCAATTGTGTTTATATCAGATACATGATATGGGTTCCAGACTGATGAGCTGTATTCAAGTATAGGTCTAGCAAAAGTTTTGTATGCTCTAGCTAGTAGTGTGATTTTACCAGAGAAGAAGCTACGTAGGATTAGATTAACAATTCTTAATGCCTTTTTGGCTATGTAGTTACAGTGGGCTCTAGCACTTAGATAATTAGAGATGAGTATTCCAAAGTCCTTTACGGAGCTTGGATCCTCAACAAGGTCTTGATTATTTAGCTTGTATTTTATTTTTTGATTTTTCTTGCTAATATGTAAGACAGAGCATATATTTGTTGAGATTTGAAGTTGCCATTTGATTGACCATTCTGATATAGTCAAGGTCTTTTTGAAGGGTAACAGTATTGTCTGTGGTGTTGAATAGCTTTACATCATCAGCGAAGAGAACGCAGTTGCTCTTGATATGATCACAGAGGTCATTTATGTAGAGTATGAAAAGAGTTGGTCCTAGAACACTGCCTTGAGGGACACCACTGTTGACAGGTACAGAATTTGATAGGACGCTCCCAATTTTGACCATTTGTTGTCTGTTTGACAGGAATGCTTCTATCCAGTTATGTAGGTGTCCAGAGATACCATAAGATTTTAGTTTTAGGAGTAGTTTGTCGTGTACCACTGAATCAAAGGCTTTACAGAAGTCTATGTAGATTGCGTCTATTGTTTTTTCAGTGTAAGAGTCGCAGATTACAGAATAGTTTTTTTCTGAAACCAAATTGTTTATCAGAGAGTAGGTTGTTTGTCTCTAAGTGGAAGATAATGGATTGATTAACAATTGATTCCATGACTTTACAGGTGACGCAGCATAAGGAGATTGGTCTGTAATTTTCAACTAGGCTGGGGTCTCCCTTTTTGAATATGGGGATGATCGTGGCTTGTGACCATAGTTTTGGCAAGGAGCTGGTCCTGAAAGATTTTTCAAAGATTATGCTTAGAGGTTCGGCTATAGCAGTGGATAGCTTTTTTAAGAAGTAGGCACATATTCTGTCTGGTCCAATAGATAGAGACGGTTTTAGATTGCACAGTGCTTTTTCAACACTGTCTTCTGTAAAATCGATATGTATTAGATCATTGTAGTTGTCTGTGGTTTGACTAAGAAGTACTGGGCTTGATCCATTGCTGTTTACAAATACTGAGCCAAAGAATATGTTAAAGAGGTTTGCTTTGATGGTGTCGTCATTGCAGTCTCTGCCATTAGGTCCTTTCAGGGGGTGGGATGGACCTTGAGTCTTTTAGTTTGTTGTTTACAAAATTGTAGAAAACACGGGTGGAATTTGTGCATAGAAGGTTTTCCTCTTGTTTAATGTGATAATTAGTGCATTCAGTTTTTATCTGGTGGCATAGATTTTTGTATCGGCTTCTGAAGTTGGCAACGTGACCAGATTTGTTTTTTCGCCAATGTGATCTCTTTTTGGATTGAAGCTTCCTTATTGTTATGGGTAATCTGTTTTTCCTGGTTTGGGGAGTTGTTATTGGTACATATAGTTTGATGGCTCTTTTGATTTCTAGTAATAATATGTTGTAATGGTCTTCAACAGTATTGCATCCAGAGAATAGAAATTGCCAATCAAGGGAAGAGAGATTGTTGATTATAAGATCATAGTTGCCTTTTTTAAAGTTATAATTGGGGATTTTGTCATGATGATTTTTGTGTGGACATGTTGAGACAAAAGTCAATCATGTTGTGGTCACTGTTGGAAAAGGGTTCTTTAATTTGTATTCCGTAAATTGAAATCAAACTATTGCAGAAGATGAGATCGGGGCAGTTGTTAAGCCTAGTATTGTTGGTTACTAGTTGTTCCAGTCCCAGATTTGTTACAGCATTGTAGAAGGTTGCATGTATGGGTTCAGTTGTACATTCGTTTAGGGTCCAGTTCATATGAGGTAGATTGAAGTCACCAAGAAAGATAAAAGTGTGTGGGCAGGATACTGCCCATGTTAGTAGTGAATTTAGCTTGTTTACATGTTCAGTGTCATAATCAGGGGCTCTGTAACATAGCAAGAACCAAAATGTGATATTTAAGGTCAGTTCACAGATAATGGTCTCAGGAAGAGCAAGCTCTTGGGTAACTTGGATGTTTTTTAGATGTAAGGGCTTTTTATAGAAGATAGCAACACCACCTCCTCTACGGATTTCCCGATCGGATCGGTAAACATGATAGTTTCTTACTGAGGTAATGGAGTCAGGGAGAGATGTGTTGAGCCATGTTTCACAGACAAATATGATGTCGAATTTAGCCGTATTTAGTAAGAGAAAAAATTCAGATATTTTATTTACAAGGCTTCTTGCATTGAGTAGCTTGCATTTAAGGCCCATTGTAGTTTGAATTGAGGTAGTTGGGGGTGTACGTGCCTAGTCTTGGGTGATGGTGGATTGGTTGAAGTAGGGTTGGATGCTGAGTTGTGGGTTGTGTGACTTTCTTTTGATACAGTCTGAACGGTAATCAATGTACAGGTCCTACTCTCCATTGTCTAGACAATTTTTGAGTTCTGTGCTTAGTATACGGGAGCGGGCACATTGCTGTAAGGTTAGGTAAGGACGAGATTGGAGGTTTTTATGGTTGGTGTTGTTTTTGGCAAGTGAGTTTATAGTATAAATGAATTTACATTTGCTTAATTCATTTTTGCAAATGACTCTGCAGAAGCGTGGGGCCACAGAGCCGTCTCTGTTTTTGAGCTCTCGGCCAATGCGGGAAATGTCAAGTATTTCATCAGGGGAGACAATTGATGCTTGATAGTCACTGATGATGTTGCGGACAATTGTGATATCATCGTTATTGATGTCCTCTAGACCAAATAAGATGACGTTAGGGCACTTTCGTTCGCGCTCGATAGCTTCTCTGACAAGGATTGTGATATCATTATTTGTTGGATTTATGGTTTTTTTGTGGATTAGGTTGCAGTTGTTGGTTTGTAGCTATTGGATTAAGTTGTAGTTGTTGGTTTGTAGCTATTGGATGTTCAGGTTTTTGTGTTGTGTCTTCTTCTTTTTTTTTCAAGGTTAGTTAATCTTTCATTTAAAGGGTCCAGGGATGCTACTATGGTGTCAAGGGATGATATTCGCTTTTCTATGGAGTCAACTCTTTCAAATAGGGCTATATGTTTGTCCAGTTTGAGTTTGCATGGTGGGCAGAAAAATGGAAATGCATAATTGGATGTTTCTAGGAATTGAGTCATTTGCTTGGGTAATTCCAGGCAGTCATGATGAGCGTATTTTTCACATAGAGAACATTTGATGGAATTTTCATTAACCTTTAGAGTTACAAAGCATATAAAGCATGTGCAGGAGTCTTGGGGTTCATTGGTGGAGATTTTTTTTTCTTTAGGTTGTGGTTTGGTATTGGATTTTTTTACTAGCATGGTGGGTTTGCTGAGATAGTACGTTGATTAAATTGCTTAATAAAACAATTTTGGGTAATCAATACAGCCAATATCACACCAATTCATCAATTACAATAATCTCTTTAGCCAAGTAATTATGCTAAGCAACAATCAGCCTAATTAAATTACACTAATTGTTAAATACACTGTTCAATTAAATTCACCGAATCACAAATTTTGCTAATCAATTAAATTACATTAAGCCTGATTTTTTATATTAATCAGTAATCACACTATTTTCATTAAACACTCTAATCACACTGAGCAATTAAAAAAATAAATCAATTGAACAATTGATAAATTTATTATTTTTAGAAATTGATTATCTAATCATTGATATAGATATTGAGGTAGAATTAGAAAATGCTTTCTTTAAATCGCTGGTTGAATGTTGAAAATCTCTCTGGGGGGGACACAGCCTGTTTCTATGGAGATGGCTGATTTAAAATGTTTGCTGGTTTTGCATTTTGTCATCAAAAAGGGGTGAAACACAGCCCAATTAAATGCCAGAGCATTTAACCTAGTATCTCCAAACTCCCTTGAGGTCCTAGCTAAATGATAACAGGGAAACCAACATTTTTTTCCAATACTTTTTCAATACCAAATTTGAAGTATATGAAATACAGAATGGAATATTTTGCATTTTGTACTAGTTGGAGGGAATTCTTTACAACTAACATAGAGTGCCATCCTGAATGGTCTGTAGAAATTATCTGATGATTAAATTTCACAATAATACACACACACTAATACATAGAGTTTTGTCACAAAGTAACACATTGAGTAGTTTGTTTACCTCTCTGGAACTGGGAGCTTGGGACAAAGCTTAGCAGTGTTTAAATGAGTAGTGTATTCAGGTGGCTTTAACTCGTAACTACATAAAGCAGAACCTGTTTAAAGCATAAAAAACAAAACAGAACATTACTTGATGAATAGTGATATAACACATCACATTAACACAAGAAATACAACATTGATTATAGTATCCCATGCTGCAATAGAAAATGCCATGTACAATATAGATTTTCTGACAGCGATGTTGTACTTAGGTAAATAAGGAAATGCAGTGTTTTTAGAAATAATTAGACTGGTCTCAAATAATTACATATTCAAATCTGTATTCAATTTAATTTATATTCAAATAATAACAACAAAAACTTTAAGAATGGGCGTTGGTTCTTACCTGATACGCCCCTTCTCGGCGAGCCGCAAGGAGCATCCAGAGACTGGGATGTGCTTCCGAGTCCTCTTCTTGCAGGCTGAGCTTTAGATGAGGAAACGCTCCGCCCCCTCACGTGACATCGCGGAGCGCCTCCCCAGTTTTTGCGATAACGAGAAGAGAGGTTATTGATTCTTTCTAATCTACTATTGGCTCCTTGGCTGAAGAAAAAGCCCCCACCAGAGGGAGAAATTAGGGTGGGGCTGGATGCTCCTTGCGGCTCGCCGAGAAGGGGCGTATCAGGTAAGAACCAACGCCCATTCTCCCTCGAGCCGCTCGGAGCATCCAGAGACTGGGACATACCAAAGCTGGGCTGTCCTACGGGTGGGACTCCGTCTGGCCCGAAGGCCCCTCCGGATCACTGATGACCCTCTGTAAGACCCGTCGGCCAAAAGAGGCCTCCGCTGAGGCGTACGTATCTATTTTATAATGTCTGATAAACGGGGACGGAGAGGACCAGGTGGCTGCCCGACAAATGTCAGCGATGGGGGCTTGTGTGGCCCAGGCCGCCGAGGTGGCTGCACTTCTGGTGGAATGAGCGGTTATCCCACCCGGAGCGGGCAGAGAATGGGAAAGGTAGCTCCTCGCAATAGTAGCCCTGATCCAGCGACTGATGGTGGAAGGGGAAACCTTAAGCCCCATTGACCTGGGTTGAAAGGATAGGAAGAGGGATTCCGACCTTCGCATGGATTGAGTGCGCTTAATATAAATACGCAAGGCCCTTCTAACATCTAGGGTGTGCCAGAGGACCTCCCTGCCCTGGAGGGCCTGGGGCAGAAATTTGGTAAAATCAGTTCCTGTGACCTATGGAAGGGAGAGTTAACTTTGGGTAGAAAGGTAGGGTCGGGACGAAGGACCACCCGGTCTGCGTGGAACACGCATAGATCGCTCCTGACTGACAGAGCTGCTAATTCCGAAACTCGACGAGCAGAAGTAATAGCTACTAGAAAAACTACCTTGAAGGTGAGAAACTGCAGGGATGACTCCCTCAAAGGCTCGAACGGGGACGTGTAAGAGAAACGAGGACCTTGTTGAGGTCCCATGTGGGGAACCTGTGAACGGTAGGAGGGCACAGGTTGGTGGCGCCCTAAGGAAAGATCTAACCCTGGGGTGGTGAGAAAGGGAACCGTAGTTATCACAGGAGACCACGGTTGAGAGAGCAGAAACTTGCCGTCTCAGGGTGTTAGGTGCGAGCCCCTTGCGAAGACCCTCCTGAAGAAATTCCAGGATCTGTGCCACCGAGGAGAGAGGGGATTAACCTGAGACCCGCTACACCACTTGCAGAACCCTTTCCAAGTGGCATCATAAATTCGTGTGGTGGAAGGCGCCTGGCGGCCAAAATAGTGTCGATGACTTGAGTTGAAAGATTCTCAGAAGTCAGACGGATCCGCTCAACCTCCAGACGGCTAACTGGAGCCATTGAGGCTCCGGATGCAGAAGGGCCCCTGAGAGAGGGAGACCTTGTCCGGGGGATCCTCCATGGGGCGCTACTGATAAGATGCGGAGATCCGCAAACCACGGTCGCCTGGGCCAATAGGGAGCCACCAGGAGAAGTTCTGCCCTCTCCTGAATGAGTTTTTGAACTACTCTGGGAACTAACGGGAGCGGAGGGAAGGCATATAGGAGCCCTGGGGGCCATGGGCAACGCAGAGCGTTGTGATTCTCCGACCTGTGAGACGGATACCGGGAGAAGAACCGTGGAAGCTGAGTGTTGGTCGGGGAAGCGAAGAGGTCCACCACCGGAAGGCCGAATATTCTGGACGCTTCCTCGAAAAGGGATGGATGGAGACGCCATTCCGCCTGGTCCACCGTGGCCCTGCTCAGCCAGTCCGCCTGAGTATTGTCTACTCCGGAGATGTGTTCGGCTTTTAAAGATAGGAGGTTGGATTCTGCCCAGCGGCAAAGGCGCTCGGCTTCCCTCATTAGCTGGATGGACTGGGTGCCCCCTTGCTTGTTGATATGGGCCTTGGCCGTGACGTTGTCCGTGAGCACGAGAACGTGATGATTGCGGATCTGAGGAAAGCTGCGCAGGGCCAGAAGGACGGCGTGAAGCTCTAGCCAATTGATGCTGCACCCCTGCTCGGTCAGCGACCATTTGCCCTGTGCAGAGATCGAGTCGAGATGAGCGCCCCAACCGGATAGGCTTGCGTCCGTAGTGACGGTGAGTCGTTGAGGTTCCGCGAATAGGTGGCCTCTGTTGATGGCGGGATTGGTCCACCAGAGAAGAGACGTGAGGACCTTTGGAGGGACCCTGACCTTGAACCTCGAGTTGCTTCTTCCGGATCGTTGGAACGGGAGCAGGAACCATTGGAGGGATCTGCTGTGTAGACGAGCCCAGGGAATAATGGAGATGCATGATACCATTTTGCCCAACAATTTAGAGAGGTCCAACAAGGCCACCCTCCTTGAACGCCTGATCTGATTGACCAGGGCTTGAATGCTAAGGAACCTCTCCGGAGAGAGGAAAACTCTCTGTGACACCGAATCAATTATGGCCCCCAAGTGGTTAATTCGAGTAGAAGGGGTAAGTTGGCTCTTTTGCCAATTGACTAGAAAACCGTGTGCCCGTAAGGCGGAGAGGGTGACCCTGGTATCCCTGACTGCCTGGGATTTGGACGGGGAGAGAATAAGAATATCGTCCAAGTAGCAGTGGAGGCGGACGGGAACGGTCCTGAGATGGGCCGCCAGGGCCGCCAGGACCTTGGTGAAGGTCCGGGGGGCCGAAGCCAGACCGAAGGGTAGGGCCACGTATTGATAATGAAGGTTATTATGGCAGAACCTGAGGAATTTGTAATGGGAGGGCCTGATTGGAATGTGGAGGTATGCCTCCGACAGATCTATGGAAGATAACCAGTCTCCCCGCCTGGTGCCTAAGAGAATTGATTGCAAGGTGTGCATCTTGAATTTACGCTGGATGAGGTGACGGTTGAGCCGTTTCAAGTCTAGGATGGCTCTCCAACCCCCAGAGTGTTTGGGCACCACAAAGAGATGGGAGTAAAAACCCTTTCCCTTCTGGGCCGGAGGGACAGGTTGAATGGCCTGGATGTCAAGAAGATGATGGATGGCTGCATCCATTAGAGCCCGTTTGGAGGGATCCCTTGAGGAGGGGGATGGGATAAAACAATCAGGGGGGGCGGACCTGAACTCCAGGGCGAGACCAAACCTGATTGTGTCCCTAACCCATGCATCGGAGGTGGATATGTCCCATTGGGCGGCGAAATGGCTGAGGCGGCCGCCAATGGGGAGGGAGGAAGAGGATCTACCTTCTACGGTAGGGCCTTCCTCCCGATCCCCGGAATGGTCTCTTGTAGCCGCCACCGCGTCTGGTTCTGTCACCCGGGTCCGAGCGGTCCTGGGACCGGAAGGAAGGAGGTCTAGGGTATCTGGGCGGGAAGGGGGGTTGGTAGAAGGGGCGGGGGAAGCTCCTCCGAAAGGGCTGGGGGCCCCTGGTCTCCGATCTTCGAAAAAGGGAGGGCAAATACTTTCTCTTACTGCGGCCCTCGACCAGCAGTGGTTCCAAAGCTGGGCCAAACAGTTTGTCTCCCGTAATGGGAGCAGTGGCCAGCTTGACCTTATTCTTTACGTCCGCCTGCCAGTGTTTGAGCCATAGCATGCGGCGAGCCGAAACGTGCGACGTGATGGCTCTGGAAGAAAATTTTACCGACTGGTAAGTGGCGTCAGCCGAGAACTCGGCTGCAGCCACTAACTTCGCTATATCCTGGTGAGCTCTCAGATTGGAAGCAGGGATGTGGTCCTTGAGCTGACGTAGCCAGCGGATGGAAGACCTGGTGAAAAATGAGGCGGCCGTAGCCGATTTAATGGCCCAGGCGTCAGATAGGTGGGCCCTACGCAGCGCCAGCTCCGCCCGCCTGTCCTCAGGCTTTAAGGCCTCTAGGGCCTCACTAGGGGTAGAGGAAGAAGCTAGACCCACAATGGGGTCATCAACCTCCGGGATATTCAGAAGGTTAGACAGAGCCGCATCGAGATTGAAGAATCTCTTGTCTTGGCTAGATGGAGCAGGAGGTGTCCCTGAGGAGGTAAGTTGCTTAGCAACCAGATCTACGAAGATGGGAGGGGATGGGATGACCTCGGCTTCCACCACTGGTTGGGTGAAAATGGAGTCTTCTGGGCCCTCTTGGACTGGGGGGGGTTCAGCAGGGGACTGGGGAAGAAGGCCAGATACATTCTTGGCCTTAAGGAGGAGGGACTTGAACATATGTGGTTTGAACAGCCCCCCAAAGGTGGGTTGGTCGGGGGAAGGACCCTCGTCCTCCGACATCTCCCCCTCCATGATGTCAGCCTCTAAGAGGGGTTCACTATAGCGGGAGGATCCCATCCGGGAATCCTCTTCCTCCTCCCTGAAGTCCCCAAAGTCCCCTTCCTCCTCCATCTGGGCCCCAACCGGTGGAGGGCTATCCCTCTGAGAGAGTACCTGATCAGTTGGGGGGGACCGGTTGTGGAAGGGATCTGAGTGATAACGAATCGTGTTCAGAGGCTCGCGGAGAGAAACCTGATCTGGACACGTGTTGTAGTGCCTCTGCTATGCCCTGGCGGATGGCTGATTCCATCCAAGCCTTGATGTGAGGTGGAACCTCGGAGGTAGAGGGTTCATCCTGGCGCAGACCAGCGGCTGTGGGTGTAAAGGTGGCTTCGGGGGTCCGTCTGGTCGGAGGTCCGGGGGTCGGAAGACCCTGAAGCGAACTGCGCCTAGGTAGGGAAGAAGGGTCTGAGGGGAGAGGTAGAGCAGAGGTAGAAGGGGTTGGAGGAGGAGGTATAGGCGTCTCCGAGCGGGACTCCCTTGAACGCCGGTCGAACTCTTTTTCTAACGCTTTGTGGCGCCTCAAGGCGTCACGTTGTGCGGCCTTGGAAGGTTCCTTGTCCTGTCTGGAGCCCTTAGGTTCCTTGTCCTGCCTGCGCAAGTAGTGGGACTTTGCTTTAGCCTTCAAAGAAGGACGTTTAGATGGATTGTCGTCTGCCATGTTAGGTAACAATACTAGCAAAGGCGGTTGGCTCGCCCAGAATAGGCCTGGATGAGGCCGGGTGAAGGTGAAGCTGGCCCTCTCCCCCTTTTGGAATTTGTAGTGTACAGAGATAACAGTGAGGTATCTGAATAATATAGTATGTACAGGAAAAAATAGATACTCTATTTGTAATTCCTTTGATTTCTTTTGTTTGTTCTTTTTATCTTATTCTCTTTTTTTTTTTTTTTTTTTTGTACGCAATATATATACAGGTTATCCGTAAATGTCTATATATCTATGAAAAAAAATTATTACTGTACAAAAAAACAGAAATTATTATTATTTTGCAAATATATTCCTTTTATTCTCGAACAGTAGCAGTAACTGGTATCTCAGTACAGGCCGGATCAGTCAAATAAACGCCTGAGGCCTATGTAGAAGAGAGGGCCTCTGGCAGCAGGCCTCCAGACAAGGGAAAACAAAACCGGGGGGGGGCTGCAACTTCGCCCCGAAACGGACTGCGGGAGGCCAACTAAGATAAAAGAGCGAGCCAGGTAGAAAGAAACGGGCAGCAAAGCTTTGACCCAAGGCCTGGGGCTCTAAATCACCGCAGCTACAACCAGAAAAAAAGGCGCCCGACCACGAGGCGGAGCCAAAATGGCGACCGCGAGCTGAACCGTCGGGGACGCCTTCGGGACGGAAAAGGAGGGCTTTGCCGGTCAGCTCGGCACGCCTAGGGCCTTAGGGGCAATAACCCTCCCGGTCGGCGTTTGGGGTGGGGGGGAATCCAGCAGAAATGAAAGTAAAACAACGCGTGCCACGAGGCAACGCGGAGGCAGCGATGCGATCTGATAAGGACGGGGGGGGTAGCGCTAAACGCGCTGCGAGCCCGCAGCTTCGTCTCAGGGACGAGGGAAAATTTTCCCTTAAGTCCAGACCCTTTGCGCAGGAGGAGAAAGAAGGCAAACCTTATCAGAAAGAGAAATAGGAAGGAATCTGCGATCAGCCAAGGAGCTCTCTAACACACAGCCTGACTCTTCGAGGCTGAGCAAAAGACTGGGGAGGCGCTCCGCGATGTCACGTGAGGGGGCGGAGCGTTTCCTCATCTAAAGCTCAGCCTGCAAGAAGAGGACTCGGAAGCACATCCCAGTCTCTGGATGCTCCGAGCGGCTCGAGGGAGAACTATCTGGAACAGGATCGCCATGAGGACAGCTCCCTGCAGCAGTCTAGTTTAGTTCCTTGCAACGATCAACTATATCATCCAAAAAAATGGGAGATCTTCATGCAGAATAGATTATTCATCACTCATTTTACAACTACCATAAGGAACAGGCACCTTTCGGAAAGCCTTACAAGCAGCCCTCCTATGATTAACATAATATGAATGTGACAAGTGAATGGGTAGGTGGAAAAATTATTTTCAAATTTAGTATGATTCTACATGGGTATTAAATTGTGCCAAGAAAAAGAGGTTCATGAAATGAGAAACAGATGTACATGTACATTTTCAATAATCAAGGCCTGTCCTATTTGAACATATCAAACCAATGAGAAATTCTGTGATTCTGGAATATTGCCTTTTTCAACCTGTCTCTTCTGCTACAACTTTTGGAAGTAAACCAACATTTTTCTCCTGAATATTATCATCCAGTCTAAACTAAACTAAGTAACTTATTTATATAGCTTTTAACTTTTAGCTTGATTATTGAAAATGTACACATACATCTGTTTCTCATTTCATGAACCTCTTTTTCTTGGCACCATTTATTATCCATGTAAAATCATACTAAATTCAAAAATTCAATGGATGCAGTACACTTTCCCAAGCTGATGCCTTTTACTTTGTTTTATTTTGTAAGGAAGATTGTTAGAAGAACAATATTTAATTTGTCAGAGAACTCATATCCTATCAGAACTTTTGTTAGCACGGCACATCTTAATAGCTTTCCTTCTGTCATTCTTGTAGGTTTAAGGAAACTGCTAATTTTAAGACAATTCTAATTCTTGGAAACACAAAACTAAATCATCCATCCTCAGCTCAGACTGGTACACTTTTTTCCCCATATTTAGAGACAACTTAAATTTCTTTTCTCTAACAAACCTATCAGTACTTCACCCACCCCAATAGTTTATGTTTCCAACCAGCAAGAACAATCAAGCCCAAAGTTTCCATCCTTTTTTCTTTTTCTTTTTTTGAACCATTGCATTCTTTACAAAAAAAAAAAAAAAAAGATTTACAAGTGTGTTGAAGAATATACAATATACAATAATGTATATTGAATATACAATAGGGAAGAAGGTGGAGCCTCCTCACTGACAGACCGTAGATTGCATCTCTTTGCGGCTACGGTCCGTGCTCTTTCATTGGAGAGCCCCGATCATTACAATTAGGGGCTGAAGCTGCCTTGGAGGGGCGGCGGAGTAAGGGGAAGCCGCAAGCCAGGTTGAGGGGAGCCGCATCTCCCCTCCTGGGCTTGGTCTTTTCCCCCCCTGAAGACGACTGCAGCGGTGGTTTAAAATGGCCACCCCGAAGAGGAGGACTCAGCTGGATTAAGATTTGTGCAGGAGGGAAAAAAGAGGTGGATAACATCTGAACCGGGACAATTGGGTGATACAACTAAACAAAAGTACCCCGAGATTAAGGTAACATGGAATTTTTAAGAAAAGAAAAGTGAGCGGCGAAATTACAAAGGGACAGGAAAAAGAATAAGAAAATATTTCTGACAGCTAAGCAGGGCTTCGAACTGGGAAAGGAAGAAGCCGGAACTAAAGATTTAACTAAATTGGACTAAAATATTTTGGCAATAAACAGGCATAAAATAAAGCTGGACTTAAAGATTGTCAAAAAATAATAATAAAGTTTACAAATTGGAGACTGGACTGTGTTGGAATATTGAGGTTCGAAAAACCCTAAATAAAAAAATAGAGGAAAAAGGTGAAGACTTTGAATAATGGAGAGTGCCACCTTTTGACAAAAACTTGAGCTCAAACAAGGGAAAGCATCCTGTTTCTGAATGAACTTGTGTGGATATAATATTAAAGAAATATTGAAACAAAGTAAGAATCTTAGAAAGTGAAAGCAGAACCAGAATAAAGAAAAAAGCAAGGAAAGACTGACTGTGGGATTGATTGATGTTTTTGGTATAGACCCTGGGCTGGAATAATTGAGAACTTTAGAAAATTGAAAGAAGAAAGAAGGAAAGTAAAAGTGTTTTTTGTGTGGACTTTAACGATCATAAAATACAAGAGTGTGCAATGATGATATCTCTTCGGGAATTAAAAATGGAACTTAAAAATATGAGAGAATTACTACAGGAAAGAGGCGAATCACTTTGTTCTGTGTTAGAAAAAATGGAAATGGCGATTGAAGAACAAAAAGAAAGAGCTTCATAGGAGAAGGAGTCGACTCAAGGAGAAGACATCTTAAATAAACAATTAACACAAAGAACGCTACAAAGAAGTGGGGAAAGAAGGAAGGTTAAAAAGTTGAGACTTAAGAAGGCAATCAAAAGGGGGAATACCTGTGAAGTTGGGAAAGACAGAAAGACCCAGCAGAAAAGGGGCAAAGAAAGAGAGGGATATAAACTGGAATGAGAAAAGATATGGGGAAAAGAGGGGAAGGAGAAGCAGTAAGAAACAGGCGCATGAAATAAAGAAATACAGAAATAGTAAAATGTTGAAAAGAAACTGTTTTTTCAGAGATAATGGTTGATGAATTAAAAAGGGGATTCTGCAGGGTGACAAGGGGTAATAAGAATATTTCTGCAATTAAAAATATTTAGAAAATAGGGTAATATAGATATTGATAACTCTTATTAAAAATTAAGGGGGGGAAATATGCTGCAGAATCCAAATGAAAAGATGTAATGATTATTATTGTAACTTCTTAAAAATAATGGTTTATTGGGAATCAAGATGAGGGAATAAAGGTATATTTTAACCACTGAGGTGTCACACTCAAAGCAGTAAAAGGGGAGAAACCTATACTTGTTTTTTTCTTTAGTGTTAAAACTTGTATTAATTTAGAATTTATAAAAAGATTGTGTAATGGAAAGGGAATATGACAGACTAAAGAACCAACTAAATTAATAAGCCAATATAGACTATTAAAAGCAAGGAGAGACATTGGCAACCTATTTATTATTATTATTATTATTATTATTATTATTATTATTATTATTATTATTATTATTATTAATTATTAATTATTACACATATTGTTTATCTTTATTTTTAAAATAAATATTAAAGGATTATATTTGAAATAATTGAAATGAAACAAAAAGATGTTTTGATTGAGATCAATGAAAGAGGCTAGAATTAATGTGTTTGTTTCTCTCCTTACTGAAAATTTTGAATGGAAAAGGTAATAATAGATTTAAGTATGCATATATGAATGTATAATTGCTGTCATATTTGTATGTAAACGTGATGACCCGGAAATATGTTGTCCACTAAAAAGAGATTTTTGTTTTTATGTGAAAAACTGAATAAAATTTATTTATATATACATACACACACACACACACACACACACACACACACACACACACCACATTATCTATGGAGCTCTGCATGTCATGAGAAGACAGGTATTATGTTAGTAACTTCAAATGAGCCCTAAGGAGCTTTAAAAACTCACATTGATATAGAATAATTTTTAAATGAATCTCCAAACTAACTTTTTGCGATCATTCTTTCAAGATAAATCTCCAGTAGAATTCATTCCATGGTCATTATCTATTTCCAAATGATAGCATACTTGTTCTCAGCCAAAAGGTTGCAAATCTATATATCATTTAAACCTTGCTGTTGTGAAGTGAGCAAACCAAAACATAAGCTTTCCACTGCAGGTTCACAATAACACTTTACTATGGAAAAATGATAGCTATAATCAGTGGAAATTTCATTGGTAAGTTAAGTCATTTCAAAAATTGTTTTGAACTTTATAAAAATGAAAATTTTCTTTGTTTTACTTTTTGACTACCAGTTTTTTAAAAGACAGCAATGTAAACACAATTCATGAATAAAGGACTCTCACTTTCAAAAGTCAGACACAAAAGATTATTTCAGAGGGTTTTTTCAACCCATTTTATATTGTCTGTAAAAGTAGATATGACATTCACTTATGTCAGCTGCAGATAATTCTACACTGCAAAGGTCACTCCAAAAGTTTCCACTCAAAAACACTATATATAAATTTCAAACCTGCCTTTCAGCTGAAGTAGTAATATTTGGCTACATCTAGCAAATATTTAAGAGTTTAATGAAGCCAATTTCCACAGAAATTTCGACCACCAGTTCTATGCTATTTTCCCATTCCTCATTTCCTTTGTACATTGTTAAAATTACTTGCTTCATACATGACCTACCGAGAGTTGGACATGAAATGTGTTGCCTCCATGAGCTGGTGTGTTACAAGTAACTCTTTTCTGACACTTACTCTCTATTTTTAATGAACTCATATCCTGATTCATCCCAAAGTGAATCCTATTCTGTGTTCCAAATATAAATTATTTGATAAACATGAATAGTAAAAGGTACAATTGATCAGTACATAACAGCTGTTGCTTTGAACATAATGCATCCAGCTCTAGCTGGATTTACATGGGGCTAGCACGGTTCTATTAATATTGGATTTCTAACTGATACAATCACTTGAACTACAGATTGGTGGAATTCTGCAGCTTTTATATGTGGGAAGCTGAGGAAACTTTAGTTATGGCTTGGTGGAACTTTATGAAGTGCTTTTTGATTTATGAATTCTTTCAACGTTTTATATCTTCAAGATATGATTTATCCAGCTTCTAGATCACAAATGATTACTAATGATGGATTTTGCATTTTAGAAGTTATATTGAAATATACCCTCTCTTTTCCTTTTGATTAGGTCTTAGAACCTTTTGCTCATATTATCACAAAAAATGAAGATTAAAGAAATTAATAGATAGATCTATTATATGATATTGTATGTATATGATCTTATGTTTTATACATATATCATAAATATTTCTCTCATCTTATTTTCTTATACAAGAATTTGATATCTTCTCTGGTTGCTGAATAAATTAGGATAAATCATACTTGATGTTACTTGAGTGCTATCATTATTGCAATTTTACAAGGTATTCTGTTTTATTATTATTTAGTCACCTCAAAGTGAGATGGATGGCAAACAAGTCGGATGGATGGATGGATGGATGGATAAATAAGATAGATTTAATATGTGATTCTACTGCTTTCTATAAAAGCAATCTGAATTGGTTTAAAAAGAGTACAATGAAAAATACACACTAAAAACAATTCAATCAACATACATATTAAAAATGAAGGCAGATGTTTTAATAAAAATTGGGAGAAACAAAAATATATTCATTCAATTTTTACCTAGAGAGGGCCTGTAGGAAGATATAGGTGTTCAACAGATTTCTGAAGCAAGAGATTGCTACAGAATCTGAAGGGAAATAACATTTTTCATTTGATATCAGTCTTAGAAAGCATTCTCAACTAATAAATACAAATTTAACTCCAATTGTGATCATGAATAAACATGATCTAGATTGACTATTCATAATGCCTTCGTATATTTGGAACAAAATATACCTGACATATTGAATTCACTTATTTTTAATACTTTCATATTTTTATTCCTTTACATTATTTAATATAAATGTATGAAGTTATTAAATCATATTCTTTCACAAGACCATTCTTTATGATTCTCACTGTATAAATTACATTTCCTAATGTAAGTTTTTATATTTCAAGGCTTAACCTTGGTCATTCATTCTTCCTTTGGCTATAAGATAGATTATGGAATTTCAAGGTTCAGGTCCTCTCAGATTCAGCTTGAGGATTATTATTTAAGTATTTAAGCCACAAGTTAATTTAAGAAAACAAGGTTGGGGATACTTGGAATACCTTCATCAAGTCCACATTTTTACCATCTAGGAGCCACACAGATACAGTTCAAAGTTAACCATGGCTAACTTCCCTGTTTTTTTCTCTTGACGGAAACATTTGGCAAAACTATCAAAGATCCAACCATTAAATTATTGTTTCTCTGCACTGTTTCACTCTTCTGGATCATACAATTACAACTACTTTCTTATACTGGATTTTATAATTATAATTTTGACCACATTCCAAATGATTCCTGAGCTGAGGGAGAAGAGAAGAAAGGGAGAAAGGATGTGATTCAATAATAAAACAACAGATTCTGTTGACCTTATATAGCAGATAGATCTGAGTTAAGATCTATACTTGCATTACTAACATTTTAATGGAACAAGTTGTGGGGTTTAACTAAAAACTACTGTACGTACTTGTGATTCATACAGAATTACAACAGTGGGGGAAACTGTTTGACTGGAGGCTGACCTGGAGTCACTTGTCAGCTCATTTTTTCTATTGCAAAATATAAGAAGAAATTTCACTAGATGGCTCCAAATAACATGTATTAAATTGACACATTCCAATTAAAGATTAAATGGATTTAAGGATTAACCCAACCCTAATCCAACAAAATTTACACACAAGATAGAGTTTTAGAAAAACTTGCAGAAACTGATGGAGTGGTACACAGACAGAAAGCTAAAAAGTAAGTTAAGAATGTGACAAAAAGGTAACAACAGGAGAAGTATTACAAAAGGCAAAGATTCATGATTTATTATAAAATGGAATAATTAGAAAGAAGCAATGGTTGGTTACAACAGTAGAAGAAGAAAACATTGTCTATGGAAAATATTTTTACTACCTGCAAAGAAAGAGAAAAGAAACAACGTCAAGACATGGGACAAGAGTTGAGGCCCATGAGTGAAGGGGGCAAAAACAGAGAAAAACAACAGTAGAAATATTAAAAATTCAGCAAAAACAAAGACTTTCTACATATTAAATAATTTTTCAGAATACATTTTATATTTGCAGAAAGAAGAAGTCTCTTGGGATATCCTCCTAAAGTTTTTGCACAAGTGAAGGAGAGATGCTATTCTAAAACAGCAGATTGAGACACACTCAACTGTAGATGGAAAGCAAATGCAAATATTTGGAAAAAAATTCCCTAGAATGTTTTTTTAAAAAAGGAGACAATTCATATTTCTTGCAAAAGACCTAAGAACTAAATCCTAAGAACTAAACATTAAAAATACATGGAGAATTGGAAGACTGTTGGGAACAAAAGAAATAACTGCTAGGACTACTAACAGAAGCTTCTTTATATGAAAATGGAAATCAGAACTGAAAGAAAAATAGAAGAATCAGGACAGATCCACAAAACCAATCCAAGAAGACAAGCACTGAATTAAACAAAGTTAAATAAAATTATAACATTTAAATTTATCGAATGTGAAAAAATTTCAAAAGAAAGTAAATGTCAAAATCATTTGGGAAAGGCAAACAAACTAAGAAAACCTTTGGTATAGTGACTCAGAAAAAAGAGAGAAAGACGATAACAGCAAGAGAAAGGGAATACACTGTTACATACATACTTTTTACATATTTTGGGGCCAGTCACTCTCTGTCAGCCCAACTCACAAAATAATGGAGGAAAGAGTATTGTGTATGGTTGCCATCTTGAATTATTTATAAAAATAATAATCATGGGAAATAAATAATCTGAAATAATAGCAGTTGCATAATTTTTCAAGGAACTATATTCTTTGAAAATATGCAAGATAATGGAGAAGAATAAGAAACAGAATATAGCAGTAATAATTTTAGAAGCACAAAAAGACCTTTAACAACCTGGGGCAGTATAGCAGAAATTTGCAGGACTGGTAAAGAACAATTGATTTAATTTAATTAACTATTGAGGAAACTATGGTAAGAGTAAGATTCAAAGATAATTTTACAAATCTCAAAAGAAAGCAAATCAGCTTTCCCTAATCTTAGGCTATACTATAGACATGTTGTGAATTTTGAAAATATTTGAATTAAAACTGCAAATATATTTACTAAGAATGATTCCAAAAAGTATACATGAAAAATATCTTAACCAATAAAAATATATGCTGACAATGGCAAGAATCAATTCACCATAATACTGAAAAAGAGAAAATGTACAAAGAGACCAAAATTGGAATATACATGTACATGTGTACACACACACACACACACACACACACACACACACACACATATCAAAAATCTAACTAAATTCAAATAGGAATTGGCTCGCTGACATACAGAATTTTACCCAGCAAGGCAAGACTTTTGTTTTTGAGTTAAGTTGCTATTTCAACTTGTAATATTCTTGCTGTATTTTACAAAATTATATAGTCCTTCAAACTGAATTCCTTCATGCTGAATTAGGCTTGTTTGCAAATTGCTGCACAGATATTACAATCATGCTTCTTATTAGAAAGGTTGCTTGATCCTCATATTGGAAGAACAGCTAAGTTGATGGAGTATGCTTCAGTATTTAGAATCTTAAAAATAAACCTAATATAGAATTCAATTCAAATTGGAAACCATTCCTCAACTACATTGTATGAGTTGTGCAAAATCCATGCATCACAACCTGACTTTTTCCCCAAGTGCTTGGGTCCAGTTGAGAGAAGTGAGGGACACATGACATGGATTTTATAATTTGTTATCTAAGATAGTTACTTTGTCTTTTAATTTAACCTACCGTATATACTCGAGTATAAGTCGACCCGAATATAAACCGAGGCACCCAATTTTACACAAAAAAACTGGGAAAACTTATTGACTCGAGTATAAGCCGAGGGTGGGAAATGCAGCAGCTACTGGTAAATTTCAAAAATAAAAATAATTAATTTGGGAAACGATCTCACTATCATGAAAGGTTTAATTGATTCACTAACCCAAAAGAAGAAGATGATGATGACAGCGGGAGGCAGGAGTCACTCTCTTCCCCTCCCTCGGAGGCCCCCTGAGTCAGGAGTCGCTACCGCCGGCGCGGCCCCAGTCCCGCGTCACCTCGGGAAGGGAAAGGCAAAAAGGAAGAGCCGCGGCAGCGCTTTGCAACAGCAGCAGCGGCACCGGAGGCTCAGGCTCAGCGGCTCCTGGTTTTGCCCCACCCTTCCCAAGGCAACGCGGGACCGGAGCCGCACTGGCGGCAGCAACTCCCGACAGCCCCAGATGTAGGGAGAAGGCAAAAGCGACGGAAGATCCTTCAGGGGAAACTGAGGGGGAGACTCACCCTTGGTCCAGATGAGCCCCCTTCCCCGCCCCTAAGGAAGCAGAGGCAGCCAGCAAGGGCAGGCAAGCCCCGCTTCACAGACTCCGTCCGTCCTCACTCCCACCCAAAGCCACGAAGTCCCCCAATCGCGCAGCCCAGAATCGCCCTCCCCTCAGGGGGCAGCAACGACGCCCGGTTTTTCCCGAGACAAGAAGCTCCGCCGTGCAATGAAAGCGCCCTGGCTCTAGGCTCGCGGGCTCAGAAAACAACGCGAGCCGAGGTCGCTTTGGCTCCACTCGGCTACTCCAACATCCGGCACCACCCTGTTCTATGTGCCGGGCCCGGCAAGTCCGAGCAGCCAGCGCGTGGAGCGGGACGGCGCCGGACATCGTTGGCTGCCTCTTTCGCAGCACGGGAGGCCTCCCCCGGCTGGCCAGCTGCTCTCCTCCTTCTCTGCCTGTTTGTTCTGTGTGACCGAGGAGGAGGAGACCGGCCGGCTGGTTGGGGGAGGCTTTCTGCGCCGAGGGAGGCGGCTGTTGGTGTCCGGCTCTGCTCCGCTTCTCCGGCGCGGCCCTGTTCTTTACTTGGGCAGCCGGGCGCCCGCAACGGGAAGGGAAAGGCCTCCCCCAACCAGCCGACCGGTCTCCTCCTCCTCGGTCACACAGAACAAACAGGCAGAGAAGGAGGAGAGCAGCTGGCCAGCCGGGGGAGGCCTCACGTGCTGCGAAAGAGGCAGCCAACGATGTCCGGCGCCGTCCCGCTCCACGCACTGGCTGCTCGGACTTGCCGGGCCCGGCACATAGAACAGGGCGGTGCCGGATGTTGGAGAAGCCGAGCGGAGCCGAAGCGACCTCGGCTCGCGTTGTTTTATGAGCCTAGAGCTCAGAAAACAACGCAAGCAGCCGCCACCACCTCCTCCCCCTCCTCCCGAGTGGACTGAAAGAACTGGGGCTGAGGAAACGAAGCTGAGCGGAGCCGAAGCGACCTCGGCTCGCATTGTTTTATGAGCCTAGAGCTCAGAAAACAACGCGAGCAGCCGCCACCACCTCCTCCACCTCCTCCCGAGCGGACTGAAAGCAGCTTGGGGCTGAGGAAACGAAGCTGAGAGGAGCCGAGCGACCTCGGCTCGCGTTGTTTTATGAGCCTAGAGCTCAGAAAACAACGCGAGCAGCCGCCACCACCTCCTCCCCCTCCTCCCGAGCGGACTGAAAGCAGCTAGGGCTGAGGAAACGAAGCTGAGCGGAGCCGAAGCGACCTCGGCTCGCGTTGTTTTATGAGCCTAGAGCTCAGAAAACAACGCGAGCAGCCGCCACCACCTCCTCCCCCTCCTCCCGAGCAGACTGAAAGCAGCTGGGGCTGAGGAAACGAAGCGGAGCGGAGCCGAAGCGACCTCGGCTCGCGTTGTTTTATGAGCCTAGAGCCTAGAGCCAGGGCGCTTTCATTGCACGGCGAAGCTTCTTGTCTCGGGAAACACCGGGCGTCGTTGCTGCCTCGGGGCAGGGGAGGGCGATTCTGGGCTGCGCGATTGGGGGACTTCGTGGCTTTGGGTGGGTGGGTGGGTGGGTGGGAGCGAGGACGGACGGAGTCCGTGAAGTGGGGCTTGCCTGCCCTTGCTGGCTGCCTCTGCTTCCTTAGGGGCGGGGAAGGGGACTCATCTGGACCAAGGGTGAGTCTCCCCCTCAGTTTCCCCAGAAGGATCTTCCGTTGCTTTTGCCTTCTCCCTACATCTTCCCTCTGTTAAAAATCCCCCCCACACACACACACACACTTATTTTCGGGCGGATAGATTTCGTGTCTGAGCATTCTCACATGGCGGTGGGTCTTTCCCCCCCCTAAAAACAATTAAAAAAAGAAAAAACAATATATCCTCATGCAAGAACTTTTCTGCTTCCGATTACCCCCATGCTTAAAAGTTGCAAAGGAAACATGGAAGCAGGGAAGCGCCTGCCCAGCTCCGGAGCTCCACACCATATTTTTTTCAGAGGGGAATCTGACTCGAGTATAAGCCGAGGGGGGGGGTTTCAGCACAAAAAATGGGCTGAAAAACTCGGCTTATACTCAAGTATATACGGTATTTTTCTCTCTTTTAAAATATTGCTATGGCTCATTAGAGACTGGAATGTAGGAAAATGTTTTATCTTATTGCTGCATGGATTGATCAGTAGTTTTTAACATTCCTAAACTGGAAAGATAAACTGGCTAGAGACTATCTCCTGATTAAAAAAAAAAGTTTGTTAGTGCAAACGGGAGTCTGATGTGTCTCTTCATGAACTCCAAACAACCTTTTTGACATCAGACCACATTTTAATGAATATGTGTGATATTATGGGATGCAAATATTTAACATGTAATTGATTTCCTATGCAAAGAGGAGGTTACTTTTATCCTGTCCAATCAACTTCTTGCATTTTCTTTGTTGTGTTAACTATAAAAAGGAATGTAAGATGGGTCTCAAGGCTCTCCCCTTTTCATAGGGAGATCCCACTTTACCAGGGTACCCTAATTAATTGCTTTTAAATGGCCTTCTAATTCAGTTGCTTATTGGGAAGATAAACTGAGGCAGAACCTGGGGCCAGATATGGCTATCAGAAGTCTCCTTCTGATTGTTCCATTTGCATGTTTGGTCACATTCATTTTATATCTTGCATACGTTTTTAATATTATGTGATTATTTTCATTTATTGGTGTTTCTTACTGTACATCATCTACACTAGTTGAGTTGGGAAACCCTATAAATCCAAGCAATCAATCAATACCCATCAAAATTTGGAATTTTCAATGAACAGAATCCATATATAACTTTTACCAGATAATTAAATTTACAAGATAATTAGAGCAGATTCTTAGCAACATGGATTGAATTTACTGTAGCACATAATCTTGAATTATATACTGTATTGACCATGGTTTTTGATATTCATGTTTAGCTTAGAGTTTACCAACAATTTTTAATCTTGATATACATTCAATTATTCATAATTATGCTAGAAAATTATCATATTTATGATATTTTAATTCCTTATTTATTCATTTATCTTTTTTGTTTGTTTATATATCATCTTTAAAATGTGTAATAAAAATTCAACTAAGGAATCTTTTCCCATAATAATAATATCTTTCTTTTTTCTTACTACTACCATTTTGTTCTTCTGTTTAGTATCTAATATGCTTACTTTGAGGACAAGCAGCTGTCCTCTAGGTTGCATAAAGTGAAAAGAGATTAGAACTGTCTTTTCGGATAAAATCTAATGCTCTGGATTAAAAAGATGATGCTAATTTAAAAGATTTAATGGGATAGCACAACAGAATTAAACTTCAGAGATACACAAAATAACTTTTAAAGCTATAACAAATATAAACTATCAAACTCTTGCTTTAGTATTATTTTAAAATTCAGTGAATATTCTTACTGGAATAGGGTTAAAAATAAAGCTTGTTTAATCTCCTGAAGTTTACCTGAAGAGGCCAAACTATTTCCATTTCTATAAGCAACATTAAAGGTAACATTTTTCCGGATTTATATTTTATCAAAAATATTACAAAATATACCAGTTTGCATATAACACTATGGTGTTTGCATATAATGCTATAGTGTCATCTTCCTCTCACCTGATATCATTTAGGGCACATTTTTGTCAAACTGGCATAAACATCAAACCATATTGACTCACATCTGTTAAAATGTAGGTTTTAATGCATCACTTAATATTCTATTGATAACTTCTAAAAACCTTCTTAGACTGAAAACCAGCATTCTGGAAAATAAATCTGACTAGAATTCTTCTTAGCATCTGGCACTTTATATATATATCAGAATATATCATATATATATATATATATATATCTCAGAATTATCAGTAGTTATGCATAACATATACTTCTGGCATCTAGTTATGTAAAAAGAAAGTAATTCAATCTATTTCAGAAAAGATGGAAAGAGAAAGGAGAGGGAAGGAAAATGTTGTTTATAGATTGTTCTCAATTTACAATCACAATTGATCTCATGCAATTTGCATACCGACCAAATAGATCAACAGATGATGCTGTTAATATGGCTCTGCATTACATCCTACAACACCTTGAATCTCCAAATACCTACGCAAGGGTCCTCTTTGTAGACTTCATTTTAGCATTCAACACCATCATTCCAGACATTCTTCTAACTAAATTAAACCAACTAGCGGTACCTGAACACACTTGTAAGTGGATCATAAGCTTCCTAACAGACAGGAAGCAGCAGGTGAAGCTAGGCATAATCACATCCGATACCTGTACAATCAGCACAGGGCTGTGTGCTTTCTCCACTTCTCTTCTCCCTATATATCAATGACGGCATCTCAAACACTGAAGTTTTCAGATGACATAACAGTGATTGGTCTCATTCGAGACAACGACAAATCTGCATAGACAGGAGTACAACTTGCCTCGTGCTGTAATCGGAACAATCTGGAACTGAACACATTCAAAACCGTAGAAATGGTGATAGACTTTAGAAGAAACCCTACCATACTACCACCTCTTACAATACTAGACAACACAGTATCAACAGTAGAGACCTTCAAATTTCTAGGTTCTATTATCTCAAATGACCTAAAATGGACACCTAACATTAAAAACGTCATCAAAAAAGCACAACAAAGAATGTTCTTTCTGCGCCAACTCAGAATGGGTGTTGGTAAATTTACCTGAGAACGCCCTTTCTATCTATGCTGCTAGAGAGCCCAGGATGGGTTAGACTCCTCCTGATGACATCATCAAGCTGAGTCTATCTTGTATAAAAGGAGCAGCCTGTGGGAGTCTCCCCAGCTTTGGTGAAGGTACTTGACAGACTTTAGTGAGTGTCTCTGAAAGCCAAACAGAATCTTGAACAATAACATATCTTACCATAGTCCGGACAAAACAAGGGAGGGACTGGGCTCTCTAGCAGCAAAGATAGAAAGGGCGTTCTCAGGTAAATTTACCAACACCCATTCTCCTCAATGATGATGCAAGAGCCAAGGATGGGACATACCAAAGCCTGCATGTCCACGGGAGGGTCCTTGTCCGGTCAATCACTCCGAAGTTGGAACCACTTGCTGAAGCACCCGTCCGCCGAAGGCCGCACTCGTTGAGGCATAGGCGGTAGTGTCTGATGAACGGAGACAGGGATGTCCATATAGCCGCTCTGCAAATCTCTTCTAGGGGTGCCTGGGTTGCACAGGCAGCTGAAGTCGCGGCACTTCTAGTAGTGTGTTCTGTTAGGCCCTGGGGAACCGGAAGGGCTCTGGCTTTGTAGGCCTGTGCGATACACGCCCTGATTCACCTACTTAAGGTAGGAAGGGGAAAAGGACACAAACATGGCCTCCATCTTTCTAAATGTCGAGGTGAGTTTGAGGTAAATTCTAAGTGCTCTTCAACGTCTAGGATGTGCCACTTGTGCTCTAGGTCATGGTGCGGAAGGGGGCAGAAATCAGGTAACACTATATCCTGGGATCTGTAGAACAGGGTATTAATCTTAGGTACAAAGGTAGGGTCTAGACAGAGAACAACTCTGTTGTCATGAAAGGTGCAGAGATCCTGCCTAATTGAGAGAGCAGCCAATTCTGACACCCTTCTAGCTGATGTGATAGCTACTAGGAAAGCCATCTTCAGGGTTAAGAATTGAAGGGACACCTTTACGAGGGGTTTGAAGGGAGGTTCTGTTCGAGCCTGGAACACCTGGTGAAGGTCCCAGGATGGAAACCTGTGTACAAGAGGAGGGCGGAGGTTGGAAGCCCCTTTTAGAAATCTCCAGACCGAAGGATGGTGAGACAAGGAAGGAAATGAGTCCCAGGAGAGGACTGAGGAAAGAGCCGCTACCTGACGATGTAAGGTGTTAGGTGCAAGACCCTTCTCTAGGCTGTCTTGAAGGAAACAGAGGACCTCTGCTACCTCAGCCAATGCTGGAGTGATACCAATGACAAAAAAACCCTACAGGTGGCATCATAGATGCGCGTCGTAGATGGCTTACGAGCCTGGATAGTAAGGATGACCCTCTCTGGGAGATTAGCCTCCCTTAACAGTTGCCGCTCAATCGTCATACGGTCAGTTTGAACCACTGGGGATCCGGGTGGAGCAGGGCTCCCTGATGAAGGGAGATCTTGTGGTCTGGGATGCTCCAGGGAGTGGCTATTGACAGGTTCACCAGGTCTGCAAACCAGGGTCTCCTGGGCCAATGGGGGGCCAGGAGAATTAGCTCCACCCATTCCTTCAACATCTTCCGAATGATGGGAAGAGAGGGAAAGGTGTAGAGGAGACAAGTGGGCCATCTGCTTCAAAGTGCATTGGTCCCCTCCGCTTCCTGACAAGGAAACCTGGTGAAGAACCTGTTTATTTGAGCGTTTTGGGGAGAGGTGAAGAGGTCTACATCCAGGGCCCCGAACCTGAGGGAGAGATCCGTGAACATGGACTGGTGAAGGGACCATTCTGTGTGGTCGACTAGGCTCCTGCTCAGCCAATCGGCTTGAGAGTTGTCGACTCCCGAGATGTGACCTGCTGTAATAGACAGCAGATGTCTCTCTGCCCACTGCCCCAAACATTCGGCTTCCCTCATAAGGGCCCTAGATCTTGTTCCCCCTTGCCTGTTGATGTGCACCTTTGCAGCCATATTGTCTGTCAACACTAGTACATGGGATCCAGCTATCTTGTCCCTGAAATGTTTCAGTGCTAGATATATGGGTCTGAGTTCTATCCAGTTTATAGGGCTGGTCCTGTCCATCCAGGACCAAATCCCTTGAGCTATGAGCCCGTCCATGTGGGCCCCCAAACCCAGGAGACTTGCATTGGTGGTGATGAGCAGTCTGTCCGGTTCCTTGAACTGGAGTCCCTTCCAAAGGGCCGGGGAGAGCCACCACTTGAAGGAGCGACAGGTCTGCAGAGTGAGCTGGACCCTGGCAGATGTGTGGCTGGTTCCTGCTCATTGAAAGGGGAGCAGGAATCATTGTAGAGCTCGGGAATATAGCCATGCCCACAGAACGATGCCGATGCATGAGATCATTTTCCCTAATAGTTCAGACAACAGCGACAGGGAGACAGTGTGCTGATGTTGAACCTGTTGAATGATCTCAGTAAGGCTCTTCCCCGGATCTGGAAACAGAAAAACTTGGCACAGAGTTGTGTTGATGACAGCTCCCAGGTGGAGCAATCTGGTTGTGGGAAAGAGATGGCTCTTCCTGGAGTTGATGGAAAAGCCGTGGTACTTGAAGACAACTGAGAGTGATTTGTAGATCTCGATGGGCGGAGTGGATGGAGGACGACAGTATCAAAATGTCATTCAAGTAATATTGGATCCTCACAGGAACAGACTGGAATGAAGCCACTAATGCCGCTAGTATCTTTGTGAAGACCCTTGGAGCCGACAAAAGCCCGAAGGGAAGGGCTCGATATTGGTAGTGAGAATTCTGGTAACAGAAATGGAGAAACTGGCAATGATGAGGCCGGATGGGAATGTGGAGGTAGGCCTCCGTAAGATCAATGGAAGAGAGGAGATCACCCTCCCGAACTCTCTCTAGAATAGAATGCAGAGTCTGCATTTTAAAGCGCCTGTACGGGATAAACTCATTCAGAAATAGCTCACCACTACTACCACCCCGAAGCCTTAGGGACCACAAAAAGCCAAGAATAAAAGCCACGTCCCCGTTGGGAGTTCAGGGACTGGTTGAATAGCCCTTATGTCAACCTGGTGTTGAATGGCTGATTCCATAAGGGCCCTTCTTCAACTGTCCCGCGAAACAGGGCAGGACACAAAATTTTCTGGGGGTGACGATAGAAATTCTAGTTATAACCCCAACTTAATTGTGTTGAGTACCCAGGCGTCCGTCGTTGACTCCTCCCATCTGGAGGTGAAGAAGGCCAAACAACCTCCGATGGGTGGGGAGAACGAGGGATTACTTAGAGCGACGGAATGAGCAACCCCCTCCCCCACAAAAGGGCCATTACCCGGAGTCTGTTGTTGTCTGCCAGGTGCATCAGGGCGTTGCTCTTGGCTCTGGGAATATGTCCTCTGTGACCTGGAGAAATAAGAAATAGTTTTGGCCCTAAATGGAGGTGGCCGATATGGGGCAGGGCGGTAGTCTGCCCTCTTCCCCATCGAGGAAAGAACTTTTCTTTTGTCCCTCGTTTCGATGACGATTGTGCAGGGGGCCGAAGTCAATTTCCACTTGCACCAAGGCTCCACTTGCCAATTTTGTAACCATAAAAGTGTCCTCGCTGCCACAGATGAGGCCATGGCCCTGGAGGAAAACTTGGCAGCGTTAAGGGTACCGTCCGCCGTGAACTCTGCTGCTGCTATGATCTTATTGAGTTCTTAATGCGATCTAAAGTCTGATGGGAGTATGTGGTCTTGTAGTTGGTGCAGCCAGCGGTTAGAAGACCTCATGAAAAACGATGCAGCAGTCAAGGCCCAGACGGCCCAAGCAGAGACTTGATGGTTACACTTTAATGTTTGTTCAGAGCGCTTGTCTTCTGCCTTTAGTACGTCCTCGGGCTCAGTTGGAGTGCCCGAGGAGAAGGAAGCCACGACTGGGGTGTCTACTGAGGGATCTGCAAGAGCAGTACCTAGGGAAGGGCCCACATTGTAAAACTGCCTATCATGGGATGATGGGCGGGGGCCTGCGGCAAATTGCTCCTTGACTAAGTCCAGAAAAATGATGGGTGATAGAAGGACCTCCGAGTGAACTACAGGTTTGGAGAAGAGGGAATCCCCATGCCCCAATTGCAGCACTTGAGGTTCGGGGGCAGCTTCCTCTGGGGACAACTGGGCTGTGACCAGTGCCTTGTGGAGAAGGGGTTTAAATAAAGCAGGTTTGAAGACTGTGGCTGAGGGAGGTTGATCGCGTCTCAGATCCTCCTCTTCCTCTGAGAGGTTGGGGTCCCAGATTTCTCCCTCTTCCCATTCAGATGCAGGAGAGTGGCTACGCTCAGATGGTTCTGTGTAGTCTCCCTGCTTGAAATCACCCCATTCTGAGTGGGTAAAAGGGGCCCTGTGCTCCATAAAGTGAGGCAGTCCCCTTTTGGGGGTCTCAGCCTGAGAGTAGGCCGGCAAAATGGGGAGGGACATGTCTGAGGGCCTAAAGATGTGTTGAAGCCCTTCTGCTAGGCCCTGTCTGGTGGCTATGGAGACTACATCCTGAATGTCAGTGGGTCTGCCACTCGATAGAGGATCTGGGGGCAAAGGCCTGCAGCTGTTGGAGTAAAAGTAGCCTCTGGTCTAGGTCGAGAACTACTTTGGGCTACAGATAGCAGAGAAGAAGAGAGGTCCCAAGGGGCCTGTTTAAAGTTGGGGCCTGATCTGCTCAAGTCTTGAGGCCCAAATTAGGATTGAAGGTGGCCAAGAGGGGCTGGAGTTTCCCCCACCCCCCTGGAAGTACCTGCCTGAACCACCAGAGGATTGGCTGGCTGGGAAGCCGGTTGCAGTTGTCCCCTCATTTGCTCAATAGTCTTACTGAACTGTCTCTAAGGCCGCATATCTTTGTTTCTCTGCTTTTAGATGCTTTTAAATGCCTGGGATGTTTTCTTGGGGCCCAAGGCTTTGGGCCTGATCTTGGCTGCTACCTCCTTTTGTACAGATTGAGAGCGTTGACTCCTTTTTCTTTTTGCAGTCTGGAGGCCCTGGATGTACAGGCTCGAAAGTTCTGCGTGGATCTTGTCTTGATCCATAGTTGGCATAAGCAAGCACAAGAGGTGCTGGGAGCGACCCTCACTATGTGCTGCCTATGCAATAGCCTTAATTAGGACCCTTTTGAGGACAGGAGCAGGCCGTTGGTAAATGAGGCCACCTAAAATGGCTGGACGCCACATGCATTCGAAGAAGCAGCTTTTAAAATGGCCCCTTGCACAAATTGCAGGCTACAATGGCTGGTTTTCGCTCCCTAGGCTGGAAACAGTCCCGAGCAGCGAAATCGGCAAGAAAGGGAAAAACCGCAGTTTTGCGATCAGCTGTGAGGCGCGGTTATCGCCGATCTGATTTTTACGATCATGGCGGCCTAATTTGCAAAGGGAGAGCTGTAGGGGAGGGCCGAGGACTTCTCCCTTACTTACATCCTCCCCTTGTATTGGAACATCAAGTCCTCGGCGTTGCAGGACAGTGGAGCTCCACTCTCCTGAAGGCACAGCTGCCTTCAGGACCTCGGGTCCCCAGGAGCTGTGCCAATGATCTGAGATCACTATTCCAACTTTGCTGCTGACTAAACTGCTTTCAGAGACACCAGCTCAATTGTCATCGAAAGGAGCTGAGTCAAAGCAGGGGAGACTCCCACAGGCTGCTCCTTTTATACAAGACAGACTCAGCTTGATGATGTCATCAGGAGGAGTCTAACCCACCCTGCTCTCACAGCAGCATTGAGGAGAAAGCTCAAACTGCCCAAGGAGCTGCTGATACTGTTCTACAGAGGAATTCTTGAGTCTATCATCTGCACCTCTATAACTGTCTGGTTTGGTTCTGCAACACAACAGGACAGACACAGACTTCAGAGGACAATTCGGACTGCAGAAAAAACAATTACTACCCACCTGCCTTCAATCGAGGACCTGTATACTGCACGAGTCAAAAAGAGGGCTGTGAAAATATTTACAGACCCCTCACATCCTGGACATAAACTGTTTCAACTCCTTCCCTCAAAACGACACTATAGAGCAGTGGTCCCCAACCTTTTTTGTACCAGGGACCAGTTTCAAGCACAAACACTTTTTCAAGGACCGGGGGGGGGGGGAGAATCCGAGTTTGGTGGTTTGCTTGCAGACGTTTCATTACCTGACTAGGTAACATCTGATGTTGTTACCTAGTCGGGTAATAAAACGTCTGCCAGCAAACCACCAAGTTCAGGGAGCGCCTCAGCCCTGCCTCCCTCAGCCCCATCCCTCAGGTGTCTCCCTCCCTCCCTCAGGTGTCTGCCTCGTTCCTCTCTCAGTCGCTCTCTCGCTGCTCCACCAGCCCAGGAAGAAACTGCTTCAAAGAAGCCGGGGGGTGGTGGCTTTTCCTGTCGCCGCAGCTCCTCCGAAGCGCCCGTTTACCCCCACCCCGCCCGCGCGTTCAACCCAGTGCTCCGTTCTGCCTGCCTGCCTGCCTGCCTTCGCTTTCGGAGCAGCTTCGGCTGATAAAAAGAGGCGAATAGTTATTATTCTCAGCCGAAGCTGCTCCCAAACAACCAGGCAGGCAGGCAGGCAGAACGGAGCACTGAATTGAAGCGCGCGCGGGCGGGTGGGGTGGGGGTAAACGGGCGCTTCAGAGGAGCTGCGGCGACAGGAAAAGCCACACCCCCCGGCTTCTTTGAAGCAGTTTCTTCCTGGGCTGGTGGAGCAGCGAGAGAGCGACTGAGAGAGGAACGAGGCGGGAGGAAACCGAAGCTGCTGAGCCAGAGAGCAGGACAGGCTTCGGTTGCTTCCTCCCTCCCCTTCTTTCATTTGTGTCCTTGATCCCCGATCCCAGCAGCATTCACCGAAGGCGAAGAAAGCCGCCATTTTTTAAAAATTTTTTTTCTTTGTGGCCCGGTACAGAGTGCTCCACGGACCGGTAGCGGTCCGCGGCCCGGTGGTTGAGGACCCCTGCTATAGAGCACTGCACACCAGAACATCTAGACACAAGGACAGTTGTTCCCGAAAGCCATCACTCTGCTAAACAAATAATTCCCTCAACACTGTCCAATTATTTACAAAGTCTGCACTACGATTCCTATTAATCTTCTCATCACTCCTTATCACCCATCCCCTCCCACTTGTGACTATATAACTGTAACTTTGTTGTTTGAATCCTTACAATTTATATTGACTGTTTCCTAGTATGATTTGATTGCTTATTGTACCCTATGATTATGATTATTAAGTGTTGTACCTTATGATTCTTGACTCTTGACGAATTTATCTTTTCTTTTATGTATACTGAGAGCATTTGCACCAAGGCAAATTCTATTCTATTCTATTCTAAAAATTTCTGTTGCTAAGTGAGACTGTTGTTAAGTGAGTTTTGTCCCATTTTACAATCTGTTTAAACACAATGCATGATGGTTGCTTTTTGATGTTATTGTTTCCAAATAATACTTTAGTAAAATGAGAAATAAAATTGTATTCATCTTACCATTAATGTCCGCAAATTTCTGAACATCAGCCAGAGTTTTCAACTCACTACGTGGGCATGCTGATACACAAAGAGCAATGGACTTGATCTTCCGATGTACTAAATCTACATTGCATGGCTCCAGAAAAAACACAAACCTTAAGGAAAAAATGCACATACATGTTGATTTAGATAAAGAACCTAAAACGGAATTTTCAATCAATAAAAAGTAAATCTACTAGTAAATAAACTACCTCTGTAGAAGTAAATGCACTATACATATCATTTATTTAATTATACACTTCCATTTAAGATTACAGTGGTGCCTCTCTATAATGATGATGGATGTTAAATATCTATATTTAGTATTATGGAATCACCACAAAGAAAACCATTATCAATTCAAGTGACATCTACCCAGACAGAATAGTCAGCATTTGTTGTAGTTACATCTGACTAATACCATTCCTAAAATGCATTTTTAGATAATGAACTACAAAGGTTGGTTGCCCACGTACAATCTTAAGTTGGCTATATTCTTGCTAAATACCTTGTATTTTCCTGAATTCAATAAGAGCTAAATTCAGGGAACAAGTAAATAACCACTGAAAGAAAGTCTGTTAAAGTATGTATTTATTTTATCTCATTCAGAAATATAGCAATATATCCACAGTTAGAGAGAGAATGGTCTCAACATGTTAACTTCTGGAAGCTTCACAATATCCACTTTTGAACATAATGCAATTTTCACATCAAAGGTTGAAGAATAATCATACTATATATAACCATCCCACCAGATTTACCAATTTTAACAAAAGTTCTGTACTATCAAGTTGGATCACTATCATGCACTTTGAGTTAAGGAGCAACGTTCTTTTTTAAATGTAACCTTCACAACAAAAATATTGTTTATCTTTGTTCATAGGTTTTGAGAAACTAAGAGCCTACTATATTCTGAATGTGATCTTTAACTTCATAATATATATAGTACTCCAATTATCATTCACATTGCACTCATGCTGGAAGCTCTGAGGAGCTTCTGGGTTGAAAGAATTAGCTGGTGACATCACCATTGCCCAGGGACACCCAGCAATGGGTGCTCCTTTCATATCCTGTGTTAAGCAAATATTTGCAGTTGTTAAGTGAACCAAGTGGCCATTAACCAAATCCAACTCCCCCTATCGCCTTTGTTTGTCAGAAGCTGGCTGGGAAGATTGCAAATGGTGATCACATGATCCCAGGAGGCCATAACTATTGTAAATAAATGCCAGTTTCCAAATGTTGACCATGGGGATGCTGCAAGACTGGTCATAAATAACTTTCAGTGTCATTTTAATTTTGAACAGTCGTTAAACTAATATTTGTAAGTTGAGGACTACCTGTATTGTCTACAATCTATTTATAGGGTGAGGTTTTGGGGCTTGCAGACATGCTTGACACACAATTCAAAAGACTTCTTTCTTGTTTTTGTCTGAAAGGGGAACTCTGAGAAGCATCCCTGACAAAGGTCTTGAAAGCCAATAATATTTTTTGGAAAGTCATTGTGATGAATGATTTGGGGTAATGTAACAGTTGCAGAAAATTAATTATTTAGCTGTGATCAGCACCATGAAGTAGTCCTCTAAGATGAAATAAGAGTTCCCAAACTGCTCACCTTAGAAACTTTTCCACTGGCAATTTTGCTATCCTCAACACATCTGGAAACCAAAAAAAACCAAGTGATCTCAATGCAGAAATGAGGGCTCTTAGGATCAGTGATATCACACCTGCATTTTTCTAGCTATTTCAGAATGTAGTATGTTATATTGATTTATGCTATATATGTAGCATTACACAGAAAGAACATGAAATAATCACAGGAGGGTATGTTAGTTACTTTACCTACCCATTATTTGTATTACTATTGCCATTAATGCCTGAAATAATATCCTTTCATCTGTCAACCAATCTTTTTGCATTTTCTTTTGACCTACTTTACAAAGGACCATAAAGATTAGGATATGTATTTTCAAAGAATACTCAAAAACAGCAAATAAAAGTCACAGTCATAACTTTTGTCTATTTCTTGTACAACATATAGAAAAAAGCAAGATATTTAAGGAAGTAGAAACAGCAAGAATGTTGCGGAAAATGACATAACACTGACTTTCTTCATTTTCTTCATAAAAATTGAGCAAAGTCAAACATACTGTAACATGGACTTCTAAAACGTAGGTTTTAATAAGAACAGTAGGATCCATTGGAAAGGGAAACTAGCCCAATGAAGACATTAAAAGTACAATTGCAAACAATTCCCAAGGGGGTGGGGGCGGGGAGGACAGCTCAAAAAGTCAGTATGACTGCACAAAAAGTCAATATGGTGGCATTAGTGAAGTTTAGTGAAGATCAAAAAAGAAAAAAGACACATCCAGGAAAAGTAAAAAGAGTCAGGTGAGAAAAGAATACAAACTCTAGAGATGTTTTTAGGGAAACAAATGCCCAGAATGAGCTAAGCAAATGATCTTAACAGTAACAAAATACTGAGAAGGCGGCCTCTGTATTTGGCATTGGAAACAGCCCCATGTTGTTCTGCCCCAATTCTTGAGCACAAGTGCTCTAGTGATCTGGTTTCCTGCCCTTACTATTTTAAAGTACAATCAGTGATGGCGAACCTTTTCAGCACCGAGTGCCCAAACTGGAACGCGCATGCATGTGCACATGCTGGAGCGCTGGAAAACTGAAGACCAGCTGGCCGATATGCGCATGCCTGGTTTTTGGCCATTTTTCTGGCCATTTTCAGGCTGTTTTGGGGGCGTTTTCAGGCTGTTTTTCACACCAAAAATGGCCTGAAAGCTGGCTGGTTTTGGCCATATTCAGGGCATTTTGGGGGGCATTTTCTGGGCCATTTTCAGGCTGTTTGGGGGGCCATCTTCAGGCTGTTTGGGGGGCCATTTTCAGGCTGTTTTTTGGGCAATTTTTGGCCAAAAAACAGCCTGAAAATGGCCTGGAAAAGGCCCGGAAATGGCCTCCAAACAGCCTGTTTTGGGGGCATTGTTTGGTCTGTTTTCTAGCATTCCGGTGCCTGTGAAGACCAGCTTGCTGGCGCACCAGAAACCAGAAGACCAGCTGATGATGTGCGTGCCCACTGAAAGGGTTCTGGGTGCCATCTCTGGCACGCCGTCATGGAACTATAATAACACTCTCCTTATCCATGATTTAATTGTGGATGAGCGAGCCAACATTGTATGTATTATGTATGCAGAGTAAACCTGTCTAAACAGAGATAAGAGCCTTTCTAAGGATTACCTTATGGCAATAAGGGAAGCAAAATATAAGCTTTTTTCGGGGGGGGGGGGGCTCTCATTGCATCAATAGAGAGCTGGTTGACAAAGAGCTGTTTTGGGGTAAGCAGGTCTTTTGGGGGAAAGGCCTAACTATGGGAACATCTATGGGGTTGTTATGAAGGAGATGTAGCTCTCTGTGTTTAGAAATTGAGATGCCAAAGTTGAAAATATTAAGAAAATTTTGGGCTAAAAATATTTTGAACATATTTTTGAACTTTCCATAGATGAGCTTTCTTACTTTGATATGAATAAACTACCCCATTATAGTGGAAACCAGCTTTCTTCTACTATCCAGTCCTTCACTAATGGACTTTGCTTCTGCACTCAATGAAACTATTACAGGATTCAAATGATAAAGGACACTGTGCGTCTTTCAGCTCACAGGTGTAAATAATTCACAATTTTGATTTTGATTTTCAGCAGGCCTTGAAGATGCAGAAAAGACAAGGCAGATAAAATCTCAGCCTAAACTAAGTGATTTGGCTCCTGTTGATTAATTAAGGTTATCAATGTATCATTAGACCAAGTCACCCTCCCACAAACACACATTATTAATTTGTTAATTAAGCATTTCAAGAAAATGGAAATTTTAAGAGAACAAAATATAGGAATTAATTCATGAGTTTGGATTTCTGTTCCATATGAACTGAATACTCTCCTTGTAACAATATCTCTTTGGGGATAACTACAAAATATACCATTATATAATACAGAATATTATAACTGGTTGTTCAGAGCTTTGTTTCTTACATCCTACAATGCATCTGTCACATTTTGAAGTATAGAAAGTTAGAATTCTATCTTGGCTCATGAATAGTATTGCTGCAATGTAGTGTAACTATTATTACATTCCACTTTTTTTTCATTTCCCTGAGATTGCCACAAAAATTTCTCCATCTGTTCAGCAGCCAAGATAGCAGATGGTTTTAGCACAGGTTCACAAATTGTACATATAATTATTTCATACCCCCTTTCTTTTTTCCCTAAATGTTTATTACAAATCTTTAGTTTTTTTAAAAGAATCTTTTACAGCCATATTAGGAAAAAAGCAAAACTAAGATTTTTTTTTTCAAGAAACAGAAGTATATCCTGCAGAGAGCACTAGAGGGACTTAGAACAATTTGGTCTATATAACAAGTGGATGAATAGAATGATAAAGACTTACTGTACTTTAAAATACAACAAGCCTCTTTTCCTTCTTGAAGATAAATAAAATATCTTCTATTCAAACATTGTCATCATAAGTATCTATTTAAAAGGTGTGAAATGAACATGAATGCATAGTAGCTAACACTGTGGAATCTGTGGAGAATTTTCATTCCTCATTTTGCTTTGAGGCGTGCACACAAATGCATTTGCATTCAGAATACTAACTTGCCTTGTACTTTTTAAGGATACACAAAATATTGTAAATGAGTAACACTGTCTTTTTTTTTTTTTTTTTTGCATTTGTCTTTTACCATTGTGGGGTTTAGTAGCATACCATATCTCCCTCTGTCTATCACTACCATATTATCACCTGCCATTTTCCTGCCCCGCTCCCCAAATCACCAACCTCCACTCACCCCTACCCACTCTGAGGGTCCATAACACAGCAACCATTCAATTAGCTTAATGGTCAGATGTCAAGGGTACTTTTTTCCAGGACTCCATATCCTTCATTTTAATCAGCAACCTATACTCTGTGCCACATCCATATCCATACCTCATCAAAAATCAGATGATACCACTCCTCCTAGCTGTGCCACACTAACCCAAGTCATCAGTGGTGAACAAAATAACAATCTTCATGGAGTAATATAAGCTGGCATGCACTTTTCTCCCTTTTTCACCCAAGGGGGAATGGGTGACCACAAAATGATCAACACTCATCAAAAACAAGTCCAAACCAACTACAGTATCACAAGGCCAATCCAGGAATATTTCACTGCCATTGTCTTTCCCACAATCACAAAGAACATAATGCAGTTCCACTGACATCTCCTTGCTGCCAAATCCTCATCAGCTGAGCAACAATACCAAGATAATAGTTTAACCAGTGCCAAATACCTGATTGTTGTTCCTGTTCACCAAAGCCACTGCTCCTTTGATGATCCTAGCAGCTTTATATTTCTAATCAACTCAGAGACTACTCCAGAAGATCCATGTTTCATCAATTCTTATAGCCACAAAGTGATGAAATATCAGCCCAACTCAGTGATAACTCAGCTCCGATGTCAGACCTTCCTCTCCTGTACCATCACTTTCACAAACTTTTATTAACATGATGCAAAACTAATCATTTGTGCAAGCACACATATCACCTCAGTGCCATTTTTTTAAAGTGCCTGACTCTTTAACTATCCTCCCTTGTATCTTTTGTCATTATCACTCTTGATAAGTCAGGATGTCATTAGAAACAGAATATTTTGGGTCTGTTTTGATTTCAATCACCAATCTTTCTTTGGGCTTAATTTTCAATTAGTTGTCCCTCATATTTACAGTGGAAATATCCCTTAGTCATAATTAAATATTGTTCTCTAGAGGTTCACTTACACTTTTCAAAATTTCTTTGAACGTAAATAGTCTGAAATTGCATCAGATATGCCTGGAAAATTTCTTAGGGCATCTAATGCCATGACAGCTTATGTAGAGTAAAGATGTGAGAAACAGTGAATTGTCAATATTTTCAAAAACAATTTCCATGATTCTTTTGGGTAGTGTAACATTAATACTGCCATAGTTTTAATAAAACATATCTGTCTGCAAACAAAAGTGCATCATCTTGTGAGCAGGTCAAACAAAGAAAGCACTCAAGTATATTTGATAAGAAATAATTTGTGTGAAAGCAGCAAAGAGATTCTAAATTTCAAATGATTCATAGGAATGGATGTTATTTGCACAAAAGTATGCACAAGCCTCCAAATGTAGAAAATGTCTGGGAAAGAGATTCCTTGACTAAAACAGCAGGGTCTAAACTTATCATAAAATGTTATTGTTTTACTTATTGTTTATTTAATCTTGTGAACCAAAATAACAGGCTAGAAACTGGAAGACCATAATTTTTAGTCCCGCCTTAGGCACAAAGTCAGTTGGGTGACCTTGGGCTAATCACTTCCTCTCAGGTCAAGGAAGGCAGCTATGGCACACCGGTTCTGAAAAATCTTGCCAAGAAAACTGCAGCACTTACCCAGGCAATCTCCAAGAAAGAATTAAGAAAAAAATTGAAATAGTACTCCTTAGGATTATATACTTACTTTTTTTCTGTAAGATCTTGGCCACTGTTCTCTATTCCCTCTATTTTTACATTCTTCTGTCCACAGATATTTCCGTAACTATCATATCCTGAAACCAATCTTGCAGCTGCTCCAGTAGCTATTGAAAAGCCACAAATAAAACCCTGGAAGAAATAAATTGAGAAAGCTTTCAGTGCCATGCTGTAAGAGAAATGCTATTTCCAAAACTATGTCTTCCTGTTAGATTGCCAATAAAACTTCATTCCCTTTTGCTATTCCAGTTTCATTCTCTTTCCTTTGAAATACAATAATTATTTTAAAGGTAAAAAGCATGATAGTCCAAGAGAAAATTGGAAAATCAGGTGTGTACAACATGATACATCATGATACATATGAGATGCATGCTGTAAAATTAGCATCCAAGAGAAATCATGCACTGGAACCATGCACTGGAACCATAGCTACAATGGATTTATAAGTCCAAGTTATCACTTCTTTATTTATGGTCTTGAAATTTAAATATGTTTTTTGAATCAAAGTATTATGCAGAAGCTCAGATGGCAACACTGACTAGAAATGCATTTGATTAATCACATGATGCAAAACTTTATTGTTGATAAGGATCTGACCATTACTATCTATACTCTAAGGAATTCTATGCTATAATAGAATTTATTCAAGATCTTTCAAATAAAAAACCAAAGCTGAATATATCTGAAAGAAATAGGGCTGTTAGCTCATGCCACAGTAACTTAGATTGGCGCTACCAATTTATTCCTAATTTATTTAGTTATTCATTTTGCAAGACTGCCTGCTAGTTATGTGATTCTGGGTGATGAACATATTGTGCTGAAACAATGGCAAAATCAGCAACAAAAACTAAAACACAGAGTGTTTTGTTGGTGATTTTGCTGTTGTTTTAATATGAAGTGTATATATGATAAAAGTGGCCCAGACCTATCTGATCTCAGAAGAGATGCTGTTCCACAAATCAGCTATAGTAACAAAAGGATGCTATTCCCCGCATAAGATGACACTTCACCAAAGCGAACTGAAGCTGTCTCCTCTGTTGGTCCTCGTGGGATGGACAGATATGATTAGAGACACATGGTCTACAGAAAGTAAATCTTAACTTGAATACCAACGTATAGATAAGATATATTAATCTCACCAATGTGCTGAAAGTGTCAATTTAAGTATTTTAACACGGCTGCTTAATACAGCACATATATAAAAATAAATGAATCTTCTGACAAGTTGTGAAATCATAATCCAGTTCCTGGGGGGGAGAAAATAATGTTTCTTTATTGTTACATACCATGCCAATGCAAAATAGAATGAACAGCAAAAGCCATGGGATATCTGTGCAGCTGCGATCCTCCAGAGGCTTCCACTCTCGTTTGGAACTCTGTAAGTTTGGAATTGAGACAGGGGAAGAAAAAGGAACATGAAGAAAATGGTTATGAACAAAACATGAATATAATACCTTGGCCCCTGGGAATACAAATGATTACTATAGACTACTGAAGACTTCCCACTGTTTGACTCTAGCTCTGCTAGGTTTCATTAATTAAAAGTAGCTACTATATTTTTGTTTATTATATATATAATACAATAATGAATGCAAATGGTTCAAGTCTCAGAAACAAAACCATCCCATTTGCACCACCCTAGATGAATCCCCGAAAATTCATTAAATTCTGTCAACCAATCAATAGCTGAATTAGAATAAATATTCATTTCAACCACTCCAGACTTCTTTATCCTTCTGCCTGAATTTATAAACGTGGAAGTACTTTTAAGACACTTTCATTTCCATGATCATCTGTGTTCATTCATGATCATTCATGTATACATATATATAGAGCTCTCTGTAAGATATCAAAGAAACACATAAACTGAACACAGCTTCCTAATCATCAAATGTCATAAAAGTACTGAATATATTGTCAAGACTTTTCTACAATAAACAAAATTTACTTATTTAACCTTTCCAAGTTTTGTATAAAAACGAAAGGAAAGAAAAAACAAGTTTCTTCTTCAATCACAGAGGTGATCGATTTATGCCACAAGATTTCAACTGCAGTGATTCACTTAATAAGTTGGAAAAAATTAAAATGGGACACAACTCACTTAACAATTGTCTTGCTTATAATAGAAATGTTGAGCTCCATTATGGTTGTACTACCTGTGCTCCATTATGAAGACTACCTGTGTGATATAAACCAAAGATTGTAGCTACCAATGTACATTACTAGTTTAAATTTCATATCCATCATAATTCACTGGTATGGACAATAAAGAGTATCCACTTTGCCACAGAATTCTTGGTCTTAGCATTTTGAAATCTAACAAAGGGTAATGATTCTAATTGCAACCGTTCCTACCATTTCCAATGTTCTGTTTATTTAGGCAAAATGACCCTACTCATGCATAAGAAGACCAAATTTGTAGAACAAGAATGAGCTACAAAATAGCTCACAATATGAGGCTGAATACTGGCATGGGAAGAATTAGGAAAAGAAATAGTTCCCATTCAAATTCCTGTTGTAGAAGCAGATCATCTAAGACTGTAATATGTTAAGCATTCTTTATTTGTCTTTTATTATTATTTTTCTGTCACTGTAGACTCTGTGGTCCTGTTCAATGTCAAGATCTTAATATTGTTAAGTCTTAAACAGGGAGAACAAAAAACAGGGTTTGGATATTTTCAACACCTGGCTATTGCCTAAACAAGTCCCTGCAGTTTTCTTGGCAAAGTCCCCCCCCCCCCAAAGTGGTTTGCCCTTACCTCCTTCCTGGGATGAATGTGTGCGACACTGGCCCAAGGTCACCCAATTGACTTTGTGCCTAAGGAGGGACTAGAACTCAAAAGTCACCCAGGTTTTAGCCTGGTACATTGCACCAAGCTGGCTCTCTTGATATAAACATGTAGACTTTTCTTTTTTGTAGTGCATTCCACTGCAAATACTATCATGATAGGTTTTTAAAAAAAATAGTTGAAAAAATGGACAAGAATCCAAGAGGCAAAGTGATAAGTCCAATCACTGTAGCAGCTTTATTATGATTAGGTAATAGACAGTGTCATCTTCAAAAAAGGAAAACAATTATAAAGTCAGATGAAAACAAGGTGTACTATCTTCACCTAGAATTTCAATGTTGTATATCACCTTATATTCATAGCCATCTTTATGATTAAACCTATAGATAATATTGCTCTTCCAATTTATTTAACAACTTTTTCTTTAAGACACTAAGGAGCTCAAATGATATCACCTGTGTGATAAGCATGTAAAGATTTTTACTCTTGCAATTATGCAAACCTAAGTACCTTTAACATTTCATTTATGAGCATCACATAGTTTTAATCTAAATGTTATTATTACTTGCTCTGCAGTCTGGCAGTAGCTCATTTTGCCCCATTACTACAGAACACCATAAAAACGGCAGCTGACAACCCTGGCCTGCAGCCTAAATGAATTTCCGCTTTCCCACTCTGCATAAAAACATGAATAAGCATGATAGTTTCCCCAACTAGTTGCCATAGTGTAACTATTTTCTGTTAGCACTATTATTAAAATATGCACACTGATGTAGTCCTATCCACTAAAAATGTGGGATCCAAAAATTTTTTAAATTTCATACAAATATACTCAGTAACTGCTGTACATGTTTATACTTGCAGCTTCTTCGATGTTTTCTGTTTGATTACTCTTTCATCCCAAGGACCACATTCATCTGTACATAAATTTGTGGAGATAAAGTGTCAGTTGGACCCAGGACAATTGTTCTCTCTCTTATTCATGCTCCCTTGTTATTATCTTATCTTTTTCTTCATACTCCCTGCCACTCCCTACTTCTATGGAAGAAACAGAGTGAATTGGGATTACTTTAGCCTTAATTTCCAAAATATGTAAGAGAATCTAATCAAGTTAACAAAATAATTAATGACAAAAAACTGCTTAGCACAACAATATATTCATATAAAATGAAATACAAAGGCCAAAGGCCAAAGACCAGGAAAATCTCCAGCTGATTTTGTGTGTGTGTGTGTGTGTGTGTGTGTGTGTGTGTGTGTGTTTAGAACACTGGCATCTACAAACTGGCACCTGACATGAAAAGTATTAAAAATTTCAAAACCTGAGAATATCTTTGAGACAGAAATAATTAAGAGTTCAGGGTTTTTTTACATGAGCATCTACTGTTTTGCCCAAATCCATACCTTCAGAAATGCAATTTAGAACTGTAGTAATCTAAGAATTTTTTTAAGTTGCTAATCCTGTCATATTGTTGGAAGAAAGCAAGTTAAAAAGAAAGCCAGAAACCCTTGCTGATATACTATGAGCCATTAGATTTTCCTTTTATCCACCTTCAACATGACAATTGAAACAATGTATCTACTACACAGTTCACCTTTCATTGCTAGAAGAATGCTTATATTAGTAGCATCCACAAGGTGCTGGTGATAAAAATCAAGATGGTGGCAACAGCAGGACTGAAGCTCTGCCCTTTTGTACCAAGTTGCATTTTTGTAGCAAAGTTGATGAATGTGCAAAAGTGGCGAGGCTTTGATCATTCAACCACAACCTCTGTCTTGAATTTTTTGACTTCCGCTGAAAACCCTGCTGGCTCAGTTCACAAGTGACAAAATTACAGATGTGACAAAAACCATGCCTATCTTCGTTATTTTTCTTTTAGAATTTTTTTTGTACTCGCCCATTTATTTCTGTCTAAAACTTGTTATTTGCAAGATTTTTCAAACCTGATAGTTTTCTTTATTCCAAACACATTTTTACTTCTCTTTTCTCCAGTTATAAATGTTCAATAGGAATTACTGTAGATTCTGCCACTGGATTTACAACAATTTTATTTTTTTAGAATTTTCAATAAATTAGGATGGATTCCTATATTCAAAATTAAAAGTTTTATTTCTCTTTTCAGCTCAGATGCCAACTGTTATGACAGTGTTGCATATTGCAATATAGTACAGAGAATGGCACCATATTTTTACTTTTATTTTTAATTATTTTCCTTTGATAAAAACTGTTAGGGATAACATTAGTTACCTAATTTAGTTTGGTTAAATATAATATATGTTAGTTAGTTTAAATGTGTGTGTCACTTTAAACTGTAAGCCAAGTATTTGGGTGCAGTTGTAAATCGCCATAAGAGGGAGCAAGAGAGCTCAATGTTTGCCGGCTTTTACTGGAATGCTAACAGAGAAGGATTGATGGTGATTACTGTGATCACCAGCCCAGCCGGGAAAGAGGAGCAACCGCTGCTACGGGAACAGTTTACTGCCATCGCCCTCAAAAGGGGGCAACCGGACAGGGAATCCGAGGGCAGCGCTGTTGCGTGCCGGAGGCGACAAGCCCCCCGGGTGGGCGTGTTTGCCCAGAGACCCCGGACGAAGCAGCGGCAAAGCTCCACTGACATCCGCGGGCAGACAGGCGAACGCGGGACCTTCTCCTCCAAGGGCGCCTGGCGCCTTTCTACCCACCCCGGCCCGTCTCTTTCAAGCGGCGGCGACTGCGGGCGGGGGTCGTCCTGCGGGGACACCGGTGGGCACGGAAAGAGGGGCGGGCGGGAGAAGCTCCTCTCCCTGCCCTGCCCCGGGGTGTGTCTTCCCCTTCTCCCGGTACAGGGAGCTCCGCGGCGCTGGGCGGGCGCCAAAGACGCACGCTCGGGGCTCGGTCAGAACCGTCCGGCGCGCCCGATCCGATGCTAAGCGCAGCGGCTGCGCGCAGCTCCGCTCCAGCGGCGGCCTTCAAGCCGTGGCCTTTCCCTTCCCGAGGCGGCGGGACTGGGGCGCGCTGGCGGCAGCGACTCCCAACAGCCCCAGCCGGAAGGAAAGGCAAAAAGCGCTTTGCCTTTCCCTTCCCGAGGCGGCGGGACTGGGGCGCGCCGGCGGCAGCGACTCCCAACAGCCCCAGCCGGGAAGGGAAAGGCAAAAGTGCTTTGCCTTTCCCTTCCCGAGGCGGCGGGACTGGGGCGCGCCGGCGGCGCGACTCCACACCATTTTTTTTCAGAGGGAATCTGACTCGAGTATAAGCCGGGGGATTTTTTCAGCACAAAAAATGGGCTGAAAAACTCGGCTTATACTCGAGTATATACGGTACATCATTGGACTGATTGTTTGTGAGTTGAACGGCCTATTTTCTACACTGGACTTTTGCAAACTGAATAACCCTAGGACTGTCTGAACAGTGTATGACATATGGACTGCTTTGACTATGCTATAACTCTTGCTGGAATAAAAACTATTTAATTGCACAGTGTATCTGTCTTACTGAGTGTAAAGCTACAACAACGCTTTATCTCACACACACTCTTTGTCTGCTTGACTGCCATTGCACGTTCTGCTAGGGTGTTGTATCCCTAACAAAAACCTTTAGATTCTGCTGTGCTATTCTGTGGGAAATATTGTTGGCAAAACAAATTCATACAACATTTTATTACACTGTCAAAGCAAAACATGATCCCATCAAAGAATAACAGTATTATATTTATCCAAAGGAAGTGGAAGTTTTTGCCCTATAATTGTATTTTGAATAAGAGATTGCTTTATAGCAATAGCACTTAGACTTATATACCGCTTTATAGTGCTTTACAGCCCTCTCTAAGCAGTTTATAGTCAGGAAATAAAAGCAATGTGGAAGACAGAGATACTTAGCTACAAATAATGCAAGCAAGTGGCTAGAATGGAAACACAAAAAAGACAAGCACTATATTATAGTTTTTTCATTTAAAGATTCTACACAAATGTGTGGTACCCAAGATTAGACAGCTTAAATGGAAACTTATTTCTGTCTGAATGAAAAGCTACAGAAAACCTAAGTGCAATCAGTCCATATATTTGTTATCTTGGGACAGTACTATACAGTATAAATGGGCAATCTGTAGTTTTATGTAAGAGAAAACATGGTGTTCCTTTGAAGAAGTAAAACAACTACAGAGAATCCAATTCCAAACATTGCACAGCCCTAATATTTACTATGTACTCCGTAGATTACAAAGTATCATATATAGTCAATATGTTCACACCATGATAATTAGTTGTGACAAATCCTTCATCATCACCCAACATAAATTTTATCTAACCCAATTAAACTTTACAGAAAACCATATTCTATTGCAGAGCATGCTCCACGAGTTAATTTAAAAATTTGAAATTATAGTAATAAGAGATTGATAAAGTAATACCATATCACCTTAATAACTAATCTGAAGTTTCCCCATTTATCTAGTTACCTATTAATAGAAGCAAGGGATATGTAAAACTTCCATGTTTCCATGTCAAGCAGAAGATTTTTGTGAAAAAGAAAGTGTAAAACTAAAGACATCATGGGGCGGGGGAGGGTAAAATAAAAGGAAGGTGCTGGGCGGAAGGGCTACCTGGATATGCCACGCCTGAACTATGGACACTGAAGGCAGCAGCAAAGAGGCAGGAAAAGGAAAGTATTTGGGGGGACGGACAGACAGGAAATGATAAATTGGATATGCCGCACTTGAAGCCAAATTAATTACTGCTCTTCCTGTTGCTGTTGCTGATGATGATAATGACACTGTCTTTGGCTTCAAGTGCAGCATATCCAATCAGCCTACCCATCTGTAATCCTCCCAGTGCTTTCCTTTCCTTACCGCTATTAGCTGTTGCCACTGGTATCCTTGGGGTAAGCAAAGACAGGCAGTGGGATGATGTGGGGAAGGCAAGCTGGTTATGCTTGCTTGAAGACATGGACAATAGCTCAGGAAGAAAGGAAAATTAAGGCGCTGCAAAGATCAGCAGAGAAAGAAGAGGAGAAAAGAAGGGGTGAGACCCTGATTGCCCCACAAGAACCCATGGAATCTTGATTTCCCCAAGAACAACCTACATGTTCCAGTATCAGTTCTACCAAAACACAACCCATTGCCAAAACTCTCAAATGTGTTTATTTGGGTTTGAAACAAAATACTTTTCCCACCCCCTCCCTTTTTCATGCACATCCCTATAAAGTGTCCACAGAGCATTTCAGCTAGTTGAACTTCAATTCCCCAAAGAAGGGTTTTTTTTTTAAACTTCAGTTCAATTGTGTCTGATTCTTGGGACTGTCTGGCTATGATTTTTAAGCAAGATTCTTCAGAAGAGCCCATGCCTCTTTCCCAGGAGAATGATTGGCTCAAGATCACCTAGCAGGCTTTGTGCGGAACTGGAATTCATGGTCTCCCAATTTCTAGCTTGATGTCTTTACCATTGCGCCATGCAACATTTACTATTTATAACTGTCTGCTGCGAACTCTGCATAGGCATCCAGAAGGGCACCTGGCCAGTAAATATTCAGCTCCGATCCCACCCCGAAGCAAGGGATTGCAGGGTCATTAAAAGAAAAAAAAAACTGTACAGAGCTTCATGAATAAAATATGCAAAACAGAGCAACTATTGGACCTAATAATGTCCAAAACATGAAACATTTCCTCTTCAGAAACATTTATACATAGAAATGAATGAACCATCCAGTAATGCTAAGATTGGGAAGGAAGACGATATTCCAAACTGCTCCATTTTGCACATCTCTGTGCAAACTACTCAATCAAATTGGTTAGGATAATACAATATACTAAATAAAAAACTAACGAACTCATTATAACTTAGTGCAGTGAATAAACCCAATAAATTTTATGCTGCTTTTGGAATATTGGGAGGATAATGTATATTGGAATATTGGGAGGAAACAGTATATAGTTGAAGCAGAGGTTGAGATGAAATGTACTGCAGAATATTAATATTTAACGTTAAACATGTTCTCTACAAAACAACTAAATAGTCTTGTTCCTGACAAGACTATAGGGTTTTAATTTAAGGCAGACAGAACAAAGAACTCTTTTTGTGGTTATCACTGGTTAAGGTGAACATTCTTTCTTTTTTAGTATTTTTTCCACTTTTTGAAAAATGCTAACCCATTATCTCTTCTAGACTTCGACATGTCCAATTTTTTTAGATCTCAAATGTCTTCTTTTTCTGTTTGTCGCTCTGTTACTTCTTTACTGGAATATTTCCAATATGTCAAGTACTTTGTTAATTTTGGTAACAAAATCAGATTAATTCAATCCCTTACTTTAATAGTTTTCTGGTCGTCACTGGCAACAAGAAATTTTACTTAAACAACAAGTTTGGCAGCTGAGTATCATGTCTATAATACAAACAGACACAGTAGAAATAATACCAAAGCAGTTGAAGGGGCAATCAACAACTTCCCCTGCATGGACAGCTCTACGTGACCAACTCAGGTCACAAATAGGAAGAAAAGTTTGTTTCCTATGTGTAATTTTCTATAGTTACTGAAGAAATGGCAACAACAATCTTTTCACTGTTACACTAAAAAGAATTCTGTGAACTCCAGAAGTCAGTATTTGTCTACCATTTGGTTATATAAATACATGAAAAGTGCTTATTTTTTTTTGTTTGATATCCTGCCTAACTCAAGGCAGTATATGTCCAACCCATCTTCCTCCTATTTTCCATACAACCCTGTGAAGTGGGTTGGGCTGAGCAAGAGTTACTGGCCCAAGTTGGCTTTTGTGACTAAGGTGGGACTTGAACTCACAATGTCCTGCTTTCTAACCTGATACCTTAACCACTATATTGGGTGTCGGCAACCCACAGCTCTGGAGCTGCATGCGGCTCTTTGAGCCATGTGCTGCGGCTCCTTGTCCCATCACTGGCTGGCCCTGCCCCTCGCCCTCCTTCTGGTCTGAGAAGGTAAGGGCGACGGCAGGGGATGGAGAAGCAGCCGGGGCTGATTCTCCGGCGCCTCATTCTTGTTGCTTGTTGGTGCTGGGAGTGTCTTGCAACAGGCGCCGGCCTCGCTAACATGAGGGCTGGTGGGGTGGGAATGGGATCTGGGAGGAGGGGATGATGGAAAGGGCAATGGGCCCGCAGCGCCCGCCGTGGCTTTAAGAAGCTCAGGACAGCAGGAAAAGGGGGCTGGCCCTGCCAAACCTTGCACACCCACCCTGGGGGTGAGGCTCAGAGAAAGCTAGCCAAAGATTCTTGCCTGTCAGCCGGTTTCCTCCCCTCTCTCTATGTCTCTCTCTCTCTGTATGTATCTCTCTTGCGCTTTTTGTCTGTGTCTTGTCTCTCTCTCTCTCTCTCTTGGAAAGCCAGGGGGTTGCAGGAGGAGGGGGGAGGAGGGCCGCCCGAAGAAGAAATAAAAGGAATAGCCAAGAGCCCCAAGAGAGCTTGCTGGCTTGGCCCAGCAGAGAGAGAGAGACACACAGAGAGGGGAGAGATAGAGAGGGGGAAAAGAGATAGAATGGGGGGAAATAGTGAAAGGGGGAGGGTGGAGAAAGATACAAAGAGAGAGATACAGAGGCCGGGGAGACAGACACAGAGAGAGAGGGAGAGGGGCAGAGATAGAGAGATACAGAAAGGGGGAGAGGGGGGAGAGAGATACAGAAAGAGGGGGGAGATACAGAGAGAGGGGAAGATAGGAGAGAGAGAAGGGAGATACAGAGGGAGAGATACAAAGAGAGAGATACAGAGTGGGGGAGAGAGAGAGATACAGAAAGGGGGAGAGGCAGAGAGATACAGAGACATAGAGCGAGAGAGAAGGGTTTTGTGGCTGAGTAGGCATGGGTAGGGGTCATGTGACTGGGTGGGAATGAGTGGCATCACTGGCCACGCCCGCCCAGGTTTTGTGGCTCCTGGTGGTTTTTTTCTAAACGGGTCCAAATGGCTCTTTGAGTGTTTAAGGTTGCAGGTCCCTGCACTAGATCAAACTGTCTCTCCCTTGATTATCTCTTTATTGGAGATTGCTAAAATCTTTATTGGAGATTGCTAAAATTTGTAATTAATAGAAAATATATCTTCAACATTTAAAAAGTTCTAGGTCAGCATATATAAAATCAGTTTCTACAACTCACAAACCCATCCATGTTTATTTATTATTCAGCATTTATTATTCTTTTTGGGTTTTTTTCAGGTGAGTGATGAAAGAGCAAATGAATGTCCAGGTATGTGTGATTCATTGTATGTCACATATCTCTTAAAACCGATTGTTCAGAAATAAGTCTCACTGACTTCAAAGAAAATTATGACCAGGACAATGTATGAATGAAGTAATGAGGAGGGAGACATAAGTTTCTATACAATTAAAATATATCAGTTTATGTGCTTTATTTACAGTGCATTTTAATGTTTCTGGATTATTTCAAGAACAATTTTAGCAGCCAGTTAAAATTTATAAAAAAATGTTGTTTTCTACATGTTCTGTATCTGCAACACAAATAATTTTCTCTAAAAACTAAGGATTAAATATCGTCCTAAGTAGTTACACAGACTTACTGGATTAATTTACAAACGGAATCCATCTTTCTAATTTAGAAACATGGATCACACTATAGAAGTAACTAATAAGTAAAGGAAATATAAATCTGGGGTAGGTTTCCTATGGAAAAACATATACAGTCCATCAAAATGTTTAACAATGGATAAGAACTACTATTTATGGCTAGGAGGTTGTAAATAATACTATGAAAAAAGACAGCAATCTGAACCTATAATGAGTTGCTTAGTAGTGTTTTAGAAAAAGTGCTCTGATTGGGTTAAGTATTTTACATATTTTAAAGTTATTATTTAGTTTTAAGATAGCCGTCCACTCCAGTGGACTAGGATTTCTATTAATATCTTCTACTATTTTATGACATGGCTATTAGAAGTTAAAAACAAAGCCACTCATATCTCTCCTTTCACATAAGAAGGAAAGAGCCATTCCAAATAAATGGACAATAAAGCAAATGCTTGTGTTTTGCTCTGTTGCAGTGCATTAAAGTCCAGTCTCACAGTTATCAGAATTAGATTCATCTTTGTATTTGGATAACAAGGATCCAGAAAGGAAACTTTATTGGCTCTCATGACTCCCGTTTTATGTGGCTTTAAATCTTATTTATATACATATAAGGGAGGAAATCACATATTTAACAACTGCGTATTAATATGAAAATTTATACTTGAATTTACAACACACATTCTTAATTTATTATATTCCTGCTGTGAATGTTGTAAGATAGTTTAACACAGTGTAGACTTTTATTTTATCCTCAAGAAATATTTTCTAGTTCCATTTGTAGTTGGGGCAATTTTAGATACCTTTTTAAATACAATTTTAGATTTTGACTACCAGTCGTATCTGTGAAAGTCCTAATTGTGTTTGGTCCAGTGGTTAAGGCATGGGCTAGAAAGCAAGAGATCATGAGTTCAAGTCCTGCCTTTACCATGAAAGCCAGCCTGGGACCAGTCACTCTCTCTCAGCCTAACCCACATCATAGGGTCGTTGTTGAGGGGAAAATATAAGGAGGAAGTTATACTGAATATATTCATATCCTTGAGTTATTTGTAAAGTAATAATAATAATAATTTATTATTTAATTATAATTTAATGTAATAATTAAATAATTAAATATAAAAATGATTAAATTTAATGTAATAATAATTTTACAAAATACATCAAAAATTACGGCTTCCTTTAATAACATCAGCAGAACTAAAAAAAACAGCGCTATTCAGAACATCATACATTTTAAGAAAATACTTGGTCAATACCTAGGATGCTAGCAGCAACCTACATAAACTATCAGTGTAGTCAATTATATTTGTGATACATTTTTAAATGTTCAATTGACCAAGTTTCATATTTAATAAATAATAACAACAATGATGGGATATAAATAATTTTTAAAAAATTAAAAAATGAATCAGGTAAGAGCCAAGCAACTCCTAGTGACTTATAATGTCAAGATATTGGAAAATGATAAAACCATTCTGTGGCTGCACTGGTTCACACCACACCTTAAATACTGGTTCAGACCACACGTTCAATTCAGTTCTTGCCTCCTTAATTCAAAAAAGGACACTGAGGAATGGGAAAGAGAGAAGAGAAGAGCAACAAATATGGTAAAGGTCTTGGAGGCTAAATCCCAGAAAAAAACAGTTTGTAGGATTTAGGTATGCTTAGCCTAAGGAAGTTAAGGCTGAGGAGTGACATTATAGAAGTCTTCCAATACACGAATAGAGCAGAGGGGTAGATTTATTTTCCAGAACACTGGAAGATAAGACAAGAATCAATGGGTGAAAGCTTTACAATAAGAGATCCAAAGTTGAACTGTTTATCTGGAAAAAAAATGTACTGTAAATATAAATATACATAATATAAAACTAGGTCTCTCAGAAAAATGGTGTGAGAAAACTGTATTAAATCCTATCAGCTTTTGAAACTGTACAACACTTTCAGTACAAATACATTAAATTTCTATAATTTTGAATACCCTTTGTACATATTCATTGTCTAGACTAATTATGGGTAGACCTTAGAAACACTATTTATTAGATTAATATCCAACCTTTTCTTCAAAAAGCTTGATCAGCATTCAAGAAAATCTTTTGTTTTACCTCTACATGGGATCTGTGTTTTACTTTAAAATATCAAGAATTATCCACTGATTCTACACATTTTCCGTTTAAGAATTCTGAAATGCAGCATTCATTTTCTGATCAAAATTCATTTATCACAAAAAAGCAACTACATTTTGCTTACCTCAAGACTTTTTCAGTTTTAATATGATAGATGGGGTGGAGCCGTTTATTGTTTAATTGTGGTTTACTATCCTGATAAAGATGGCACAAGAAACTTCAACAAGTCTATCACTGATAACCCAGTTGGATGGAACAATGTTTCCTGGTCTATGAAATGCAGTCTACTTCTGTGTAGAGAAGGTTTATGGAATGTAGTTCAAGACCCACCGGATGTAAATGCTTGGGATCCAGCTAATGAGGATGATGCCAAGAAGCTTGCTGACTTTAAACAGAACAACGAACGAGCTCTTTGTATAATTGGACTAACACTGAGTGACCAGCAACTAGTCCATATTCATGGAGAAGAGTCTGCTGCTAGGTGTTGGGAGAATTTGAAGAGGTTTTATGTTCGTGACAGTGTAGGTGCACACGTACATCTTACACGTAAACTGTTTACAGCACGTCTTCTGAAAGGTGGAGATATGTTAGCTCATTTAAACTTCATGAAAAGAACTTTTCAAGAGCTACATGAAAAAGAACTGATATTTTCAGAGCTGCATCAAGTTTATATCATTCTTTCCTCATTGGATGAAAGTTATGATGATTATGTATCTTCACTGGAAGTCCTGCCCAGAGAGAAACTGACATTGACTGACATTACTGGAAGATTGTTAGAGGAAGCAAGAAGACGACTGAATAGGGACCAACTGAGGAAGGAACAACCACAAGAAGAGAATTTGTCTTCAACTGCCTATACTGTTAGGAAATGTTTTTCTTGTGGGGCTAGAGGACATACAGCTAAATTCTGTAAGAAGGGAAAACAACAGAATACTGGCAAACACCAGAAGGCCAAGAAGAATGTTAGTTTAGCTATGTCTAGCAATTCAACTGTAAACCATGATTTGTGGGTTGTTGATAGTGGAGCATCACAATGCATTACTAAAGATAGAAACAGGTTTGTAAAGTTGTCCACGAGTAAACAACATGTATCATTGGCAAATGGATGGAAGATGAACGCATCAGGTCAAGGTACTGCATATTGCTCTTGTATAAACAAACATTTAACTATGTTATATATACCTAAACTGAAATTTTATTTGCTATCAGTAAGGGCTTTAGTTAATCTTGGTTATGTAGTAACCTTTAGGGGAGATAACTGTATAATAGAGAAAGAGGGTAAAAGTGTTACTGCTACTTTAAAAAATGATTTATATGTAATACATGATGATCAGCTGAAGATGGCGAACTCAGTTTATAACAATGTTAAGCCACATGATGAATGTATACATTTATTACATAGACATCTAGGGCACATTAATTTCAAAATGCTCAAACAAACTGTTGAATTGTCAGAGGGAGTAAAATTAAAACCCTGTAGCAAGTGTTTAAACTGTAATGCTTGTAGCCAAGAAATGAGTAAGGTTACTCCAGCAAACAGACTTAATGGGTTTAAGACCAAAGAACCTTTAGAGGTTGTGTTTGCTGACATAACTGGTCCTAAAAAACCAAGTTTAGGAGGTGCCTGTTATATTTTGAGTATTATGGACCATTACTCACGATATGGTTTCTGCTATCTTATGAAAAACAAAACAGAAACATTCCAACATTTCTTTAACTGGCTAAGGTTTGCTGAGAGAAAAATGAAAAGTAAAGTAATTACTTTAGTTACTGATAATGGGACTGAATTTGTTAACAAAAGATTCCAAACTATGTTAAAATTAGCTGGTGTTGAGCATAAACATTCTGCACCTTACAGACCACAACATAACTCGTTTGTAGAACGAAGAGGACAAACTTTACAAGCCATGGCTCACACTATGTTATCTGATTCAGGTTTACCTGAAACACTGTGGGGTGAAGCCATAATGTGTAGTAACCATGTTTTAAACAATGTAGTTAATACAACAACTGGTGAATTGCCATTCACTTATTGGCATGGCAGAAAACCAAATTTAAGTTACCTACACACTTTTGGAGCTCCAGCATGGGTGCATATTCCCTCACAAGTAAGACTGAAAGGGCAACATAGAGCTAAGAAGTTATTGTTTGTGGGTTACGAGGCCAACCATAGATCGTTTAGATTCTGGGATCAAGGCACAGCTCATGTTTATTGTAGTGCTAGTGCAAAATTTCTTGAGCACGTTGGGTGGGATAAACTGGAACAGGAATCCAGCAATGATATTATTATTGACACCCAAATAGTCCCTAAAGATAAAATCAGTAAACCCCAAATAGCCATTAAAGAGGAAGAACAGGAGGAAGTAGGAGGACAGGCACAGGAAGAAATAGAAGAACAGGAGCAGGTGGCACAGAAAAGTCCACCAGTAAGCCCTGTATTACCAAGACGTTCAACCCAAGTAACACGACCACCTGATAGATATCAGGCTAGTGTTGTATGCCAAGTGAATACAGTTCCAAGTAATCATAGTGAATTAAAACTGTTTCCTGCTAAGGATTAGGCTGCTTGGCAGAAAGCAATGGATAAGGAACTGGCATCATTAAAAAGACTGGAGGTATATGAAAATGTTAAGTTACCACCAGGTAAACATGCCATAGGATGTAAATGGATATATAAGCTAAAGACAGGTGTAGATGGGACTGTTACCCATAAAGCCAGGTTAGTAGCACAAGGGTTCAATCAGACAGCAAATGACTATGATCAGGTGTTTGCACCTAGTCTGAAGGCGACTACATTAAGGGCAGCATTAGTGTGAGCAGCACAGCATAACTGCATGCACCGTTGCAACACACTATATATTTAAAGAAACCTTTAGGTCTCAAAAATGATAATACTGATAAAACAACTGATTGCTGGAAATTGAAAAAGTCTTTATGGTTTGAAGCAATCAGGATATGAGTGGAACCAATGTATAGTTAAAGAATTAACTAAGATAGGTTTTGTAGCTGGCATGGCTGATCCATGTTTGTTTAAAAAGGAAACTAATGGTATAGTGTCATTATTGTTATTATTTACTGATGACATAGCATTAATCACCAAAACTGAACAAGAAGCTACTGAGATAATTTCACTATTGGAAAAGAAATTTAAGATAAAACAATTAGGAGAAATCAAACAATATCTTGGTTTAAAGATAGATAGAACTAGAGGAGGATACAAGATCTCACAAGCAGATAAAATTAACCAATTACTAAAAAGTTTTAAAATGGAACTTTGTAAACCAGCTAAGACACCAATGAGCCAGGAGTTTAGCCATACTGATGTACAAAGTCCTGTTTTTGATAAGAACATTTATCAGTCCTTGATTGGTAGTTTATCTTATCTCAGTAATTGGTCAAGGCCAGATATCGCATACAGTGTTAATCAATTAGCGAGATTTAACACTGAGCCAACTGAAAGGCACTGGCAAGCTGCTAAACGTGTAAGATATCTAAAACAAACAATGCATTATGCATTGTATTTGGAGCCAAAAGATGAACTGAATTTAACTGCATATGCTGATGCAAGTTTTGCTACAGACATAAATACACAAAAATCTACATCGGGTACTGCTGTATTATTGGGAAAAGCATTGATTGGATGGAGATCTATTAGACAGAAACATCTAAGTTTGTCAACAATGGAGGCTGAATTCTCATGTTTGTCTTTATTATGTACAGATTTAGTTTTGTATAAGCAATTATTAATTGATATGGGAATTAATGTAACAGATCCTATTGTTATTTACGAAGATAACCAATCAGCAATACAGATGGCTTCAAATATTGCTGTTAAAACAAGAACGAAACACACAGATTTAAGATATTTGAATGTGAGACAATGTGTGCAAAGTAAAATGATTAAGCTGGAATATTGTATAAAAAACAATATAGCAGATCATTTTACAAAGGCCCAAGGCTCTATAAAGCATAAGGCGTGCTGTGAAGATTATGGACTTAGAATGTAAGGTTGTATATATTATCTTACCCAAAAGGGGAGAATGTTAGGAATATGACTCCCCTAACAGCTATTTGGGTTAGAAATATATAAACCAGGATAAACATTGTAAAACTGTAACTTTAAGAAAATGCAAAACTATAATTAGGTGTGGTTTCACAAACGGCCATAAGATGGAGCCAGAAACCTGGTTTGTCTTAGTCTGAGTCTCAGAAGAGAGTGTGAGTGTATCTCTGTTTCCTTCTGTTGGAAAGTATTGCCGTTCCTCTATTTCTTCTAATTGACTGATATTACTGGATTTAATGTAAGTCTGTTACTGAACTGTTTTTTGACACTGGACTTTGGTATTTGGATTATCCCTGGATTGAAAACTGACTGATTTACTTGTGAATGACTTTGGATTGCTTATTTTGGACTTTGCTTAAACCTTTCTGGAAGTAAAAACCTACATTTACTGTACAGTGTATCTGTGTACTGTGTGTGTATTATTCAAACACTTCTCTCAAATACGTCTCCCTGTATGCGTTCATTCTCCTAACGGGGAATTACCTCAACAATCTCTACAGTCATTATTAAATAATTAGGCATCAGAAATCCTTACTGATTTGCAAAATAGCCAGACATATGTTGTATTATATAGCTATACTTGCTGATAACAGCTTACAGAAGAAGCATTGATAAATGGTTATTATAATATTAATTCTTCATGTTCAGTTTTATTTCCAAGTTCAGAATCAAAAATTGGACCCTGCAACTTCCTAGCAAAAATGGAAAAAGAATAAGTAAACCAACAAATATGCATACTTTCTATTGGAAAGTAAGCTTTCCGTGAAAATTTTACTTCTGAAAATAACAAATTCAATTATCTTATTGCTAGCCATGTAGCCTGGATAGTTATGGTTCACATAGGTTTGTTATTTATGTATGGAAAAATTCTTTTGAGTAAATGTAATGTGGTATTCTACTAGTTCGCACCTATTCACTAGAACCGGTTGTTAACATTCTAAGCAGTTTGGAGAACTGGTTGTTAGAAGAAATTATTGGCCTAATCCTGTAAGGAAGGCAGGAAGGAAACATTCTGGTGTTGCTTACAGAAACTGCCTTTCCGTTAACCCTTATTACATTCTTGGCAGGACTACACTTCCTGTCTCTGGAACTTCTCTGGAGTTTCCCCCCCCCTCCTTTGCTGGTACTTTGCTTGTGTGGAGTGACCATTGAAAAAAGTGACTTATGACCGTTTTTCACACTTATGACTGTTGCAGCATCCCCAGTCACGAGAGGCCAGGCGAGGAGATGCGTGCCTCGATATGGGTAATGTTGAGTTGGCCACACCCAGCCAGTAACATGACCACCAAGCCATGTCCACCCAGTCACATGACCACCAAGCCACACCCACCAACTAAGCCACACCCACAGAACCAGTTGTTAAAAAATTTGAATCCCACCCCTGACTAAGGTCATGTGCTTTCCCAAATGTTCAACAGATTCTACATTCTGTATATTGTCATTCCCAGATAAGACAACAATATTTTTTTTTACCTGCTTGAAAAATAACCTAAGTCAAACATACCATGAGGCAATTTCTGCATCACTTTCAACTAATTCATTGGCATCCTTAGACCTACATATACTGCACAGTTTCCACCATCTTTAGTCCTAAATGAGAAGTGGCAGAAGTCAAATAAATAGCTGGCAGAGTAAACTAAATAATATTAATTAGTAGCAAAGAATACAATAAGAATCAAATAGCAGAACATACATACTGTATATATGCTCACACACGTGTGCATTTAATTCCTCCAGTAAAGGAAGTTTCCAGGGTATTAGAATGGGAAAAAACATCTTCAATTTGTAAACTACACTAGAACTTTATACTGTCTTTGTCTGCAGGAAATAGCTTTAGATATTAAAATAATATAAATTAATTTCTCCACTGCTCCTAATAGTCCTATGCTGCAAAGATGTCAGTCAAGGACTTTAGAAAAATGTGCAACTATTAAAGTTATATTATATATGCACCCCACTTTTAAATTTAAAACACACACATAGTTGGGATTTATAGAAAAAAATAAATTTAAGCTCTACATGACTTCAGTTAGGTTTTGTTTTTGTTTTTTGCTTCCAATCAATCATATCTGATTCTCAGAGACTGCCTAGGTAAGTCCCCACAATTTCTTCAGCAAGGTACTTTAGAAATGGTTTACCATGGTTACCTTCCTAGGCCTAAGAGAAAGTGACTTGCCCAAAGTCACCCAGCTGGCTTTGTGCCTAAGGCAGGAATAGAACTCATGCTCTCCCAGTTTCTAGCCTAGGGATGTAACCACTACACCAAACTGGCTTTCTTAAATTAGTTAATTTAAGTCAAACAGTATCCCAATTGTTAGGCAATGATAATAAATTATTATCTGAGCGTCCAATGTGATATTGGGGGAATGACAATATATTTATAGACATGTTCCTTTGCACAATTAAACACTCCATTCTTCCTGATTTTTTAATCAATTAAACCAGAACAACCGGAACAACTGCAATAAGTGGCAAGCTTCCATGTTGCAAAACATGGCAGCTTCAAGCATGGCCTGTACTATAATGCCATCAATGCCTCTGGGTCCCAGAAGCACAGTATTCTTAACAAATAAACTGAAGAATAAGTGCTGCTCAGTGGATTGTTTGCCTTTTGATATGTTGATGTTGTGTGTGATTGGTGACACTTGAAATGCAATTTTGAGAAAGTGTCATGCACTCCACATAGAAATGCTCTCATGGGGCCCAGAAAGTTAGGGACTTTTCTGTTTCATATAATTTTGTCCCATTCTCCAAAAAGCCAACAATCAAATACCTGTTCGTCAGGGAATAAGAATAAGATTTATGGCTATACCTTACTCCTTTAAGGATTTCAAGTATGCTTCAGTGACTAAATTAATTAATTTATACATTGAGTTTTCCACCTAACAATTAAACATACTGTGAGTATGAAGATTGTTGCTTTCACACAGGCTTGAACCTTCCCTTTCATTTTAGGACGAAGTTTAAAATATTAGGAAAAAAGAGATAAAAACAGTATGTTGAGATAATTATTAAAATGCTTTACATGAATAGACACCGATTAGAAATCTATATGAATACTGTTCTAAATGCAGGGGCAATTTTTCTAATAATTTCCCATTAAATTCAGATGTAGATAATAGTTTAAATATTTAAATATAAATCAGGATAAGGATATTTTGAAAAGTCCTTTATGCTCTTTGTATTCAAGATACGTACAATATATATGGAACACTAAAGGAGTGAAGCATAAAGAAAAAGAAAAAAAATCATTTGGAGACAGAACATATGAACAAAAGGTTCAAGAAGAATTGATGTAGTATATGCTACCTGCAGAAAGCTTTGCAATAAGCACAAAGATTGAAGTGGATGCTGTTGTTATTAGTGAATGCACAGAATAGATCACTGTTTTTTTTTTACAATAGTGATGGTCTAAGTAAGAAAAATCTAACAATTTGACAGAAGTGACACTGGCAAATAGGTCAAAGAACAGAGAACCAATTCAACCTGAAGTGAAAGCTCCACAAGAAAAGAAAATTCAATGTGTTGATAAGGAGGTAAAGAATGAGGGGAGGGGAGTAGAAAAGATAATACACAGTCTGAACAATTGAAGCTATGCTTTAAGTCAGCACTCATCTAGAATTTGTTAAAGCTTACTAACTAAGCCATTGCTGTTTTTCAGTCATCTCAGAACAGAGTTATGGAGGTGAACTGAACCAAAATCCCATCTAATGGCTCATTATCTACTGCTGCCACATGGCATGACTATTTACAGAACTGCAAAATCCAAAACCACAGAATGCACAATCTTATTGAAGTACATGAACACTATGTAATGGACACTAAAGCAAGCAGTTTGTTTCAGAAAAATCAAACAAATGATAGCAAAAGAAAGGCCAAAATACTTCAACGGGCATTTTGACAAAGAAGAAATAAAAGACATTTGGTACTAAGCTTTAAAATTACTGACTAGTTCTCATTTGTTCATGTATTAAAACAAGAGGTTTAAATTAGCAAGGATAGAGTGAGTACTCTATGATCAACACAATGGCTTGACTTCATCTTCAGAGATGATCTGATTTCTCCCCCTCACATACCTCCATTCAAATAAGAATCAACACATAAATCAGAAGACAAGGTAGTAATCACAATGCTGGTTTACAACTAATATCCCAAAATTTGGAATGTGGAATATCTACTACATGTAGTTTTCAACCACACCCAAATACATGAAGTGTTATTATGTAATAAACTATCAGTTCTATATTTGGATTGAAGTTTCGCTCTACAGCCTTTGAAGAAAGAATAAATGAAAAATGATAGTGGGAGAGATAGAACATGGACAAACTGCTTTTTATTTGGACAGGCACAAAAAAACAGAGAAAGTAGTCTGAAACGAATTAACTGTGCCTATCATTTGAGAAAGAAAATTCCCCATAGCTCAGTAAAACATTGTGTAACAGTACAAAAATACCTGGAAGACTCAAGAGAATGTAACTGCAAAGATAATTATTTCACTTGAGATTACTCCTCCTGGAAAGCTTTTTAATGCCTTTCTAACAACTTGTGCACATAAATTCTAATCCAGATTAAAAATAGGTGTGTATAAAATATTTGTTTTGAACTTTTTCAAATGTTACATTTTATAATCATCCTGATGAGTGAGAAAGTATTTTGAACACAAAACGGACAGTTTTCAGTATTTTGAAGTTGGAACAATTCTACTTCTAGCAAGAAAACATTAATGATTGAGGGCTTCAAGTGTTCAATTTCAAAAAATTCCATCCTCATAATGAATCAAAATAAAACTATGAATGACCCCTCCCCCAACCACACACAAATGAATCAAATCAATGTGTTATGACTTCCATCTTTATTCTGTGTGGATAACTATTACAAAAATCATACACACAGAGATTATTAGGATAGCCATTCCTGAGTTCTTAAATGCATATAAAAGATAAGACAACTGGATATTGGAAGAAAGCAATATGATACAGGAACTGCAATATTTAACCTGGATGTAGGTAATCCTCACTGGGTTACAGCTGTCACCTACTGATCAGACACTTTGCAAAGATAAAATGGTCATATCACACCAGACATGTTGAATTTAAAGGAATTGTAGGATATTGATGAGAGACAGATTTGGAAGTAGATTTGCCCAAATTAGAGAAAAGATAGTTATGAATTGATTTGTAAGACTTGAAGAAATGATACCTAATCAAAGATTAGGTCATTACTAAACAATAATATAAAAAGCAAACTAGAAGCAAAGAGTGGGAAGGAGGAAAACAAAAGATATGCATATGCATATGCAAAATAAGGCATTTCAAACCAGAGGCTTTCCACAGAGCAAAAGATATTCTAAGATTCCACACCCAGGGGAAAACCAAATGTGGAAGAAGCTAGCAACAGGCCAATAAAAGTTCAGGTTCTGGTTCAATGAAGGACAAAGAGACAAGGATACCAAAAGCCAACACCGGAAGATGGGAAGGATGCAGAAGAAATCAGACAGCTGTCATCTTCCTCTTACTAATTATTAGATTTTGTTTTGTTTTTGTTTGTTTTTTAAAAAGAACCCCAAAGGCTCTGCTAGACAAATGCTTTCCTAGCGTTTTCTTTAATATGTGGCATATATATATATATATATATATATATATATATATATATATATATATATATATATATATATATATATATATATATATATATATATAAATATTATTTATGTAATATATATAATTATAATTATAATATATAATTATTTATTTATATATTTGGTCACACCGTTTTCAAGCAGAGCCTACCTTTATAAAATAAAACGAAGGTAGTAGCCGCGATGGTAGCAATCCGACTCATATCTTGTGCTCGATTCCGGATTTGCAACCCCGGGAAGCGGCTCAGAGGAGAGAAGCAAACATGAAAGGAGAGCAGATAAGGAAGGGGGGTGGCGATTCAGGAAGTCCAGGGCACTTTTTTCCCAAAACAATTTAGTTTTAGGTCGCAATAAGTTACTGGCTGCCCGTCGGAAGGAAGGCGGGGAAGAAGAGAAAGAAACCCGGACAAACAAAACCAGCCAAGGAGGCGGGGGGGGGGGGCAGACTCGGCCGGGAGGTAAACGAAGTCTCACCCCGAAGAAGACAGCAACGTCGGGGGGAAACCCCCTGACTTGGGGAGGAAGGATGCCAAGGCTGTGATGGGGGGGATTTGTCTGTCAAGAGAGCCACTCTCCCGCGCTTACCTGCGAGGCGGCGCTCCCACAGCAGCCCATGGCGGGCTCGGGGCTAGGTCTCTGTCGCGAGCTCCAGGCATCCAAGCGCCGAGGTCTCCCGGTCGCCCGCCCGGCCCCAGGGCAACGGCGGCAGCGAGGCGACGGGGAAAGGAAGGAAGGGAAGGGAAGGAGGAAGGGCTGCTTGCGCCGCCGGAGGGGCCGCTCGTGAGCTCAAACCGCCGCTCCGGATCCGCAACGGCGCCTCTATCCCCTTTCTCTGAGGCGACGGCAGCAGCGACGGCTCCTCGTCCCTCACCCCTCCACCCGCATCCCAACGACAGCGCCGCGCGGCGCCTCCGAGGGCGGGGCTAGGGATGGGGCGGGGGAAGGAGAGGAGGAGCAGCAGCAGCAGCAGCCCTCCTCCCCCTCCCCCAGCAGGCTCGCTGAGATTGCGCTTCGCTGAGATTGCGCTTCGCTCGGGCTCCACCAACCAGGCTGCCGCGCGACCTAGAAACAAACCAGGAACGACGCTGCGGGCGTCGCGGGAGACGGTCGGGCTGAATTAGGAGGAGCTCCAGGACCGACGCCGACCTGCCCGCTGAAATTATTGTGGTTCAGGCGAAGAGCTCGTTGGCACCTCTGTCAGGGAAATCTTCCCTGATGCTGTCCCCCCCTTTAAAAGAGCCCGGCTCGCTTCCGGTTTGTATTTCATTAGTAGTACCTCTCTTTTGTGTTTCCCTTTCTTACCTCTCCGCCATGGAGAAGGTTAGGGCGAAGTAATTGGGGCAAAAACTTAGAAATTTTATTTAAACTGCAACGGTATCTCCGTTTATCAACGAGTTAATCACAGGCAAATCAATAGGATTTATTTCTGAGTAGGTAGTCTGGGCTTGTTCTATTGACCGTTGTTATTCGTTTAAATCCCCGAGTGACCTTGCCTTTTCCTGTCCTTCATAAAGATCTGTATGTTTTGATCATATGATGACCTTTATATCACCCTTTGTTGCTCCTCGGAAAAGCTGCAGAACAAGCAAGAACAGCTGCACGTACACGAGTATATAGCAAAATATGGCAATTCGTCCAGTGACCAAGTTTGGAAAGGAGAGTTACTGTTTCTGGTAAATTAAAACAGTAGCTATTTTACATGTATTATATACCATGTTTCTTTTCATTTTGCAAAGAATGGTCTGGTTAAGAAGAGGATGACTATGAGGATTAAACTTGCATGCCTGACTAGATGATTGGATGGCTCACAACAACGAATTTACAATAAAATAAAGATAAGCTATTATTAATATTATTAAATAAAAGATTATTGCCAAGAAAAGAATTGAAGGTATAGCAAGATAATAGAGCCTCTCCTATGGAGAATATGTCTAGTATGTGACTGAGAGACCAATAGGGTGAGATAGAAATGAAGCATAAATGGGAAGAACATGTATGCACTTCATTTGCATGCACAAGGCAGTTGCAATAAGAGAATTGTGTAAAGATTGCCTGGAAAACCAACAGTTCTGGAATGACAGGATTCAAAAAAGGAAAGAACATGATTGCTACAATCAGGTAGGTAGTTAGATCGATAGAGGCTAGGAATAACCCAATTTGAATAAAGTAGGGTTTTTTTTTCTGAATACATTGGTCTATATTACCATAGCTAGAACAGTGCTGTGGAACCTATAGTCTTCTAGTGGTTGTACAATAGAAGGGTATAATGGGAGTTGTAGCTCAGCAACATTCAGAAGTGAGTTTTCACCTCTGAATTAACATCTTTCAGACTTGTTCTCAAATATGTAGGCCTCAGCATTTGACACTTTTACAAATATACTGCTGTATGATGAATGTCTTGTAGCAATAGAATTATGTTTCTCCTTTTTGTTTCCTTTTTCTGCTTTTTCATATAATCAAATTTCCTCAGAACTAGTCATATAGCAACTGATAAAGTTTCAAAATAGCCTGTTAGTGAGGGATTACAAAGTCGCTATTCCATACTGAATGAACTAGTTCAGAAATTAATAGAAAGGTCTAAAGGTCACCCAAGTAAGCACAAAAATTTTAAAGAATAGTTTTCAGCACCAAAATCTGGTCTTTTAGTACTATGGCATAGGTATTTAAGATGTAAGTAGGCAATCTGGTGTTATCCAGATGTTTGGACTATAAATCCTTCATTTCTTTGTCAGTGGCCACAAAGGATAAGGATTGAGAGGAGAAATACTGCTCAGTACACTCCTAAACTTTCATTCCACTTTCCCTTTTACTCACAGATTATGCCATTTCTGTGAGAGTGCTACATGTTATTCCAACCAGTTCCTTCAAGTCAATATTACATAGTTTGCAAAATTCAGCTTCAAAAGATTTGTGGTTGGGCTAAGACACATGCTGCATTTGTTCACTCCAATATTTTCTCCAATATGGAGGCAGCCAGGGGTGGGATTCCAATTTTTTAACAACCGGTTCTTTTTTTTTTATTTTATTGGTTTTTAAAACAAACATAAACAAACAAAACATAAAAACATCAAGTCATCTTCCATATATGTACATACAGTGTGCCAGTTGGTTTACAAATTGTTTTGTGCTTCCATTTCATAGTCTTCAATTATAATTACATTGTATATAATCTCGTATTTTCAATCAAATATTAAATACATTAATATCATTATTAATCATTTGACTATACTTTTATTCATTCATGCTTTACAAAACATGTTACTTAATTTGTTTTATGACAATTCATATTATCATCCCAGATCTTTCCTTGAATCATTTTGTAGATATAATAAGAAAAGAATACATCTTTATATATTTATTATTTTCTAAAAGTCTATATATTTCATTACTATATTTTATTGTCTAACCATTGATAGAATAGATCCCAAATTTTATAAAATTGTTTATCATCTTGTTCTCTAATTTCAAATGTCAATCTACTCATTTCAGCACATTCCAATATTTTCTTAATGATTTCCTCCTGTGATGGTATTTTCTCATTTTTCCAGTTTTTAGCAAATACAATCCTAGCCACTGTTAATACATTTACAATCAGGTATTTCAAGTCTTTATATATATTTCAGGTAAAATTCCCAATAAAAATATTTCTGGTTTCAAATCTATATGTTTTTTTGTCATTTTTTCCAACCACATGTGGATATTAGTCCAGTATTTTTTAGCATCCACACAAGTCCACCACATATGGTAATATGAGCCAGGTATCTGATGACATTTCCAATGTTTTTCGGATTTATTCTTGAACATTCTTGCTATTCTTGTCGGGAAAATGCCACCTGTAAAACATCTTATACAAATTTTCTTTATATGCTGTTGACATTGTCATTTTATAATTTTGAGACCACAGTTTTTGCCATTTCTCTAGATCAATCCCATATCAAAAATTCTTCCCCCAAGCAATCATAGTTTCTTTAACTTGTTCTTCTTCTAGTTTAATTTCTAATAAATATCCATACAATTTTTTAATCACCTTTTCATCAGTACCTGTCAAAATCTTATCTGTCAGTCAGTTTATGCTATTTTATGCTATTTTAGAATCTTTATCATACCTCGAATGTATTTGCGCATATGAAAACCAATTCATCTTTATACCTTGTTCCTCTAGTTTTTGTATAGATTTAAGTTCACCCTTTTCATTCAATATTTCACCATATCTAACTGTTTGTTCCTTTTTGTATATTATAGGATAAGAAAATGCTTCAATAGTCGATAACCAGACTGGAATTTTCAAACAACGTTGTCTTTTAATCTTCTCCCAGTTTAACCACAGAGACTCCCCTATATAATGTCTTCTAAAGTACCCCTGTGTTTTAGTTCCTTTATACCATAAAAAAGCATGCCATCCCAACAACAGATCATGTCCTTCTAATGTCAACAATCTAGTATTTCTTGATGTTATCCATTCCTTAACCCAGATCAAATTTGTAGCTTGGTAATACAACTCCCAATTAGGCAAACCAAATCCTCCTCTTATTCTAGCATCTTGCAAAAGTTTTAACTTTATTCTCGCTTTTTTACCTTGCCATATATATTTCAACACAATTTTATTTAAATCTTCAAAGTAGTCTTTTCCAAGCCTAATTGGAATTGTTTGAAACAAATGTAAAATTCTGGGTAATATATTCATCTTGATTGTTGATATTTTCCCTATTAATGACAGTTGTAAATTTTCCCATTTCGCCAAATCTAGCGCTATCTGCTGTTTAAGTTTGATATAATTATTATCTTTTAGTGTACTGCATCTTGCTGTCAATTATATCCCCAAGTACTTGATCTTATTCGTGACCTGAATTTTCAATAGGTCTGCCAGTTCTTCCTTTTGTCTTGATAGCATATTCTTTGTCAAGATCTTTTGTCTTATCTTTATTTATTTTCAAACCAGCCACCTTTCCATATGTCTCTATCTTTTCTATCAATTTTGATGCTGTTTCTAGTGGGTCTTCTAAGATAAAAACCAGATCATCTGCAAATGCTTGCAACTTAAATTCTTCCTTTTTAATTTTCATCCCTTTTATATTCTTTTCATCTCTAATATTTCTATTTAGCACTTCCAAAGTTAACACAAACAACAGAGGTGATAGTGGGCACCCTTGTCTTGTTCCTTTTCTTATATCGATAGAATCTGTCAGTTCTCCCTCTATCATTACCTTTGCCGTCTGCTTATGATATATAGCTTCTATTGCTTGAATAAATTTTCTAGCAAAGCCCATCTGTTCCAGCAGTAATAACATGAATCGCCAATTCACATTATCAAATGCCTTCTGTGCATCTAGAAATATCAGAGCCATTTGTTTTTCAGGATGTGCCTCGTAGTATTCCAAAACAACCGGTTCTGTGAGCGTTGCTTAGGTGGTGGGCATGGCTTGGTGGTCATGTTATTGCTGGATGTGGCCAACTCTAATATCACTCACATCAAGGCACGCATCTCCTCGTCTGGCCTCTCAAGACTGTGTGGATGCTGCAACAATCATTAGTGTGAAAAATGGTCACAAGTCACTTTTTTCAGTGCCATGGTAACTTTGAATGGTCACTCCACACAAGCAAGGAACCAGCAAAGGAGGGGAAAAAAACTCCAGAGAAGTTCCTGAGACAGGAAGTCTAGTCCTGCCAAGAATGTAATAAGGGTTAACGAAGAGGCAGTTTCTGTAAGCAACACCAGAATGTTTCCTTCCTGCCTTCCTTACAGGATTAAGCCAGTAATTTCTTCTAACAACCGGTTCCTCGAACTGCTTAGAATGTTAACTGGTTCTAGCAAATAGGCGCGAACTGGTAGAATCCCACCCCTGGAGGCAGCTTTCTTGCTGATGGATAGCAAAAACTAATTTCAATACAGTGGGAAAAATGCATGGATGAGAAATATTAACTTTTGGACTAAACTTTTTAAGAAAATATTCTATTCTAAGAAAACTTTCTAAGAAATATTCTAAGACTGTGGTCCTCACAAAAATGTAATAAAGATGAAGATTCTTAAAGATTTTTTAAAAAATAACAATGAGAAATAGGAAAAACTTGATAAGAAAAACATTATTTATTTCTAGTTAAGAGCTTAAAAGATATTTTCCTTTATGGAGGGAAAATGAGTTAGATCAATAACCTGAACTGTACAGGGTCAAATGAAAAGAAAAGAAAGAAGTGATGAAAACCATGAGAATATCAGTCAAACAAACAGGCACGTTCCAAAAAAGCAAATAAAGCAAATATTTTAGACAAGGAAAGCCGAGTCCTTCTAGATCAGAGGTCTCATTCTCACGGCCCGCGGGCCAATTGCGGCCCACAGGACAATATCCTGTGGCCCCCACCGTGATATGAAAGTATAATATTAGTGTATAATATAAATATAAAGTATAATATAAAGTATAATATTATGCGGCCCAGCCTCACCCAGACTCTGCCTCCAGCGGCCCCCAGGTAAATTGTGTTTGAGGCCCCTGTTCTAGATAGAACTAAAATGTTATTATCCAGTGCAGGAGTCAGTTTACATTATAATATCTTAAAGAAGTGCTGATCACATTTTCAACTCTGCTTTGGCAACAAAGCAGAGTAGAAGATTTAGCTATACAGGAGGAGGAGAAAGGTTGAGTGTGGAATGCCTCCTTTGATGGCATTACTGGCAGCAGTAGAAGTCCTTGTGGTGGAATTGGGTTAGTATGGGTGGGTCTATGGGGCGTAACAGTTACTCTGAGGCAAGATGGGCGGCCAATAAATTAAATAAGCAAGCTATACCTTTCATGATATCCAAGCAACAAATAAGCTATGCAGAGGTGCTACATACCAGTAACATGATTTTTGAACATAGGCCTATTGATAAGAAAGCCCAAATGACAGGAAATATAGCAAACCTTTTTACCAATCCATCACTTTTCTGTAAGACTGGTAAACCTCTGTCCAAATATGGCGTTAAAGCAGAAAATATGGCACTGTTGCACTACTACTTTGCACTTACCTGGGATGGTTCTCTGTATGACTTTACATGGGGCGTGTAAGTGAAAGGAGCCACTATATTACCTGTGCATAGCAGCTGAAAGTCTTGAACTATTCAGTGCTAGCAGACCAGTGCTAGCCTCACCTGAATAGGAACCATTGTGTATTTTATTCCAAAACATCGGCGTTTTCATATACACAAGCTGACAAAAGGCCTGAGACATGCTTCGTAAAACAAAGTGCACTCAGTCTTTATGTGAGCAGTTTCTTTCCTGGGGGAGGGAGGCAACAGTCCAAGACAAAATGGCCATGAAGATAAATGGCCAGTGACTGGTGGAGTTTAGGCGCTACCAGAATGAAATAAAGTGCTGGAAATGACCTCAAAGCTCCTCTTATGTCAGTAGAAGTTACAAACATTTTTGATGTGAAGTTGGAGGTTAACCTTGGAGCAGGCCAGGGGTGTGTTCAGGATGATTCATGACCTCCTTTCAGTCGTCTTCACACCAAAGTAAACAGCCTGTTAAGCTCTGTTTCTATATTTCTTGCTTCTAGTGGTCAATTTATATACTGTATGCCAGTGGTTGCTGCATACAAATTTGAATTCCTATAACAGCCATTTGTTCTACTTAGAAGATCCCCCTGATCTGCATTTTGAGGGCAATTAAATTACATTCTCAAAATAAAGGATACCTACCTTTCTGGTGGTTAAGGTCGGAAGGTTGTTGAGACCTGGCTTTTCCCTCAGACACTGGACAGGAGCCTAGCATTGTTTGGTGTTTTTCTTGAGAGGGTAATATAGTAACACAGGTGGTGTGTTATGAGGCTTAATTCTGTATTTTTATGGTGTATTTGTAAGCTGCCTAGGGTAGTTTTATATAATATAGGCTGCCATGTAAAATTTGCAAACAAATAAATCAATCAACATTAATTCAGGGGCTGTCAAACCACACATCATTAGAAGATTGCTGTATTCTTTCAGTTTGGCTTTAGGGAAGCTACTTTAAAGAGTGCTGGGATGAAGAGCATTTATGGCAGGCAGAAGACTTACAACTGTGCATATTTTCTCAGAAATGAGTTCCCCTGTATTTCCCGGGGCTTTTTCCTTAGTAAATATATTTATGACTGCAGCTTTAAATCTTACTTTGTTCCCATGCTGGGGTTTCATATTCATAAAATAATGAAGTCAAATCTGTAGTTCTATCACCTTCAAGGCTCCTGTAAATTCCCAGCTAGGGTGAAAGAAAGAGCATTTGCAGAGCAGCTGGTAATGCCTGGAAGCCTGAGTCTAAACCAGGATACTGCTCCACTTCTCGCCAAAAGGATGAGCTTTGAACACTAAATCAACCCAGCCCTATTTTTCAAGACATCGGTAGGATTCACAATAGTAGGCAAAACAACACTCCCTTTTCTCTTGGATCCCCTCCAGCTTCTGCAGAGCTAGATCCTTCCTGTCTGTTACTTGCATGACTCAGAATGTGTTTAATGGCCTATGAAAGTCCAGCCGGTCTAGAATACAAGTCAGTGCATCTTGGTTTTAAGTCAGCACAAACAAAACTATCAGCAATGGGCATACAGTATTCAGAACCCGTTCGATTATCATTATAACCATTCTATAAATAAGGGGCTAGTTGGAAGTACTGTATAGGACTGTCAGATGATACGATGATTGGTTCAGTTCACAGTCATCTTAAATAGAACAGATTTGCATGTGATGGATGAATCACGGAGGGAAAAAAGCCTTTGGTGCTAACAGCAAACAGTGTCACCTCCCCAGAATTAGCTCTAGCGCCTTGTTGCAAAATTGCTAGAAAAACAAGTTCTGACTTTTTTTTAAAAAACATACCTGCTTGCATTGCAAATAACATCGTAAATTTAAGGTATGCAAAGTGCCTTGCCTTCTGTATCGGAGACAAGAAAAGGCAGTTCTCATGCTCCCTTTATGAAATGTACATTCAAGCATATATTAATATGTTTGAAAATATTGCCTCCTTATTTTTGTTTTCCCTAATCCTATCAACCTAAATTCATTTGTTTATGGGGTTTTTTTTTCCCTAACAAAAAACAATTCAGATAAATTATTTGGTGTGATATATTAAGAAACCAATGAAACCAACACTTAGAAGGATGGTAGCCTTCCATGCTTTAAGTTTGATCAGTGTTGTGCAGAGTAGGAGGGAGAAAATATCTCCCTCCTGTGTCTTCAACCACTGCCCAGCTATTTTTAATCTAGAAGGAAGAAGACAAATGGAAAACTGTGGGTGGAAAGCCAAGAGGAAAAAGCTTTCTCACATATTTGCTGCTATATCCTAAATGAGAATCTGAAGAAGGCCATCAGATTTGTTACATAAGTAAATAACACAAACTGACTCATTTTAAATGAATAATTCTCCCTAAATCTCTCATTTATATATATTTTTTTAAAAAAAGGAGTACCTTGCTTTTCAAACAACGGAAAATGGTTTAGTGTTCAGATATGTAATCATGTTAAGAGTTAGTTAAGCAGCTCATGGTTTAAATCCAAATGGCAAAAAAGAAATGGTGTAACTCAGTTTTACAATATAATTAGAATCAGTTCTTCTTAATCTAATAATTCACCTAGGGCTCAACCTCAAAAGTCAATTTTACAATCAAGGATACTTAATAAATCCGGATGGCTCAAGGCTTTTCAGCAGAGGATTTGACCTCAACTTATCAGGCCAAGACCTTCACCAATGGAATATGTCAAAATGTAAACAAAGCTGGATTGTTTCAGAACATTATGACTTCAGGCATGGCAATATTGGTCCAAGAGCATTTCTCCATGCTTGGCTTTCTAAATATTTGCACTGGTTAATACATTGTGTTATTTTGAAAGAATATGTTGTTCCTATGTTCTTCCATTCCGACAGTCAAAAATATGAAGAGGGATACAGGGCATCTTTATTGCCAAAGGTTGCACAAATTGCAGATTTTTACCAAAACTGCAGGAGAGTGTCCAAAAAGTGGGTGACACAGTGGTTCGTATGTGGTTACAGCTAGTACTTATGACCACAATTGAGCCCAAAATTTCTGTTATTGAGTGAGACATTTGTTAAGTGAATTTTGCCCCATTTTACAACCTTGCCTCAGTTGTTAAGTGAATCACTGCAGTTGATAAGTTAGTAATGCGGTTGTTAAGTGAATCTGGCTTCCCCATTGACTTTGCTTGTCAGAAGGTCGCAAAAGGGGATCACATGACCTTGGGACACAGCAATGATCAAAAACATGAACCAGTTGCCAAGCATCTGAATTTGGATCCCATGATCATGTGGATGCTGCAAAGGTTGTAACTGTGAAAAACCATCGTAAGTCAATTTTCTCAGTGCCGTTGTAACTCTCAACAGTCACTAAATGAACTGTTGTAAATTCGGACTGCCTGTAGTCTCTATTATGAATGGGAAAATGGGGTCAATAAAGCAACAAGTTATAAATCCCTTGTGAGAGCTTCAGAAAAATTATATAAAAAGTGCTTTTTATTATAGAAAAGGGCTGTTGGAAGAACTATCCTTCTGGGTTCAGTTCCAAGTGGGGAAAAAGACACTGGAAACATGAAGGCTGTTTGGAAGGTTTAATGGTGGACAGGACCACGTGGCCTGGAGCTCCAGAGTGAAAAGGAAGGATGATCACATGCTTCAAGGTGAAGGAAGAGATCAAGAAAGAGCGTGAGGTGCTGAGAGTGCCTGGGTTTTATACCCTCTGTTGGGATTTGAATTGGAGCTTGTACTCTGATTGGTTGTCAGACTCCCATGAGGTCATGCAGGGGCAACTCTGTAAGGCTTAAGCTATCCTGAGTTCCAGGCTTGGTTGGATGATGATGCACTGAAAAGGGCTTTTGGCAATTGCTATAGCTTTACCTGGAGATCTTTGTTATGTAAAGTATTCTGGCCCAGGCCTTAATGGCCCACCCATTAACACAGGTGGGGGTTAGCTTCTACTTCTGAGGTGAGTTTCTGCTTCTGAGTTTCTACTCTTTTTTTAGAGGAAATATTCTGCCTTTTTAATATTTCCCAGGATATTTCATTTTTCTAGAAGAGGGGTGGGTGCTAAGTTCCTACAGGACCATGCACAAAGATATAGAATGAACTAATATTTCTTCGAGCAAACTATGAGGGAGGATAATGTTATAAAGGCTTATACATCCAGAATATTATCAGTGTATGGTTTTGAGGGACATTATGGTGAACTGAAGATGGTTCTATGAAAGAAAGCCAATGACCATAGCAAAAAACCAACAAACTAGTGAGAAGACTAGTCCCTTGGGATCTCCAGATAAGAAGAGGAAGGGAGAGTGCCCACTTGTGCTCCGAATGACTATTCCCCATGAGATCATAGAACAGTGCTTTTCTATGGGTTTGAGTGCTAGGAGATAATGGGGTTAACCATTTTGTTCACAACTGCAACGGAGACTTTTAAAGGACATTTAAGTTTGCAAAACTCACTTTCTAATCACTTTAGGAAATTGCTCATTAACTGTTTCTAAGCTATTAGAGACTTTAAGAATGACAAATTTGAAAACCTCAGGAGAGTCTGCCTCTGAACAAAATAAAACTTTTCATTATACATTTAAGAGCCGTGGTGGCACAGTGCTTACAATTCAATATTACAGATTAACTCTGCCAACTGCTAGGAGTTCGATCCCGACTGGCTCAAGGTTGACTCAGCTTTCCATCCTTCCAAGGTTGGTAAAATGAAGACCAAATTGTTGGGGGCATATGCTGACTCTGTAAACTGCTTAGAAAGAACAGTAAAGCACTATGAACCGGTATATAAGTCTAAGTGCAATTGTGAAGAAGTTAAACAACCTGAAATAAGTAGCAAAAAGCTAAACAAGATTTTGATCTTAGAAACTTATGGTTGGACTAGGTCCAGATAAAATTAGAATACTGAAACTATTACAATAAGATTTTGGAATTAATTACAAAGAGTAAATGGGAAATCGTTCCTGCTTTGGTTTTTACAAGACACAGCATAAATAAATAAATTCGTGATTTCAAAAAGTGGACAGTAAGGGGGGGACTAATGATTTTAGGTGGAAGAAAGATATATAGGCCTGCAAGATGGTTAAGACAATAAAAATACTAAAGGAGATTTTTGAAGAATGGAATCGGAAAATAATGGAAACATTGTCAACAATGCCAGTAATGGTGTCTGCCACTATGGATGAACTAGATCCAAAAGATGTTACTGAAGAAATGTTAGATGTAGAAGAAATTTTATCTGATAAGATAGAGATGGTATTGAACATGGATTTATAACTGACAGACCAAGAGAATTATATAGAAAATAATGTTTCACTGGATCTACCCCCCCCCCCCCATCCCAAAGAATGGCTGAGGTTTTAAAATTTAAAAAGGAAATATAAATGACAAGCCAAGAGGGTGACCTGGATTTTTTTTCCCTACTGGATATACAAAGGAGGTTTGTTAAAGCCTTTAAGAACTCTGTATAATGGGACAAAGAAGAAAAGAGAAATAAAATCCTATGACAATATTCACATGTCTTGGATTTATTTTAATTTGAGATCAACTTGCAGTAGGCATAACCAACGGAGTATTTTCTGCTTTCCTCCAATTTGGGATTGGGTCTCAGCAGATTAGAGGCTTTAGAGACTTTGATAGCTATTGAAGTATGGCCGAATAAGAAGGTGTGATCTGAGCACAGAGCAGAGCAATTATTCCCAGGCAACCTTTATTCATTGCTCATCCCACAGACTTACTATAAATGATCTGAAAGGTGTACATGATCTATATGTTACAATTAGCTCAGTTAAAGCCATAATGAGAGCATTTTTTTTTCCTGAGAGTATGAAAAGGTGACACCTGATACCTAATACATCACTGCTGTGTGAAACACAGTGGACTCACGTATCCCAAGTATCACAGTGTTTGCCAGGTTCTTTTAACTAAAGTACCCAGCAAAATCAAGTAAGACTAAGACAACCTTTATGCTAGCTGTGTCCCAGGAAGATCTTTCACTGTTTGCCTGCTGGTTATAAGCAAGAATTCTTTGATGCTAAAAACCAGCCAGCCACATTCTACCCATGTAGATAGATCTAATGGATATAAAAAGTACCATATTTTTGGCACTAGACCATAAGATGCACCTAGCTTTTGGGAAAACAAGAAAAAAAATCTGCCTCTTGTGTCCCAGCACTTTGCCTCCTTGCAGCAAACAGCCAACAGCCTGGTCAGCTTCAGCACAGCCTGATTTAGCATGAGCATCAGGCTGATTGGTGGTTGGATCGGCCTCCCAGAATATCGCCGATCAACTGTTCCAGGCTACGGGGATTGCCGTTGCCCATCTCTGCCTCCTTGCGTCCCATTTTTGGCTTCCACGTGCCTCATTTTCGGCCTGTGTGTGTGTCCCGTTTTCGGCCTGTTCCTGGTGGCAGGGAGCAGCGGCTATCCCTGCCACCTGGAATGGGCTGAAAGTATGGCATGTGGAGGCCGAAAATGGACACGGAGGCGGCGATAGGCAGCAGCGATCCCCACAGCTTGGAACAGCTTGGAATTGGCAGTATTCTGGGAGGCCGATCCAACTGCCAGTCAGCCTCTCGTGCTAAATCAGGCTGTGCTGAAGCTGACCGGGCTGTTTGCTGCAAGGAGGCAAATTGCTGGGAGACAAAGGCCGAAAGATGGGGACTGGCGGGTGGGCGGGGCTTTGGCAACATTTGCTCAATAAGACGCACAGAAATTTCCATCCACTTTTTGGGGGGAGGGGGAAGTGTGTCTTATAGTGTGAAAAACATGGTATATATGTGCATAGTAAAACAAAGCCAATGTTCCAGGTAAAGACTTAAATGTGTCATATCAACAATTCATGCTTGTATTTGATAGATACACACACATGCACATATATACACTCATATTACATATACTTACACAGGTAGTCCTCAACCTAAGATAGTTCATTTAGTGATTATTCAAACTTAAAACATCACTGAAAAAAGTAACTCATGACAATTTTTCACACAACATTTGTAGCATCCTCAGGGTCATGTGATCAAAACTCAGGCACTTGGGAACTTACTCATATTTATAATGGGTTAGTGTCCTGGGGTCATGTGATCAACTTTTGCGACCTTCTGACAAGCAAAGTCAACGGGGAAGCCAGATTTGCTTAACAATTGTAATAGTAACTTAACCACTGGAGTGGTTCACTTAATAACTGTGGCAAGAAAGTCATAAAATAGGGCGAAATTCACTTAAGAAATGTTTCACTTAGCAACAGAAATTTTGGGCTCAATTGTTGTAAATTGAGGACTACGCGTATACGTATACATATACATATATACTTATATGAATCTTGCTCTTCTGCTGTTTCTGCTGTTATTACTAGTTATTTCAGCTTCATTTTTATTCATTTTCACCCCCTTTAGCTAAGCTGCGTTCTGATTGTATTTTTTTGGTTTGTCCCATATCTATGTCCAAAACAGCACTGTTCCTTTTTTGTCAGGTGTTGACTGATTTACAGTAGACTCTTCATTGATGGATTAGTCGAAGCATTCTTGATTGGTTTGAAATTCAAGAGATTCTGCCTATAATTTGCAATTTGAGCCTTGGATCTTCTGGTTTTTCTTGGTTATGGCCAGGGGTGGGATTCAGTTTTTTTAACAACCGGTTCTGTGGGTGTGGCTTAGTTGGTGGGTGTGGCTTGATGGTCATGTGACTGGGTGGGCGTGCACGTGGGCAACTCAACATCACTCATGTCAAGGGGCGCTTCTCCTCACCTAGCTTCTCATGACAGCGGGGATGCTGCAACCGTCATAAGTGTGAAAAATGGTCATAAGTCACTTTTTTCAGTGCCATTGTAACTTCGAATGGTCACTAAATGAACTGTTGTAAGTCAAGGATTACCTGTACAAAAATACAAAAATCTTCTTTGCTTGCAAAAAGCTGCCCTTAAATACCAATCATTAAATACCTGCAAAATACCTGCAAGTCGGAGTTACAAATCAGGCAGGGTGCCAGAGCACCTTGAGGAATGAAAATAGTTAAAATGCATTGATAACTATCAAGCAGCCAACTCTTGCTCATAAAGTGAAACCCTTTAGCAGAGAAGTCATTTAAGCTCTCCAGAAAAAACCACACCCAGAAAAAGCAATCCTTAGATCCATTTGCACCACTTAAAAATACCAGCTGGTCTCACTCACCTGACAAGGTATCCTAAGGAAATCATCCAGATTGAAGGAAAGGTCACATACCCCCCAGAAAGGCAGCAAAAAATATCAGTGCCAAACTTGCATCCTGTCTCTTGGAAGTATACCCCAAAAGGACAGTGCCAGATAGTACTAAAGCAGTGAGGAAGACCCCCTCCCCAGATAGAAAAAGAAACCATGAGGCAAGAAAAAATTCAAACACAATACAAATAATTAAATCACAACAGTAGCTGTTGCTTGTTGAAGCTGAATAGGGAAAATTATTCCATCAATAGACACAGGATTAAACGTCACCAAGCACATAATTAACCTTCACCAAAAACCAGTTTTAGACCAAAACTCAGGGTATGTAAACTCCCGTTTGAATGTCAATCTTTCTAGCTAGCCAAGAAGCCTTGCTGAATGTCACTCATCTTGGTTCCCTGTCACTAAAAGCTTTGCTTCATTATTCAATTATTTCTTCAAAGTACTGATTGTCCAGGGAAGTATTTCCTCCCAACAGCAGTGTAAAAATCTTAAAGCAACTTTTCCCCTTTAAGAAAGCCAAGCCCCAAAGAGACAGGAAGTCTAGGCTGTCTGCCACGAATGTAATTAAGGGTGGAAAAAAACAAAAGGAGATTGCTTCTAACTACTGGTTCTCCGAACTGCTTAGAAAGTTAACAAGGGGTTCTATAGAACCGGATAGATATCCAGTAGAATCCCACCCCTGGTTATGGCAGTTATTTGCCCCCCACCACATCAAGGCAGTCCCTGATTGGGGGATTATTATTAATATTGCTTTTGCTTAATTTACTCAGTATTAATGTTTGCGACTAGAAAAATACATTTGTTTTTGCTCCACAAGAAAAGTTTATTGCAATCTAAATGCGATGCTGCAAATGGAGTGCAATCCTTCTTGCCCAAACAGTATCATCATAATACATTATTAGCCACTGTGATCTTCTGTCATTCCACTCTAGGAGAATTATGGCTGTGGCACTGAATGGGTATGCAAGCCTAAAGGCTGAGTGCAGCTTGCTACAAATCTCTTACTAAGCTCTTGCAATAAATCTCAGAGACAAAGTCTTTTTAAAAAGAGATGACACTAAAGGGAACTGTCATTTGTTTTCTTAGGGAACAAGCAGTTGTGAAGGGACACCATGTACCACTTGAGGTTCTTAACATCATAGAAAGTAACATTTATCACACCAAATCCAACAATCTCAACAGAGGACAACATTGAGGAAAAACAATATTTAGCCTTCTTTAGTTTTGTGAAATAAGTGCCTTCTCTTGAGGTCATTTCTCTGTTTATTAGTCGCACTGAAAGTTCAAGTGATTTATATGGAGAGCTTCACACAGATGCTCCTTTTAAAAGAATTAATTCTCAAGATGCAATAATCCTCTACTCTGTAGGCCTTTTTAAATACATTTATCAGACAAGAGCCAAGATTTTTGTCTCAAATAAGCTAGCAAAATTTGTGGGTTTTGTTTGATGAATTAAAAAAGGTTTTCAAATGATATTTACAGGAAGCCAATCAGATGTTCCATGGTGGAAAGAGAATGGAGTATGTATTCATGTGTAATTGTATTTCTCAAGGTTGCCTCAATCTCAAGGTTGCCTCACTGAACATAATTTATTCTGATGATGAGCAACTCTCCAATAAGTGAAGTCGTGATCTTTCCCAGCTAAACTACTCAACCTTATTTGTAAAGGTAGTCTTCTACTTACAACCACAATTGAGCCCAAAATTTCTGATGCTAAGGAAGACAGTTTTTAACTTAATTGTGTCCCATTTTATGACTTTTCTTGCCACAGTTGTTAAGTGAATCACCTTCCTATATACATCATCTATTGTAATGTCATTTGTTAGGCAAACCAATCTGTAAACACAAAAGTACAGACACTAATAACATTAGAAATGACAATAGCCAGAAATCAGAAAGATGTAGAAATATACATTTACAGAAAATTCTGTCTCTAGAGAATGACCAAATTGGTGTGGTAGGAAGGGAGAACTAAACATCTTTGGAGACTGAAAGTTTTATACATATCTCTAGACTTTCCACCTCCTACCATAAGTATTACATGAGAAAAGATGTAGAAAACTGGTTAACTCCCCAAATACCTGAAATACAGGACACTGTAAACTCATGACATTTTCCTTTGACTATATATAATTTAAGGCTTCTCAGTATACCACATAGTTTCATCCCTGTCAAAAGCTATGGCTGTTGTAACGATCCCCTCAACTTTCAAGGCTCAAACTTTCACAGACCTCCACAGCAAACCTTCCTAAGGGAAACCCATTCTTTGTCACATGGGCACAGAGACAAAACTTCCTTCCTTTCTTGGAACACAGAAATGTTTTTGTTCCTCTAAAAATAAAGAAATTGCTGTTGATCAAGGCTGAAAAGAGTTGGAATCTCAGATTAAAGTTGAAATTTCCAGGAAAAAGGGAAGACTGGGTAAAAGAAAGCAAGGGGGTTTTGCTGTAGAAAAAGTGGTGTAAATTCTAGCCAGTGTTTGTGTTAGATGGCTTCCTTCTTTATTCTGTGTAATGCTAAACCATCTGATTTTTTTAAAATTATTGTTTCTCTGCATAATAGCATTTAGACAGACTTGGTTTTAGATTTATACAGGTAGTTCTTGACTTACAACAGTTCATTTAGTGACCATTCAAAATTACAACAGCACTGAAAAGTGTGACTTATGACTGTTTTTTACACTTATGACCTTTGCAGCATCCCCGCGGTCATGTGATCAAAATCCAGATGCTTGGCAACTGGTTCATATTTATGAGAGTTGCAGTGTCCAGGGGTCATGTGATTCCCTTCTGCGACCTTCTGACAAGCCAAGTCATTAGGGAAGCCAGCTTCACTTAACAGCTGTGTTGCTTACTTAATAACTGCAGTGATTTACAACTATGGCAAGAAAGGCCATGAAATGAGGCAAAACTTACTTAACAACTGTCTCACTTACTAACAGAAATATTGGGCTCAGTTGTGGTCATTAAGTTAAGGAGTATATGTACACCTCCCCACAGTACTTTACAGCACTCTATCTAGGCAGTTTACAATGTCAGCATATTGTCCCCAACTATCTGGGTTTCCTTTTACCAACTTGGAAAGATGGAAGGCTGAGTCAACTTTGAGCCCTGTCAGGATTGAACTCCACACTGGGCAGAGTTTGCATTCTAACCACTGAGCCACCAGGGTTCCTAGCTAGTGAATTTCATTTTTTTCCCTTTCTTCAGGCTCAGCATGAACATATTGATTTTATTATAATCTTTCAGCAATCTGTATATTGGACTGTATTCTTTTGAGGGGACCAGCATCATTTCTGGTCTGCTTGGAACACTATATTTTATTTCATATTTTTCAGAACTTACCTATTTTATTATTTTATCTACTGCACTTTTTAACATACTTGATTTTGTTTATTTCCTCTAAGAATTTTTTTTATCTCCCACAGGTGATGGGGAGGAAAAGATTAATTCTCTAAGGCACACATCTAAATGCTGATCCAGTGTTAAATAATACCAAATTATTTAAATGTTGTATTTTTTATCTTTTTATTGCCAAAAAGATGGTGAGGTTGTGAGAATCCAATCTCTTTCATGCCCCAATATAGGGGGTAAATGCCAAATGACTCACCGTAAGTAGTGACAATGGATCATGCCAAGTTATCACAACTCAAAAACCAGGACAAGAATGTGAAAGCCTATAGGACTGATGGTATCAAGCACCAGGGAAATTGGGAAATCCAGGCAGTTCAGATGTGTTACAAAGATTTATTGTAAGTTGATACAAGAATCTGAACTACTAAAGGTCAAGGGAAATTAGCAGGAATTAAGAATAGGAGGAAATTCAAAGTGGGTTCTCAGAGACTCATGACTGATGATGCGTTTAACCCCTCCCTCAGGCTCAACCTGGTCATCTACCAATGGGAGGGAATGTTTGAGATCTTCAGCCTTCTATTCTATTGGTTCAACTCTTTCCACTTCAGTGGTTTCTATTTATTTAGCCATCAACTCCAAAGCAAACCTGTATTTTATTTCTAATTTTAACATTCCCCCTTCCTATTTCTTTTTTGTTGTTGTTGTTCTTCCAAACTGCAACATTTCAGAAACAAACCTTGGAGCTATAAATCTCATGCAATAAGGGAATTACTGTTCTTTGAGAGGCTAGAAGATTTGTTGTTGGGTTTACTGCATAGGGCAAGCAAGAATATATGTTAGAGTATAATTTAATTTATGAGCAGTATCTAAATAAATTTTATAGCTCCCATTTTTAAAAGCAACCCTGATTATTCTCCCCCTTCCCTTTCCTCTCTATCACAAACAGTATGGAAGTAGAAAATCTCTCCCATAAGAATTAATATAATTCATGTTACTAAGCTGATAGAATTCATGAAATATTACATGATAATAAAATTGATTAGTTGATAAAACCATGGGAGCGGTTGTTCTTTCTACTCCTGTCACTAATCAGAACAACTGTGAAGTAGGGATAATTGTGATTTATCTAGAAAAAAAAAGATTGAACTTCCTTTTCCCAAAATTATTTTTATGATTGAAATCTCCCTTATTTAACTGTATTTAGGATTAAATTTCAAAGTAGCTGCCACAGTGGCTACTACAAGCCATTCTATTAATGGCTTAATTGCAGGACTTGGTTTATAGCACCATCACCCAACCCCGTTTCTTGTTAGAGAGGCAGAAGAAAATTGCTGTTGCCCAAATATTTAATTAAAGAGCCTGAAAAATAAAACATTTTACATCATGATTCATTAATCTGGCAAAGGAAGCCCTACTAGGTAATAAACAGGTAGAAACAAATTACTTTAGGAAGGAAGTCAGAGAATGTTTCAAACATTTTAAAGAAATGTGCCTGTAATTTTTCCTCTGTGCAGCCTTTTTATTGAGACTTATGGACAATGAATAAGAAAATATTCATGGTAGATTAATTTTTTTAAAATATGGTAACTGCATCAAGACTATTGTATGCACAATGATGGAAGAATAATAAGGGATAGATTGTGAATATGTCAAAATTTGCAGAAATGGCACAACTGTCCTGTTTGGTCAGAGAAAAAACAACTTAATTGAAAGATTGGAAACCTTAGATGGACTTTTTGCTAAAAGAAGAAATATAATGATTGATCTGAAGGGTCTTGTATAGCCTCTAAGAGGGTGGAGGGACAGTAAAATTGTAATTACTTGTTGAAAACAAATTTGGAAGTCATTTATATATTTCTTCCAATTTTTTTGTTTCTTGAATTTTCCTGTTTCTTTTCTTTTCAATTTGTCTTTTATTCTATGGAAAAAAAATCCTTAATAAATATAATTTTAAAAAAGTAATTTCTCCTCTGTGCTTCTCTAAAAGAATTGGCATTAAACCATTTGACATCTCAAGTCTGTCATCTGAGCTTGCTCCTAGGATGCCATATCAATTCTTCCAAATGGTTTAAAACAGTATTTTCCCCTTTACAAAAAATAAATCCTGATTTGTTTATTTATTTATTTCCGGTTCTGTCTTTTGCTTAAATATAAGAGAAACAGATGGAAGGAACTGTACTTGCCTGCTTGATCATTGCATGGGGTGCACCCAGTCTCCATCGTCTTCCGGGGCTGCTAATCCATCCATATTTTTCTTCTTGCTTTGCCTAGAGCAGCTGACGAACTATCTCAACAAGCATGAACATCAGTATCTTTCAGCTAACATTTTTCACAATAAACAAACAGAAAAACCTCACCACTGAGCCTAAGAGGACATCATCTTGTTTTAGGGTTGCTCTTCACATTCCTCATTGTTTGGAGAATCAGTCAGTGTCTGGTCATACCAAGCATAACCAGTCAATTTGAACTTCTCCCACAGAGACAAATGGATGCCTCTGAAACTATTCCTTCAATTTTGGGAAAAGGGGGAATTTTGCATGGTATCCAAGTCTGGACTAAATGGAGAATAAAGAAAGTCATGTGATCCAACTTTGTAGTTGCTTCTTGGGTAACTTGTGTGAAGCCTAACAATGTCACATGGCAACATTTCCTGCTTGTGTTTCCAAACACCACTTAATCATTGTTTCAAGGCTTCAAATGTTGCATTGTAGTTTTCTGAGTTGCAAGCAGTGCAAACTTCAAGGAAATTCATATGCATAACACCATCTATGTCCCAAGAAACCATAAACATGGAATTTTTCTACCATAGCCTGGGCTTTGATTTGACTCCCTCTCCCCAGTCATGTTAAGCTTTGTGATAATATTCTATGGAATGATCCTTCATTTTCCATCACAATATTGAGTCCATGTTTCATTACCCATCATACTACTGTGAATAAATTCCTCACCACATGACAAGAATTACAGACAAATTTCAAACCTTAAACAGCATGTGAGGACTAAATTGTGCCCAATTTTAACTGCAATGTTAAATAACATCAATAACGTGACTCACACATTCTCATGAAATGCTAAACTTGACAGTAATTTCCCTTTGAGTGATCCAGTGATCATCCTTAGTTCATGATCTTTCTTATGGGAAATTTGTTGGTTGCTATCATAGCCCACCCACTTAATGAAGACACAATCAACATTTCCTGGTTTACCATCTTTAGATTTTGGGGCCCAGCAATAAACTAGTACTCATCTCAATAAAGTTAATACTATAGACAACCTGGGTGTGGTAGTGAATTTTATTTATGTACTTATTTATTTATTCAATTTCTATAGCCACCCAACTCAATCAAGTGACTCTGGGTGGCTTACCAATTTAAATTGGAGAGACTCCTTCAATGTCAGAAATTCAATCCTAGCAGATTTCTTAAAGCACATTAATGAGTACTCACTGTAAATTTCCATTTCACAAATAATGACTCTTTTACATGTACTGTAGCAACAAAATCATTAAAGAGTTCTCTATCTAACTCAAAGTAGCTGCATTTAAGAAATGAAATGTTTATTACATGATGACTTTATCAAGAAAGATGGCACCATCATTTTTCCTGATTTAACTTGGAATTTTTTTAAAAAATAATTATTAATTTGAGGTAGTTTCTTTCTTTTCTCACCCCCATTTTCATAGGTTTTCCCCAGTGCATACTATTTTGACCATCTGCAAGATGCTGTCAAGGACTTGTAATACAAGTACTTTCATCACTCTTAAAAATAAATCCTATGCTACAAGTCTGGCCCATAAGTAGTCAAGCATATGCAACCCTAATAATTAGAGCTTAATTTATTGCAACATCTCATTTTATAATATAATTTTTCCACAACTGGTGAAATAAAGGATTTGTAATTACTGCTTGAATTTGTCCTTTGTGAAATATTTGTACATACTGTTCCCTCTCCTTTTAACAAGCTGCTGTTGCTACTTGTAGGTCTGCCAAGTTGCAATGAGAAAATTGCTTTTTCATTCACTGATAAATGAAGATGAAACAGCTGGTCTCTTCACCCACTCAGTTTTCTTCTAGCTCTTTAATTCCTTCCTTCATACAGTCTTCTTCACCTTTTCTTTCTTTTTTCTTTTCTTTTGAAGCCATGTTGATCCTTTGGAAAACCATCCATGTCTCCCATCATACAATATCTATATCAGGGGCTAGGCACAACGCCACAAAAGAAAATGAAAGCGTTGTCTTTCCTTATTTCCTCTTTATCCAAAACTCTTCACTATGAAAAGTACAGGGGAAAATACATTAAAAACTAGTTGAGTCACAAGCATTAGATATTAATCTCATTATCATTATATGATAATGCACAAGCACGAAGCCGAAAGCACCAGCCTGAAGATGGTGAGTGGGACCTCCTCGAAACGTCACCAAAATACTCTCAATCTTACACGGGAAAAGACCCGAACACGCCAAGACCTGCATACCTGTACCTATGAAAATCTACGAAAACAAATTGTGTGTGTGTGTGTGTGTATGTATCTCCTTTACTACATATCCTCCTGTAGTAAAAATTCATTCTGGGTTCCCTGGCACCCAAATTTAAATGATATATAGATTAAGCTATAATTAAAAGTGGGATATCCAGTTTAAACACCAATTAAATCAATTCTATCCATTAAAGTCATTTATCATATTATGGTACCATAAAGTTTTGAGAACCTTTCCATTAAGCCAATGTGTGGTTTATTCGGTTCAGACTTCATGTGTCCAATACAAGAGCAAACAATAGATACAAACTCAAGGTTAATCGCACAAAACTTGATTGCGGGAAATACGACTTCAGCAACAGAGTGGTCAATGTCTGGAATACTCTACCTGACTCTGTGGTTTCTTCCCCAAACCTCAAAAACTATAACCTTAGACTGTCTACTATTGACCTCACCCCTTTCCTAAGAGGTCTGTAGGGGCGTACATAAGCGTACCAGTGTGAAAAATGGTCATAAGACACCTTTTCAGTGCCGTTATAATTTTGAACATCACTAAGCAAACAGATGGAAGTCGAGGACTACCTGTAGATGACTGCCTGGATTGTACCTCTTTCATTTTTAAAGGAATGGATCATCTTATATTTGGTACAGATGGGGATAGTGCCTATTGCACAGTCCTCTTGATTGTTGTTTTAAACGGGTCTGGTATATTGCAGAATAGCAGTTCAAGGAACTCCCAGCTGAATGGAAGAAACATTTTTGTGCCCTAGCCACTGTCTGGAAAGCAGCCAGGGTTGTAATTGCAGAAACAAATCATTTTAACCTAGGTACTCTGGTTTCCAGAAAGATCCCCCAAATGTTACAATGTTCTCCATGTCCTTGTAAAGTGGGCACAGCTGTGCCCTCTTTACCAATATGCTTGCTCTCCCCTAGGAGTCTTAGAAAATCCCAGCATAAGACAATAAGAAATGTATTTGCCTCACAACTAGAGTAAACAAAAAAAAAAAAAGAGCAAACATAATTTCCCATCAGCTGCAGATGATGCATCTTTCATCTAATGCGTGGGTTGGATGACTTCATTGGCACTTTAACAAATTGCCAGATCAGTTGAGCAAACGAGAGAAACGTCCACGAACAAGATGCTCCTTCTGGCAAATTGTTTTTCAGGACATCCTTCTGAACTGGAGAACATGGATGTCCCAGCCTTTTGTTCCTTTCTCCATAGGATTGTTCATTACTCATTAAAAATCCCTGCAACTAACAAGCAGCAATAGCACTTAGATTTATATATATTGCTCCACAATGCTTTACAGCCCTCTCTAAGCGGTTTGTAGAGTCAGCATATTACCCCCAACAATCTGGGTCCTCATTTTACTGATCTTGGAGGGATGGAAGGCTGAGTCAACCTTGAGCCAGTCAGGATCAAAATCCAGGCTGTGGGCGGAGTTAGCCTGCAATACTGCATTCTAATCACTGCCACCATAGCTCCTAGGGTCTCCAGATTGCAAGTGATGCTATGGTACACATAGATATCATACATCCATATATTTGGTATACAATTCCAGATCCATTGAGAAGCCGTGCATGAAACCCTTCTTCTGACTATAGGTGTTCCTTACAAAGACAGCTTGTAGATACCTGCCAAATATGATCATAAAGCAATCACATGGTTTGAATAACTATGGCTGGTTATGGTTACCACCAACACCATTCCGCTGAGAGGAGTTCAAGAAATAAGAGTTTTCTTGCCATGGGGCTGTATTTACATGACATAGGTGCTGGTTTATTTCCTTTATCCCCTCCGCTCCTTCAGACACCTATATATGTCATACAGATCCATGGAGGCGACCATTACTGGTTCCTTTCTGCTTTCATAATTTAGAGAGGACACAATCACAAACTAATGTCAGCAGTCTCACCCAAGGTTATGCAATATGATTAGATTTAGATAAGTCATAAGGAGAGGCGCATGATGGGGTCAGGTAATTCTACTAAGCTTTGTCAAGCAAATTATTCCTGCATTTACTGTATATAACAAACAATATTGCTTAAAGTTATCAGAATGCAAATGATACACCATCCAAAAATTAAATTGTCAACACTTTGTCAAGCTTCAACTGCTTGGAGAAGAAGTAATGAGATAGATAGAATACTTTATTTGGCCAAGTGTGATTAGACACACAAAGAATTTGTCTCTGGTGCAGAAGTTCTCAATGTACATATAAAGCAACAGAGCAATCATCATCATCATCATGCCAATAAGCGGTAGTAAAGAAGATAAGCATAATAATACTACAGCCACACAGCATGGGTAAATTGATTGGACTTCCAAAGCTGTTATAAAGCCATGTGGAGAGGGCCATGAATAGTGGGATGGCATTGATGATGCGCATAAGCCTGAAAGACAGAAGCCAAGATACATACAATTGCTCAATCTATCAAAACAGCAACAAAAGCAACCCGAGCAAAATAATACATACTCCAAGAAAAGAAATGAGAAAGGTTGGGAAATAAACACCCATCAGTAAGTCCTTGCAAAGCACCTGGCACTGTAGGATTGAGGCATCTACACTTGATCTATTAGAACTTGATATTGCAATGTGATTATGTGATGCAAACATGTCAGCAAATATGGAGTCAAGCCACCTTAATATCAATGGCCACATATCCATCAGATTGATGAATGCTTCTTCAGAAGCTAATCTGGAAGATAAAATAGTGTTGGTTGTAAGAGTCCTATAGAAGCTTAACAAGGAATAGAATAACGGAGTTGGAAGGAACCTTGGAGGTCTTTCTAGTTCCTGCTTAGGCAGGAAACCCTACAGCACTTCAGACAAAGGGAATCTATTCTAAATTCCTAGGCTCATTCTATTCACCTAGAAGTAGATAATGTCTAATTTGATAATCTTTGCGCTTCTCCCCCCGCCCCTTGGACTAAATACTCAACGACTGTGTTCATGTAATGCATGGAACAACACAGCCAATCATGCATTAATTAACATATTGTCTGAATCTGGCCAGGGCAGGTCATGTATAGTTGAGGGTATCGTGCCAAATGTATACATTAAATTAAATGAGTTAACCGTTCAATTAACTCTAGGCATATCTTGGGAATGCAGCTGACATTCAGCAATTACAAACTGAATGTATAGTAATTTAGTAAAGAGTTTGATCCTGTGCTGATTTAATCTGCTTTTTAATTTGGTGAAGATGGCGCTCATTTGTCTTCATTCTGATCCAAGGTCTTTAATGACTGAATCTGAATGTTCTCCTGTATGTGTAAGAACTGCCAACAACATAAACTTGAGACTGAGACAAAGCTTTCCTTTCTACTTATCTTAGTAGTAAAAAAAGCTTTGCTAGCTACATTTCTATTTGCTGCTTCTAGCAAAGAAATCCCAGTAAAAGAGGAAAAAAATGTCGGCAATAATGGTAAGAGAAGCCCTATTCAGAAGCTGAAAAGAGTATCTGAATCATCTACAGTAATAGAGCTTCTTCCAAATTATTATCTTCTATAATTTATAAAGACTGAGCAGAATCAACTGAGTAGTGAAGATCACAGTTGCTGAATAAGCTATCTTTCTTCAGTGGGTTTAATGATAGCTTGATGTGCAGAAATCAGGCAAAACTTTTCATAGTGAGGATCTAAACATAACTAATTACAGACATCTCCTCACCAAATGGATATTCAAAAGCAAACCAAGCTGAACATTTGGCGATATAGATAATCATGTTATCAGAAATGCTGTATTATTTTTTTAAAATCCACATTCATATTGCTTGCAAGCAAATTTTATGTGACAGACTCAGGTAGCCGATGGCAGAAAGATAGATCTCTGAATGAATCTGTGATTCTGTCAGCAACTCAATCTGCCTGCCTGCTTTGCCTGATTTTGGGTAAAAGTTGCTCTTTTTTAAATAAAAAAATCAATATTTACATAAATATTTATAATATTTACAATACATGCAAGCCATGCCCAGCCAGTCACATGATTACCAAACCACACCCACAAATTAGGCCACACCCACAGAACCAGTTGTTAAGAAATTTGAATCCCACCCCGGATTCATAAGCTGAAGTTCTGCTGACTAAGAACATGAAGCGGAGAGTTGGAAGTTATAATTCTATGTTTGCTTTGTGTCCACCAGAATATCTCCTGATGTATCCTCCAGGTATCGGATCAGATGTTCTGAGGTCTTCACCACACTGCATTATTTGTTCTTGAGCAAAGGTGTCAAACTCATGTTGTCATGGTGTCACATGAGGTATCGGGAGTTTTTCCCCTTTCACTAAACCAGGCAAGGGCAAGGCCAGCGCATGATGCATCCGGCCCATGGGCCAGGAGTTTGTTCTTGAGAAACGTCAAAGGGCAAAGCATCACACTATCACTCTCATTCTTTTCATTCATTCGTTTATGATACGAGTCCAGGGGAACAAAAATAATGTGAGACACGTCTAGCATTCTGCTTAAGATTCATGAGACAGAGATCTTTGGGTGGATTCAAAAAAAAAGGAGGGGGGGACGAAACAAGTATCTAAATGTGACAACATCAAGCCCACATCTGACTTTACTGTCACTTTGGATGTCGCTGCATATTCTTTCTTCCCACCTCTTCCACCATAGATGAAGCAACCCACATAATCATTTTTTGCTGTCCTAAATCAGATAGCAAAAATCCTGCTGCTGCTTGCAGAATAGTTAACACTAATAAGAGAGCGTAAATGCTCTAAAAAGAGATCTAATATACAGCAGCACGGCACTAATGATGATTGATGAGGAAAGATGTAAAGTAACTACCTCGGAGGGAGAGTATTGCTGGAAGGGTGCAAAGTAGAACAATGTAACAGTTCCTGACTAAGAAATGATTTGAAACGTTGAGGTTTAAGGTAGCGTTGGTTTTATACAGGTAAAAAGATAAACCTCCATTTCCTGATTTCTCTAAAAATCATCCCTTCATACATTTTCAAATGCATAGCGAAGAGAGCTAGGCTCCTTCTGTGGTCCCCCCATTTCTGAAATTTTAACTCTGGTTTCTGGTTTTATCTGCATACATCACGGCTAGGCAACCTATAGCCCAACTGAAAATTAATTCTGAACCCCTTCTGGAGAACTCTATGACTGTGCTATATGTGGGTGGACACTTGACACAATTCAATTGTTTTCACATCATTTTTGTAAGAGGCAATCAAAATCTGTACTGTATGCCCCCAAACTGGTATAACATTGTTTTCTTTAAACAAAAACAAAAGAGCAAGCCAGATCACTCACCTTCCCAACTCAGAAGAAATTGGAAATCATTTGTCTATCTGTGGCCTTCAATTCCTCATATCCATACCAGAAGTGCACTTGGCCCTAATGAGCCAAAAGCATTGTTCAACCTCCGAGTTAATCAAGTGAATTATTCCATTTGGAGATATGTTTGTTAGTAGTTTGTTAGGGTCTAGAGATGGTCAGAACAGGAGTTTAGGGAATGTAAACAGATACCTACCACTTACAAGGGCTTGTGACCAATGAAATACTAGAAAAGGTGGGAGGCCATTGGACCAGTACCTGGAGATATATTTTTGGGGATCACTCTTAATGGCTAAGACATATAAAATGTTTGTAATGGCTACTGTTCTTGAGCTATAATAAAGATTTAGTTCTAGGAGTGTTGCATTGAGTCTCTGGGAAGCATTAGCCAGGTTCTTGCCTGCTTTAGGGAAACCTAATAGATGAGCATCATGAACAGCTAGGAAGGCACATAAATCAGGAAGTGAAGCAACACTTTTATTGTCCGTCTCAAAGAAGATATGTCCTGACATTTGGGAACTGTCATTTATGACAGTTGTCATTTATGACATTTATGAGGCTTGCAGTGTCCTGGGGTCATGTGATCACCTTTTGCAACCTGACGAGCAAGTCAAGGGTGAAGCCTGATTCACTTAACAACCATGTTACTCATTTAACAACTACAGTGATTCACAGTGATAACTACTGTGGCAAGAAGTGTCATAAAATGGGGTAACTTCACTGAACAAGTGTATAGCTTAGCAACAGAAATTTTGGGCTCACTTGCGATCGTAAGTCAGGGACTCCCTGTAGTAGCAGGGACAGTAGATTTCTTGCCATTGTATTGTTTTGTTTTGTTTTGAAGTGGATAGCAAGCACTAAGTCTGCAGTGGTATAAGTCCCCTGCCCTGAAATACCCTCAGATTCACTTAAAGTAATATAGGAATGTTACCAGTAGAAATAAAAAAAAATGTATTTAACCAGTGGCTTTAAACCATGTGCTAAAAGGCAAACTCTTGAGAATTTGTCAACAAAAACTACTATAATTGATTCCCCCAAATTCACCATTTGGCTCCAGAAATCTCAGTCCTTTGGGATGACTTTTCCTCAAATTGTTTTTTTCTCCAGCCCAAAATGTCAGATGCTAAAGTAGAAATTTTAAAAATAGACTCAGACATATTTTGTGTGGCATGATTTACGTTAGTGACAAATATTAATTCAGAACCCTGATAAATAATGATAGTTTCATCACAGCCAGGAAAACAATTTACCAATTTGTTCACATTTGTGTTGAGAAAAGCTCTTATTTTGTTAAGGTGCCAAGAATTGCCTTCTGCTGTGTTAGGTGGGAGGGCTCTAAAAGTGTAATATCATTTTCTATTTCGATGTTGTAAAAGAACATTGGATCATTGATCCAAGCAACCAGTCAGCAAGCAGTAACACCCGTACAGTGACAAATTAGGGTTTGGTTGCCAACAAACGTGGATATTTTGTATTTTGGCATTCATGCTGTTGGTTACAAGTTGGACACTTAAGCCTCTAGGGTCCTTAGCCTTTATTTTGTTTCTTCTGTGCTTGCTGTGATTGTTTTAGTAATTATTTTACATCTGATCTTTTTTACAATTTTGGTTCTAGGTTTGGGCCAAAATAAATTATTGAAAAAGGATTAGTCAATCTCAGCAGGATATTGATGTGCCCAGTGCAGGCTATGAAATGTGACAAATCATGTACCTTTTAACAAGGTACTCTTGTTAAAGAGTACTGGAAAAAATAAATGTTTTTCTTAAGATATATAATGAATAGTTAAACGACAGCTAGGCTAATCATATTTAGCCTACTGTACTGTGCAAACCACTGTGATGGCTCAGTGTTTTGCAGACCTGGAAACTACGTAGAGTTGCTGGAAGTTGGGCGGCATGTAAATTTAATAAATTATTGTTGGTTGCACAGTCAGCCAAATGTTTATATTTGATCTTGCATTTTTGTCCACTTATTGAGTCTTTCCTAGGATCCTGGGACAGGCAGGTGTTGTTGTTTAATCATACTATAGTAGATGCTTGTCTGATTGAAGTCTAAAATCCCAAAGTACTTTAATTCTTCATTTTTATTACTTTATGTTCCCACCAGTTCTTGCTTGCAGGCAAGTACAATTTCTTGCAGCTATCCCAATGCACCATGTTATTTTTATTTTTTATTTTTTGCTACTGTCATGCTGTTGTTTGTAATCAGTCTGTGTGATCTTCTTGCAAGCAGCTAGCTAGATGGCCCGCTATTGCTTCAGGTTCTTTGCAGGGACAGCATTTGTTATTTCTTGCTGTGGTCTAAATTCTGGCTTTGTATACATTTGGTCTCGTGCAAACAGAATTAGCCCCTCTGCCTGTGTCTTCAGCTTCCCTGTTGCTCATTACCAGATCTTGTTATCTGCTTTGCCTGCTTGTTTATTTTTTTAATATAATATTTTGCCTTGCCTTGTTTATTTTCTATACTTTATTTGGTCTTTCTTATAGGCTAGTTTGATCTCTTTCATTTTTAATAAGTCTTCATGATAAGTAACTTCAGTGCATCTTCCTGACTGTCCTTCGGATATTCTTCCAAAGTCCTTTTTTTCTCTTCAGCGGTCAAGCATCTGAATTTTGATCACATGACTGTGGGCTTGTTGCTAAAATGCAAGAATTGATTCTAAATCACTTTTTTTCAGTGACATTGTAACTTTGAATGGTCACTAAATGAATGGTTATAAGTCGATAACTACTAGTAGACTGCAGCTGATCAGAGTTTAAGAGTTTGTATTCCATTCCATTCCATTCCATTCCATTCCTTTCTAGTCCGTCCCATTCCGTTCCATTCCATTGCATTACAGTCCAGTCCAGTGGCTTTTCTCTTTGTAATAAAATGTTAACATCTGCTTAGATGGAAAAGTGATCTTCCAATATCCTCTTCAAGAGTGAAGTCACTTCTTTGCATGCTCAGTGTTAATCATAACTGTCCTGTGACTGACCTGCATTTTTCAATTAACACCTGAAAGAGAGGCTGCTTCAACAAGCTAGCACTTCCTATCTACTCTTACCAGGAAGCTATGAGATAATAAAGTTTCAGCTTTAACCCCAATCAGGTCTTATTATTTCCCTCTTTTGTCGCAGTGCCCAGTGTCTGGCAGACACTTAATCCTCATTAATATCTAATCTTCCCTTGCTTGTTACTGATCCTGGGAATGGAGGGGTTTAGAGAGTTTTAAGGGTTCGAAAACCTGCCCAACAAAAGCAACCTTTGTGGTTGTTCTTGTTTTGAGGTAAATAAAATTCTGAAGCCCAAATTCCAGAGTTCCTTCCTCACTACTCAGGCTCACTATGACAAATGAAGGTGCCAACCTTCCCATGCTGTAAGTAATTAATGGCACAATTTAAATGAACATGATGTTCTTTGTTTCAGCCCTTCATGTCCTCTTGCTGTAGCACCCATCCTATACATTCTTAATCAGCTAGGAACACAAGCAATTTAGAAAACAATCATCATTATTATTTTTAAATTGATCACAAGCCCTATCTCACTGGGATCACATGAGACAGAGGGAAGAAGACTGAAACTCAGGTATACCCAGTCTGAAAATTTAGGTTACCTTTGTGGTGGTTGTTGGAAGCATCAGAACAGATTAAAATAAATTATTGGATACATAAACACTTCTTTGAGACTCGCTCCGAGTTCAACTTTACTGATCAGAGGGAGATCTGGTGGAAGGGATTTTCCTAAGGCACACTATTTTAAGATTTGTATAAATTAAAAATCTGTTTCATGTCACATGCCAGGCTATAATGAGGTTGGTTTGACTGTAGCTGAGTATGCTATGTGATTGGTACCATTGGGGCTTGGAAATGACACTTGGTGGCTTAGCACAACGTTTCTCAATTTTGGCAACTTCAGGATGTGTGGTCTTCAACTCCCAGGATTCCCTAGCCATCTATGCTGGCTGGGGAATTCTGGGAGTTGAAGTCCACACATCTGAACATTGCCACGGTTAAGAAACACTGGGGTAATATATTAGTTATGTCATGGGTGTCAAACTCGCTGCATCACATTCCTGTCACATGACGTTTCATGACATTTTTCCCCTTCGCGGAGCTGAGGTGGGCGTGGCCTGTGTATGACGCATCCAGCTCACGGGGCTGCCAGTTTGACACCCCTGATTTATGTGAACGAATCCCATTAGGGCTTAGCAATCCTTTTTTCTCTTTTAAATGTCTTGGCTCAATGTGAATCCTGCCTTTTTGTTTCCAGTGCCAAACCCTGAAAACCCAGACAATTCTACCCGTAGTGCTACTCTTCCCCCAAAGTAAACAATTTGATGATTGTGCCAGCCCACCTCCAATTTCTCACCTGAAGCAAATCACTTTGTGGCTTGCCTACTGTTGTAGTAATAATAGCTTAGTCTTTTCCTCCCGCTTTTTCCCTCTCTTTTCATAGCAGTCTTCTGGCTCTAAGGCTCTGGTCTATTGATTGGAGCGCCACACAATCAGCCTTCTGCTTTTTTGCCCCTTGGATTTTAGGCTCTCAGAATTGGCAGAACTCCTACTTTGCAAAATCTTAGCTGACATCAAATAGTTCTGGCAAAGGTAGCTATGCTCTGTCGTAAATCAGTAGCCAGCTGCAGTTGCAATATTTATAACCTCTTTTGCCTTCAAAACACTTATTGAAAAACTTGTATTCAAGTCGCTCATAAATTTTACAAGGTCTGCTGAAAATTCTATCAGGCAAGCTTGCTTTGTTCGTCTTGCGAGGCAAACACCTGTAATCATGTCAAAAATATATATGTGTGTATTGTTTCCACTGTAATCTTTTTTTTTTTCAATTTCCCTGAGATTAATCTTTAAGCGACTGATCCCAGAAACCTCAGAATTAATCTACTCGTGAATTTCAGACTAACTCTAGAAGCGCTTCTCCCAAAAGGTGCTTTTTCCAGGAGGCAACTGGACTTTGTTTTTCTTTGAAGACGTTTCGCTTCTCATCCAAGAAGCTTCTTCAGCTCTGACTGGATGGTGGGAAATGGAAGGATTTATCTTCCTTGCAGACAGCTGGTCATTTGCATCCTTTTAGAGAGTTGTTGAGGCCACTTGGAGGTTTATCTTGTGTCCTCAGGGTCACCCTGAATAGTGCAAATGGATGTGGAGCCTTCTTGGCTCCAGAATGTTTTCTGCCCTGTATCCCTTCACTGTTGAAGACAGGCACAGGCTGTTGGGGATGAGTGTTGCCTGCATCTCAAACTGAGGCACAAATGGTTCCTGTGGTCTACAATTTTTTTTCTGGAAATCATTCTCTCCCGCATTGTTCGAAGGGTGTTCATCCCAAAGTCCACAGACATCTAGAAGCACTTGTGACATTGCCTGCAAGCAAAAAGTGCCACCTTTGAAACCGCCCCGGCTTCCGCATCTTTAACAGAACAATTTGGCAAGCGACATTTTCTATCTTCCTTAATTTTCATGCTAGGAATTGCTTTGCTGCTAAATCTGTTTTTTGGATTTTCTCTCAGAGGAACTCCCATAACAAATGGGTGGTCGTTCAATCACTGCGAATAAGCTTTTTGTAGGGGATCATTATCTATTGCCAGCATGAATTTATGCAAGTGTGACAACATCCTTTAGGGTTTTTCTTTTAAAAGAAAGAGATGAGGGAGAGAGGAGAGGAGAGGAGAAAAAAATGAATGCTGCTTCTGCCAGAAGGGTTACCTTTATAGGAACTGCAGCTTTAACAGCTGTAACTCTGAGGTCTGCATTTTGAAGGGTTTTACTTGTATCTTTTACGGAAGGGACTTCTTTGTATGTTTTAGCCAGAGGCGGTATTCAGCAGGTTCTGACCAATTCTGGAGAACCAGTAGCAGAATTTATTTTTTTTTAAAAAAAAGTTTTTATTTTTTTAAGACAAACATATACAAACAATACATGAAAACATAAAACCATCTTCCATTTTATATACATACAGTAGCAGAAATTTTGATTAGTTCGGAGAACCACCTCTGACTGGCCCCGCCCCATCTATTCTCTGCTGATTGGCTGGGTCTTCTTTTGTTGCCAGCTGATTGGCTGGCTCTTCTTTTGTTGCCCTGCACAGGAGAACAGAGCTGGAAAGCAGGTTAGTGGGGTGGGGAGGGAATGGGGATTTTACAGTATCCTTCCCCTTCCATCCCGACCAAGCCATGCCCACAAAACCAGTAGTAAAAATTTTTGAATCCCACCACTGGTTTTAGCCTTCAGTTCCCTATGGAAGGGTCATTGGCTTGCCTGGTCTCTCAACCAATCAAACCCAATTCATTCTCACAGAAGGTGCAGTGTCAGTTGGTGGCTGTTTTGAATTTCCTGTTTTTGCAAGGTAGCTGAGGATTCAGCTACAGGTAATCCTCGACTTACAACAACAGTTCCTTTACTGACTATTTGAAGTTACAATGGCACTGAAAAAAAGTGACTTATAACCATCTTTTGACCACTGTGGCATCTCCATTGCCACGTGATCAAAATTCAGGCGCTTGGTAACTGACTTATACTTATGATGGTTGCACTGTCGCGGAGTCAAGAGATCCCCTTTTACGACCTCCTGAGAAGGGGGAAGCCAGATTCACTTAACAACGGTCTTACTAACTTAACGACTGCCGTGATTGACTTAAGAGTGGTGGCAGGAAAGGTCGTAAAAGGGGGCAAAACTCACTTAACAAACGTCTCTCTTAGCCACAGAAGTGTGGGGCGCAGTTGTTGTGTAACAATACAATACAATACCTGTATTGTTTTCTTTGTGGTGTATTTCCAGCCTTCCTGGCTGCTCTTCTTAATAGGAAAAAGCTTTATGGGAGGCCTTTCCTGGTAAGATTAGCCTGCAGAATTTAATTGAAGAAAGCAAAGCCAGGAAGGTTGCAGAGCACTGGGAACAGGATTGTACACCCTACAATGATTGTATACTATACAATGTACAGGCAGTGCTGGAATTGAATCTAGCTAGGACATTCCACGACTACATACAGAACACTGAACCAGGTTGTTCTCCTCCAACTATAAGAATTCTATCGCAGTTTTCTTCTCTTAAAAAACAAAACCCAAGAACTTCTTTTCCATCAAACTATATGAAGAGGCTTTAACAATGCAGAAGAAACCTTTTTGGCACAGCAGTAAATGCAGACCTGGGAGAAGGACAACATGTCCTTTTCCTAGCAACCCAACGGGGAGAAGAAAGGAGGAGAGAGATAGAATGTGACAGATTATTCCCAACTAATGTAGTCCTTAGCTTTACCCCATCCTTACTAGTGTCATGATTGAATTTTTGATCATCAGGCTGTCTATATAATGTCCTATTCCTATGGTAAACAACTAGAAGCTCCAGGATACCTTGAGGCCTTTGGAAACCACCCAAAATTTGCACCCCGCTGATCAATTTTTAATGTAATTCAACAGTAAATATGTAATTCATCGATACTTTAAAATAAATTGATTGCTTTCCTTTGGCTCTCACCTACTTTTGAAGGTTTAAGGGTGGCTTTTGGCCTGTGGAAGCCGATAGAGTAGAACCATCCACAGATCTGCAATATGGAGAAATCTGGAAATAAGGAGAAATTTTCTGACAGTGAGAACCAGAGGTGGTATTCAGCAGGTTCTGACCAGTTCTGGAGAACCAGTAGCAGACATTTTGAGTAGTTCAGAAAACTGACAAATACCACCTCTGGCTGGAGATTTTACAGTATCCTTCCCCTGCCACGCCCACCAAACCACGCCCATAGAACCAGTAGTAAAAAAAATTGAATCCCACCACTGGTAAGAACAATCAACTAATGGAACAGCTTGCTTCCAGAAGTTTTCAGAGCTTCATCACTGGAAGCTTTCAAGAAGAGATTGGACTGCCATCTATCAGAAATTGTGTAGGGTCTCCTGTTTGGGTGGGGGGGTTGGACTAGATGACCTCCAAGGTACTGTCCAACTCTTTCAATCTGTATCTGAGATTCTTTATATTTGTTAGCTGATACGAGATGTCAGAGAAAAAGCCATGTGTCTTAAGAAAACAGAAGTTTGAGGTTACTGAGTGTTGATATTTCATTAAAAAAAGTGTTCACTAAGAGCAAATAGATAACTATAGGACTGGGGTGGGGGGGGGAACCCTAGCCTTGACAAAGCTATTTCTCTTTGTCTGATCTCCTCTCTTTTCTTTTTTCCTCCTGCGATTTCAGAGATAAAGACTGACACTAAGACTGAGCAGAAGAGACAGGTGGTAAAAAGCAAGGCAAATGAATGTGACTGATAACAAAGCCACTAAATCAGCAGCCAATGTAAAGTAAATAAAATGAATTCCAGCATTTGAGCATTCAGTGGAGATGTTTATTGGTGGAAAGAGGTTGGCAACATGGAGGAAGCAAATTAAGATGAGCAATGATCAAGTCATGGTGGACCAGCAAAAAAAGCCATTCTTCTACCGTTTGGGCCAAAAGACTCGGACAAAGAATAAAGCACTGTACAGGAAATCATGTCTCTAACCGAGTTCCATTTTCTGAAGCAAAATTAAATTTTCTCATCCCGCAGTTCAGCTATACTGGCTCAGTCTTGGAAAGCAGAGCTGTGCTCAGCAGGGGTGCTCTTTATTTATTTATTTATTTATTTTATGAACGACTTGGCACCATCTAACATGACTTGGTCCTGATTATTCTTGATCTTCTGGCTGATGGTATGGGCAGTGAGAATGCTGGGAGAGTAAAGAGTAGAAGGCATGCATCTCTATGAACGTAAAGATATACAGCCTCATCTCTTTTTCCGCTGTAGAATAAGGCAACATTATTTATAGATGGGGTTATATGATAAGGAGGAGGGTGTTTGAGGGCTGCAGGGACCACACCAATCATAACATCAGAGAATACAATATAGAATTTTATGGGTCTGTGTATGTGTATTTGAAGAAGAAAAGTGTTACAGCAATAGAACACGGTAGAAAAGTGTTACAGCAATAGAACTTGGGAATAGATAGCTCAAGAATGAAACATTTTTGCATAGTTTGATGAAAATAATAAATAGTTAGAATAAAAAGTCACTTCTGCCCTGGATCATAGGTGTATATTTATATGAATCTCTATCAATCACTTACCTAAGTCTTTTTCATATTGATTGTATGATGTCTGACCTCTAGTGGATTTACCAGCAGTCTACACATCATTCCAATCCAGCTTCTTCGTTAAACAGCTTCTTTGTGAATAATAGAGACCCAACTTTTTATCCAAAGAAATATTTGGAGGCACATTGAATTTCACAGCCAAAAGTATTTGATTTAATATATATATATATATGTATATAGGAGAGTAGAGATATTGTTAAGGAGATGCACTTTGGGGCAGCGGTTAAGGCACCAGAGTAGAAACAGGAATACTATGAATTCTACTCCAGCCTTAGGCACAAAGCCAGCTGGATGACCTTGCGCCAAGGGTGGGCTGCTGAGGGTTTGCAGGGGTTCGGCAGAGCCCCTAGCTAAGATTCTGTGCAGTTCAGAGAACACCGAAATCCCACTCCTGGCCCACCCCACCTCACTCCTCCCAGGAGTCCCCACGCAGTCCGTTTTTCAGGTAAGTGCAGGGCATGCACGGAGGGCGAAAACAGGCCTCTCGGAAGTTCGGGAAGGCAGGAAATGGGCCCGTTTCTGGATTCCAGATAGCCTCCGGAGCCCGGGGAGGCCGTTTTTGCCTTCCCAGAGGCTCAAGGAAAGCCTCCGGAGCCCGGGGAGGGCAAAAATGCCCCTCCCCGCTGTGGTGCAGACGCCAACTAGGCCACGCCCACCATGGGCACGTCCACCCAGCAACCGAGCAGAGAACCCTTTGCTAACATTTTTGAAGCCCACACCTGCCTTGGGCCCATCCCTCTCTCTCAGCCCTAGGAGGAAGGCAATGGAAAACCACTTCTGAAAAACCTTGTTAAGAAAACCAGAGGCCCTGGTCCTGGCAGTCATCAGGAGTCAACACTGAATTGAAGGCACTGATATCTAGACGGACAGACAGACAACAGATAGATATGCCATTTAAGATGCTTCTGTTTGATATAAAAAATATGTTGTATCATTACAGCACCATCATGCATGATCTGGGTGGGTATGCTTTGGGTTCCTTTGATTCAATAATGTCATCTATCAGGTCCCTGGAAGTGTGCCATCTCTCCTTTCTGGAACAGCAACTCTGCAGATATTAAGCATGGCTTCTACTCTGATGATGATGGAATCTGAAAACCCAGCTGTTCTCCTGGCCTTGGTAAAAGCTGGAGCTTAGTAGAATTCTATTTAATTGACAATATGTTTTTTCTCCAGATATGTATGGGAAAAAGTTTGTTTTATTTTTTTTTATGTTGTAAGCATAAAATTTATGGTGTTGGATGGCCTTTGAATCATGATGACGAAGACGGGGAGGAAGAGGATAACTAACCAATCAAAAGTACCGAACCAACAGAAGCAAATCTAGTGAGAACTATTAGACTGTGTGAAAATAATACTAGTAATAATAATAGAAAAGGCCACACTTGTTAGATCCAACATATATTATACTGATACATTAAGGCAGGGCTGTCAAACTCGCAGCCCGCGGGCCAGATACATTACAGCTGGCCATCCCCACGCCCAGTTTAGCGAAGGGGAAAAAGTCGTGCTACATCACGTGATGATGCGAGTTTGACACCCCTGCATTAAGGTTTCCTAGGTTCTTGGGAAAAACTCAATGCATATGAAGGCCAACATCAACTAAAGAACTGGCAGTTGTGATTTCACATTGTTGTGAACAGATGATAAGAGATAATAATAGCAAGTAAACCGACTACAAAACAACAGCATGACAAAGTAGTAACAAAGGTGCATCGGAATATCTGCAAGAAATACCATTTGCCTCTAAGCAAGGTTAGATAGAATCATAAAGCAGCAGAAAATGAAGAAGATAAAGTGGGTTGGGACTTTAGAGTTCAAACAGAACAGAATTCTAACATATTATGTTATGCCAAATAATGTTCCAGATTTAACAATGGCCGATAAGACAAAAAAAAAAATCTGGAAAGTGGACATTGCAATTTCTGGAGATGGCAGAATGGAAGAGAAATAACTGGAGAAAACCACAAAATGAAAAAGACCTACAAATAGAATGACTGTGGCAAAGGAAAGCAACAATAATACCAATAGTAATAGGAGCCCAAGGTGCAATTCCAAAACACCTGGAGCACTACTTGAACATCATCAGCATTGATACATTCACCATCAGTCAATTGCAAAAGAAAACTTTGAACATATCAACCTATATAAACATAAATGTTTATATAAAAATAAGCAGCTTGCATCCTGTAATACCTTTAACACCATCAAAGAACATTTGCCTATTCCAGGTGCTTGGGAAGGACAATATTTGGACAAAAATGTCAAACCCAGTCTGAACACCTGTGATCAATCCTAAGTAATAAGTAATAATATAGTCATGAATAGCCATGTATTTTCATTTAACTCAATGGTTCTTAAACACAGTATTAATACACTTATCAGTGAAACGTTGTAATTGCAGACTTGTGTTTGTCTAACTAGCTTACTTCCAATATTCCCAATCACATTTTAGTCAAATATGACTGGTGAACCTAGTGCATGTGATGAATTTATGGCTACTGAGTCATGCGGATCCAGGTCCATTGAGTTAATTCAAGGAACTCTGAGTCAATCAGCTCCAAGTTAGTGTGTTGCAGTCTTGGATTGACATACTTTGTCTTTAGTAACTTGGACTGCAATTCAGTGAAGCACAATGACTAAGCTCCAATGCTTGGCACCGGCAGCAGGGAAGGGGGAAGGAGAAGTGTGAAGATACTACTGAAATTCAAGGCCATGAGACCCCAAATAGTAAATTTATGCCAACTTTAGAGCTGAGTAGATTGAAGTTACTCAGTGGGATTTTTTAAAAAAGAAGTTTGGGGAAAAGAGGAACGCTGGAGGAGTGAAAAATGCTGTTATCCTTCTGGCAGGTTCATTTCCATGAAATTAAAAATGGTTCACATACAGCAAAGGACTTCCTGTGTGAAAAGCCTCTGGGTCATGTCTCTCAAATGGGTTGCTAAGGTGAGGATTAAGCTTGAAATCGTTTATATGGGGAAGAAAAGAGCATGTGGTCTCTAACACTGGATTGTTTGTCAAAGTGTGTTTTGAAGAACTTTTTTAAAAATCCCAATAAAAACAGCAGCAAGCATAGTGCAAGTATGCAAATATGGTATCCAGCTGGCATCTTCTAGCAACATTGTGCCTTTGGTGAAATTATCTGGGGATGTGACGATTGTCACCCAATATATCCGGGAGGCGCCAGATGGAGAATGGTTGATGGATGGTGGCCTAGGCAAGAAAAGATAAAAGAGAGAAAGCTGTATGCATGCTTTTTTTCCCCTTAGCATTCTTAATTTAGCTGCATAAATGTTGAGCTGCTGTATTTTTAGTACTCGCTGGCAAATAGGCCTGGCAAATTGATATTCAGCAGGTCATGAAGTGTCAGTCACAACTGAATGACTGAACAACAACAGCAGAACCAATAAAGGGAGGAGAAGACAGGTTAGTTATGTAAATACAGGTTACATGGGAGACAGATTAAAAATACTTCAATATCATAGTATGTTAATATTTGCTTCTTGACAACATTCAGACCAATTCGGATCAGATCAGGCCTTAAATAAAAACACCAACCCATATAAAATAAGTCAATAAATGGACATGAAAAAAGGCACTTTCTGCATTTTTCGCTCCATAAGATGCACTTCTTTCTCTCCAAAAGTGAGTGGAAATGTCTGTGCGTCTTATGGAGTGCAAAATACAGGACACGGTGGCGGGGTCCTTTTACAGTGCTGAACTCCGCCTGTTCTGTCTTTGTCATTGCCTGTTTTTCTCCTCTAAACCTAGGGGTGTCTTATGGTCAGGTGCATCTTATAGTGCGAAAAAATACAGTATATTGCAGAAAGTTTCAAAACAATTTTAGAGGGCAGCACCAAAAAGAACTCAAAAAGTATATATTTTTTGCTTTTCAAGCCTCTCCATCCCTCCATTTAAAAAGCCTCATCAAATAAAGTTGTCTATGTTGAAAGCCAGGATAGTATAATACTGAAGAGACAGGACTGAAAGTGGAGCGACCCAGGCCGAAGTCCATCATCAGAATCATGGTTAAGGCCTGGATGACATTGAGCCAGTCCTTGCCAGTGGTGGGCAGCTACCAGTTCGGACCGGTTCTAATGAACCGGTAGTTCCGGTGAGCAGTTGGCCCCGCGCATCTACTCCAGCCCTTTCCTGTTTTTTAGCTAAGCTGGTTTGCACGGCACAGCTGATTGTCACGCCTCAGCTGTTTTACACATAGAAGGTAAGTTTTTAAGCTTCAAATGGGTGGTTTTTGAACGCTGCACACATGCGCTCACCAAACCACTTGTTAAACCAGTTGCAGCCCACCACTGGTCCTTCCTATTGATCCAACCAATTTCACAGGGTTGGAGGAGTGCTGATGAATATACAGGTAGTCCCCAACTTACAACTACAACTGAGCCCAGAGTATCCATTGCTAAGTGAGACAATTGTTAAATAAGTTTTGCTCCATTTTATGGCCTTTCTTGCCACAGTTGTTAAATGAATCACTGCAGTTGTTAAGTTAGTAAAACAGTTGCAAAGTGAATCTGGCTATCTATTGACTTTGCTTGTTAGAAGATTGCAGAAAATGATCACAGGACACTGCAATTGTCTGAAATACAGGCCAGTTGCCATGCATTTGGATTTTGACCAGGTGACACCTATGACCATTGATGGTTTAAGAGGAAACGGGCATTTCTAAAGTATTTTCATGTGGGATGGGAGCAGGGGTGGGCTGCTGGGGGCTCGCAGGGGCTCGGGCGATCCCCTAGCTAAGACTCTGCAGGGCTCAGCAAGCCCTCAAACCCCACTCCTGGCTGGCCCCGCCCCGATCACCGGAGCCTTAGTGCAGGCACAAAGCGGCCCTGTATCACCCCTGTTGCAGACACAGGTTCGCTGTGGACCACCAAAATGTTCTCACGGACCACCAGTGGTCCGTGGAACACCAGTTGGTGACCTCTGCTTTAAGCTAACAAAACAATTCCTATTGTTAATCCACCCTTTGAGCAGTGTAAGCACTTCAGGATTGAATATACACCTTTGCTCCATTCATCCATTCGGTAAACTAGTAATCAGCTCATCTTCTCTCCCGATATTTCAAGACTATTATGCTTCTACTTTATTGGTAATTGAAATCCTGTTTTGGACCTTTTTAGATAAAAATGAAAATGTATGGTTTTGATGGCTAGACAGGATATAGATAGGAGAGTAATATTATGTAACTTTAGAGAGAGAAGTTAAACTACAGTATATTTGCTATGAAGAATATTGGAAGTCACCCTTTCCTTTTTAAATATATTTTTTACTTTTCTTATTTTCTTGGCCTTTTTGCTTTTTTCTTTGATGTCTTTTTCTTTTCCTCTTTATATTAGAGAACAAATCCCCTTGTTTGATTTTTTTTTAATAAAAAATTATTTAAAGACTGTTATTCGTCATTTTGAAGGGATGCGGTGGCTCAGTGGCTAAGACGCTGAGCTTGTCGATCAGAAAGGTAGGCAGTTCGGTGATTCGAATCCCTAGTACCACATAATGGAGTGAGCTCCTGTTACTTGTCCCAGCTTCTGCCAACCTAGCAGTTCGAAAGCATGTAAAAATGCAAGTAGAAAAACAGGGACCACTTTGGTGGGAAAGTAACAGCGGTCCGTGTGCCTTCGGTGTTTAGTCATGCTGGCCACATGACCACAGAGATGTCTTCAGACAGCGCTGGCTCTTCAGCTTTGTAATGGAGATGAGCACTGCCCCCTAGAGCCGGAAACGACTAGCACGTATGTGCGAGGGGAACCTATTCTTCATTTCAAAGCAGTGCTGCTAAGCACTATTCTAGTTGCCCTCATTCAAAGTTATATATCTACGTATGTACTACATTTACTGTACACCTAAATGCATTATACATAGGCATAATAAAACTAGATTGCCGTCAAACCTCCAATTAAGCTGATAATGATGGGGCTAGAAATTCTGAGCCAACCACATTTTGTCTGGTAAATTTCAAACTGCCGCTTGATTTTTCTAGTGCCATTCAGCAGCTGTAAAATAAATGAAAGATTTTCCTTATCGCCTTAGTTTTCCCCCTTCCCACCCACACACATAATGGGTCCTTTGATTGTTTTCAAAGAGGGGAAAAAATAAGGCAAACACTGAAATTGATTAAGATGTATGGAAGTTTGGCCTGGGTTGGCTGCTTTTAATAGGGCTCTGTGTGTGTCTGTGCGTAAATAAACAAACAGTAAAAAGTATACACTATTAAGGCCCGGTAGCCAAACTTCAAAACATATTCAAGGCATGTCTTTGTCTGTTTTGCAGAGACGATCTTGGAAGGATGGTAAAAAAAATCTCTTTGTAGAACAACAGCAAAAAAAAATTTCCTCTGGAGTGAAGTGACAGTAGAGTGTATTTCTAATAAATTGCACCCTTCACCAACATACTATAGTGTCTAATTTTCCATGACTGTGTGTTATTTTTTTCAAACTTCTTGAAAAATTGTTTTTCTGTTTTCCTTTTGCCTTCTGCAACTAAGGACGGGGAGAGATGTGAGCTGATTACTAATAAATCATGACCTCTTTGTGATCATCCCCCAAATCCCATTAATGAGGTAATATGCATATGCAAGAAATGCATCTTGTGAAAAAGACTTCTGGAAAATGAGTAGAGTTGCCAACTTTTCAATTGGTCCCTTTAGCTATGGTTTTTAGCCCAGGGGATGTATAATTTTCTCCAGACTGAAGACTCCCTTTAGACTTTGAATGATATGTTAAGACTGCAAAGTAGATTTTAAAAAAATGGAACAGGACAAGCAACAAATGCAACCAATATAGTACTGTTTTTGCATCTAATATTATTGTTTTCTTGTTATTAGTACTTTTCTGTAGTCAATATTTTGATTTGCAGGTTTTTGCGGGACACCCAAATCTTTCAGAAGGCAGATATATGTCTTGAGAAAGTGATAAAAGCCAACACCTGAAGATTTCTCCATATCAAAGTTTGTTTTTTTAAAAATCAGGATTGGGTCTTTGCTTGAGCTGGAAACAATGAAACTTTGATTTTGGGTTTTGCTGATTAGATAGGTTTGTTGTTATAGAAACAGCTAGTATTGTTAAGCCTGGATTCCCCAACGGGTGTTAAGGAAAACAAACTAAACAGAACGTGCAGCGAAGTCAGATAGGAAGACAGGTAAATGTGTGAGATAAGTTTTCTAGTTAACACGCAGTAAAAATACAGATACATCGCTTGTACTATCAAAAATTATAATTTATTCCATTTAAGAATTATAGCATAGTCATTATAAACAGTCCATTAGTCAAATACCAAATTTCAGTCAAGTCTTGTCGAGGATACTCTAATTGCAAAGTCCGTGTCGAATAGCCAGTGTCAGTACACATATAATAAATCTGTCCAAAACTTATCTTCTCTCGTTGAGAAATATCTTCAGGCTTCTTCACTCCCCGTTTCAGCAAGAACGCAGTCTTCAATAAGCCAGCCAGTAAGAGCCAGAGAGTGCCTTGCTGCTTATATAGTACTTTTACAGCTGCACCCTTAATTACATTCCTTTAGCTTAAAGTCACATACACTTTATCTGACAAACCATGATTCATCATTTTATTATCTTTACCCAAAACAGTTAGGGTAAAACAATGTTATCCCTAACAAGTATTTATTATTATGTAAAAGTAAAAAGTTGAGGTTGGATGTTATTATATTATTCTACTGCACCAAAAGGAGTAGGAAGTCAATGCTTTTCTTTTTCTTCTCTCCTTTTTTCCTCCACTATTGCCCCATAATTTTCATTTTTCTTTGTACTGGTAGTCCTTGAGTCATGACAACAATTCAGGGGTGGGAGCACCTCCTGTGGGGAACCCGTCTTAGTTAATATGGCAGTGTTTTAAAGAAGCATTTATATACGGAATTTTAAATATAGTGAAATACTCTGTAACATCCTCTATGATTTCTCTGTGCCTCAGATTGATATAATGTCTTGCTCAGTGGTGGGATTCAAAATTTTTTTACTACTGGTTCTGTGGGCGTGCTCGGGAGTGTGGCCATGTGACTTGTGGATCGTGGCTTTTTTTTTTTTTTTTTGCTTTTTGCAGCAAACCCCCCCCCGATTTTTTGGGCCTTCTGACCTCAGGCAAGCCTCCTGGGTGGTGTTTTTGCTCCCAGAAGGCTTCTCTAGGGCTCAAAAAGGCAGAATGCAGCACACCGCCCACGCTGCGTTTGGCGCTCCCTGGGGCACAGGAAGGCAAAAAATGGAGGGGTGGAGGTTTTTTTGTTTTTTGTTTGCCTTCCTGGGTCCCAGGGAAGCCTCCTGGGCAAAGCAGTAAGTGTTTAGGAATCCCGGCACAGCTAATTATAGGAACAGCTGATTGTTGGGAATGAAAAAAAAAAAAAATATTATAACTGAAAGATTGGGAGTGAACATCGGGTGGGCGGGGCAAGTGAACGACGGGCGACTGGTCGGGGGCATGGCCAGCCAGAAGTTACTACTGGTTCGGTGACCCATGCCAAATCCTTGCTACCGTTTCACCTCAACCGGTGCGAACCAGCTGAATACCACCACTGGTCTTGCTGCAGTGTTGCTTAAGACTATGCTTCAATGATAGCCCTATCTATAGTTAATCTGAAACATGATTTATTCAAGTCATATCTCTGGGCTTCTCGAGTACATGGATAATCAATTGATCAGGCCCAGAATTCGACTGAGATTATACATACTAGACTGAAATATGGTTAGCAAGTTCAGTGTGCTAACACAAACATCACTGATCTGTAGCTGAGGGGCTGTAGTTCCAGAATTAACTTCCTAACTTTATTCTTAACTGTTTATTTCCATTGATTTGTGTTCGCTTGCTTGCTTGTTTGCTTTTTGATGTGACCCAATCTGAACTGAAGAAAGAGGAGCTGGAGGCAAATGGCCCAAAGAAATGTAAAAGATGGTATGTTTGTCTGAATTTTTATATCCTCCCTCACTCCTCGTAAAGCTTGTGAATAGTTGAGCCCACTGGTTTTCACTGGTGGGAGAAGGTTGGAGACCTCCTTGATCTATTGTGTAAATAAATCCCAAACGAGCCTTTATATGGGGCTGCCCTGAAGGAATATCCAGAACCATAAGCTGTTCTAGAATGCAGCAAAGTGGGTAGTTTTAGGTATGTGCAATACACCCATGTATCATCTTCACTATTTCATGAGTTGCAAACCTCACAAAAGCACCAGACAACTCATTATTGTTCAGGCTTTTATGTAAACCTGAAAAAAAGTTGTGGTTGCTTTCAAGAGTCAGCTTCTTAAAGTTAATGTGACTGTTAAAAAGTAGCTGTGCCCATTTTTTTTTTACACAAAGTCCTGAAAAATGATAAGCTGCTTTTCTGAACAGAGAGAAGTGCTTCATAAAGTCTGAACTGCTTGTTCTGGATCATTTTCAAAGCATGCACAGCCTTGCCAATTAAGCTCAACTCTTAATTTTAAAGGTCAGATCAGCCAAGTGCTGCTATTCGCTGAAATTAAAAATGTACATCTAGCTAAGATATATGGTTCAGAGCTTCCAGCCACCTTTGGTCAGACTGGCGGCTTGTTAACATTTAATCACCTGTTGATCCAGGTATTCCTCTGATATATTTAACCAGACCATCAATTGCCCATCAACAACTTTTTTCAAGTAATGCAGTTAACAAAAAGTTGGGTTTGAGTTACACCTCTCACCTCCTGATTCTGGGAATGGATCTGGCTTATCTCCATCAAGGTCATCTACTTTACTCTCCACTCGCTACAAGTATTCACAAAAACATGGAATTTAAATGCCGTGATACAAAGTCCTGCTGGCAACAGCATGCTTAGACACATAAGTTGTGGCTTCCTGCTGATCTCAGTTAGGAACAAAGGGAATATATTACCTAGTCCAGTGGTCCCCAACCTTTTTGTACCAGGGACCAGTTTCATGATTATTCATTCTTTGCGGCCCGGTACAAAATGATCCACGGACTGGTACCCGCTTCTCCCCACCTTCAACTCCTCCTTTGTACCTTCTCGTGGTCGATGGGCTTTTCGGGCTCTTTCTTAATCTCCTCCTGAGTAACGCGAGACTCCATCGCCATCGGGACGGCTCTTCATTCGAAGCCGCCCCCACCCCTTCGACGAAACTAAGGCGCGAGGATTCCTTCAGCACCCAAACGCTGCTTTCCAACCGATGACCGACAAGCTCACCCAGAAGCACTTTCTCAAGCGCCGTTGAAACAAGATGGCAGCGCCCTACTTTCATTCTTTGCAGCCCGGTACAAAATGATCCACGGACCAGTACCGGTCCGGGGCCCGGTGGTTGGGGACCCCTGACCTAGTCCACAATTATCATCTAGCCCTTTCCAATGGAGTGCTCCTTACCGTGGGTAGTACAGCGATGGGTTTGTTGAAGGATTGTTTCAACCATTTCCAAAAAGTGAGTTTTGGATAGGCCTGCAGCAAATAGCTGAAACACATAGGTTAGGAGGCTGGAGGAACTAAACTTTCCCTCCCAGAAGTTTTTTGGATCATATTCTGATCCTAATTCTTGTTTTAGGGTAACCACTAGGTTGTTCCTGTTGCCACCAATCTTCCACAAAGTGCCTCAATTCCATCCCCAACTCTGGTATCTGAGAAAGATCAGGATCTCACACTCTGTACAATTCTAGAAATTGAAAGATCAAAGACAAAATTTCTTAGCTGCTATCCCTTGACCTTGTCACATAGAAAGGCATGTCTAGATGATTCATCCCTTCCGTCCACCTATGCAAATAAGCCAATCTCACAGGAGATGAGCAAAATCAAACTTTATTAGAAAAAAAAATGGCAAAAATTTAAAATTCTTATGGAAAAAATACCCTTTAAGTGTAAATATTAAATAGAGACATTCAGTGTTACACAAACTACAGGTCTCTCCAGGTCATGGGAAACAAAGTGCCAGTTTAATTAAAAGAAAAAAGAAAAAGGAAAATCCAAAATAAAACATAGTTCTCCAACTAGACCATAAGATGGCAACAGTTGGCTACAAAAGGAAAGTTCTCAGCTCAAAGTGTTTGTAAAGAGACCCGGATAAAGATATGGAGAAAGTTTGAAATATTATCATAGCTCACGAGAAGATTCTACAAGCAAAGAATAGCTACATCTTCATGAACATCCGTGTAATATAAATACAAACTAAATTTATATCCAATTTCATCACTTACACAGGAATATAGCACAATCTAGCCAAGAAAAATCAGTAACCTACTGTACGTTTTTGAGTACTATAGTACTGTCCATCAACTTCTCTGCAGTTCTGTTCTTCCTTTGTTTTAAAGCGATCAGGCATGTTCTATTTCCAGATGAAAAGATTGGGATAGTCTTAGTTTACATATGATCAAAGGCCATCCTTCCTATATGGCAGGGGTATCAAACTCGCAGCATCACGTAACGTATCGGGACTTTGTCCCACTTTGCTGAACTGGGCGGGGGCAGAGCCAGTATATGACACATCCGGCCCATGGGGCATGAGTTTGACACCCCTGCTGTATGGGCATATAGACTGGTGAATCTGTGATCTGAAGTCTGGATTGGCATGCAAACAGTGTTCCTGGAAAGCATATTTCCCTTCTCTTTCTGCTGAAGAAGTCAGGTTACAATGAACTATATGGAGGAGAAATAGTGAAAATGGAAAATTGACATAGTTCAGGGTCCAGTTTTCAACATCACTTTCTAGAAAAAATGTGTAACGTCTTCCTATTATTTTCAGGCACAGCAAAAAAAAAAAAAAAAAAAAGTGGGATTGTCAAAATGTCTCTCTTTATGTGTATCAAAGTAAACATGCATACACACATGCATGCTTATCTTTGCATGTCTGCCCTATAAGCTGGGAATTGTATGCTCCGTAATCCGTCACAACTGGAAAGGACTAGGCTGGTCTATTAATACAGGCAGTCCTTGACTTGCAACCATAATTGAACCAAGATTTCAGTTGCTAAGCATGACAGTTGTTTAGTTAATTTTGCCCCATTTTATGACCTGTAGTTGTTAAGTGAATCACTGCAGTTAAATTAGCAACATGGTTAAGTGAATCTAGCTTAAAAAGTTGTAAAAGATGATCACGTGAGCCTGGGTCACTGCAACCATCATATATATGAATCAGCTGCCAAGTGTCTGAATTTTGATCCTGTGACCATAGGGATGCTGCAGTGGTCATAAGTGGGAAAAATGGTTATAAGTCACTTTCAATGCCATTGTAGCTTTGAACAATCACTAAATGAACTATTGTACATTGAGGACTATCTGTACAGTATTGATAATAAATTGTTCAACATTTGAACCTGTAACTGGTTGAACAACTTAAGTTTGGCAATCTTCATAGGGTTGGTTATTAGTAATCAGGTAATATCTGAAAGAATCTCATTTCCTCATCAGATCCTAACAACATTGTTAATTAAATGCAAGGAATAACACACAAATGGTTGAATTGTTCAGAACTTTCATGGCACTTGGAAATCTGATGGAGTAAAACAGGGGTCCCTAAACTTGGCAACTTTAAGACTTGTGGACTTCAATTCCCAGAATTGTCCAGCCAGCTGGGTTAGGTTTAGGGTTTGATCAGCTGGCTGGAGAATTCTGGGAGTTGAAGTCTACATGTCTTAAAGTTGCCAAGTTTGGAGACCTCTGGAGTAGAAATTGCTTTTGAGATGGCTGACCTTCAGAATCTCCTCCTTACACACACACAAATAAATCATGTTTTCACAAAAAGGAAAACAACAAGCCTTCAGCAGCTTTTAAAGAAAACCTTGTTCCTATCTTAGGGAGAGGAATTGTTTTTGTATTGTTTTGTGGGAAGTAGCTGCAAGGCATAAAAAAATAACATTTGAATGTTCCCTGTGTTATTAAGAGATCCCTGAAAATTAAAAGAAATCAGGGAGAAGATTAGCCTATATTAGATTCTTCATTCTTGTTGTGCTAATAGGTTACTGGTATGTGGGAGTTGATTCAGTTGGGAGGGAATAATTGCAATATATCTATCCACCATTAAATTCTGAGTGACTCAGATGATATTATTTGAGTAATTGCTTCATTCTGCATTCATCATTTTACACCATTTTAGCATTGGAAAATCATCTATCCATTCATCCATCTATCTATCTATCTATCTATCTATCTATCTATCTATCTATCTATCTATCCAAACGAAATATCACTCACGCATCATCACAAAATCTTCAGAACCGTAAAGCCTACAAACTTGAAATTAGGCACGTATGTCCTTCTTGGCTTCTAGGTGCTCACTAAGAAAGGATTTTTTGAAATGACCATCAGATCATTAGTATTTCCTAAATTATTATTAACATGCTCTGATGCTAAGGAGTTCTACTCCCCCTCGCCACCTGAAAAGAAATCTGTTCCAAATGCAAAATACAAGCAGAGGAGTTTCAGTTTTAGTTTCACAGCACCAAGCAGCTGAACAGAACAGTTGAGCTAAGCCACATTCAGGCTCCTTGCTGTCTCCTTCTTGCTCACATAGCAAATACTGTTTCAGTTTCCAAACAGCCCTCAACCCTCTCTCACACGCTGACAGGACGCTAGCCAGATGAATACTGTTGGATGCTGGTAGGCAGAGGCAGAATTTTTTCCCCTTATTTTCCTCCACAAAAACTAAACCTGACCACATAGTTTCGTAGCAAAGCATGGGTATCAAGCTATCTATCTATAGCGTTATTTTCTGCATTCATTAAAACTGATGTCAATTGTTCTGGAGAGTCCGTTAGATTGCCAACTTGAATTTTTCAAACCTATTAATAGTAGTCACCTCTTGCAAGAGCAAAAGATTGATCTATACTTGTCAATATATATGCAGATTAATCCCAGCAGCTACACTTTTTTAAAAAAAACTTCTAGTGCATTGAGACTACAACAATAGAGGCTTTGTAGGGGAAGATATGTTATTATGTTTTCATTTACAAGGTGACATGCTAAAATTCTGGCTAAGCTGTGTGTCTCTGGGAGTATCTGGCACGTTTGGGTAAACAGGTTAAGCCATGTTAGTTAATTTTATACACAGGCACTCATTTTAAGCTGTTCACCCTGCTATGCAAGTTGTCAAAAAGCACTGTGACATTTAGCTCCCATTTATGTTTTCATAAGGACAATAACATTCAGATCTGTTAATAGGTGGTTTACTATCTTCACACACATTGTGTATCTCTGCACCTTTAGAAAGCCTATCTACTAGATATTCTACAAATGCAACTTCTTTAGAAATGTCCTATATCAATACTGTAGAAGGAAAAGAAACATTTCCTATTGAATACATGCCTACTATTGTAATCAAGTACCTATTTAAGATACCTCACGGGAGAAGGGAAGAATGAGAAGAAGGGATAGACAGGCGCTTTTCTTTTCTTCAAGAATTTCACTTATCTATTATCCTTCCCTGAAATCCTTCAGCTTCTTTCTGGAAAAGATGCTTTCAGATTGGTAGGCATTTTTCAATGTTAGCCTAATTCTGATGGTCACATCAGAATTAGTGTCACTTCCTAAATAATGCTGCTCATTTTACTGAACCAAGAGAAAACACAGTATGTAGTTAGGCCAGCAAACAATAATGTTAAAATCAAGCACAGCAAATGTAATTTAATGACAAATTTTTCTGATCTCTTATGTTTTGAAATATTTGGTTCAGAATTAGAACTAAATAGTTATGCCAACAATGTCACACTCCCTTCCAATATTTCACTAGTAATAGAATTTTATCTCCTCATAATTATTGAGCAAGTTTTCTTAAAGGATAAGTTTATTGACCAGATGAAATATTATGGTGTGCTGGAATTACTTGAAACAGAATACATACTCTTTCCAAAAAGCATACTGTCTTTTCCCTTGTTTCTTTCCCGATTTTCTTTCATCTTTTTGAAATTAGCTATACAGCAAGTAATACATTAGAACTCATAGTAACATTTTGGGACTGTTTAGAATCAATTTGGCATTCTAGAATGAGATAAATTCTACCAAAAAAGGAAAGAAGAAAATGAGAACAATATTAGCATTTTTCTTTGGGCCAAATTTAACTATTGAGACAGAAAAAGGGTATGAAGAATTAACAGAAACCTGCAAAACTAACAAGTTATATATTAGAAACAATCAAAACACTTTGGGGCTGTTTAGAATCAATATATTCATGAATGACTGATGAAAAGAAAGAAGAAAATAAAATTGGAAAATACCAGCATCTTTTGGGGGGCCAAATTCAATTACAGGTGGTTCTCAATTTAGTGACTTGCTTAGTGATTGTTCAAAGTTACAATGGCACTGGAAATAGTGATTTACAGCTGCTATTTGCACTTATAACCACTGCTGCATCTCCACATTCATGTGATCAAAATATGGATGCTTGGCAGCTGCAGTGTCATGCAATGATGTGAACACCATTTGCCACTTTCCCAGCTGTCTTCCCAGCAAAGTCAATGGGGAAACCCAGAATAGGTTAACAATTGTGCAATTAATTTAACAACTTTAAGTGATGTAAGTGATTTAACAACCATGGCAAAAAAAAAGGTTGTAAACTTGGGCATGACTCACTTAGCAACTGCCTTGCTTAACAATGGACATTCTGATTTTGGTTGTGGTTGTAAGTCAAGGACTATTGTATTGAGACAGAAAAAAAGATATAATGAGAAATTAACAGAAACTTGCAGATCAATAAAATCATATCTCAAGGAACACAACACCCTTAGTTGTTTCCACGTGGTGTGATGGTTCCTAACACTGAAGCAGTCCCAAGGGACAGTTTATATCCATCACAGATCCTTTTATCTAACGATCAGTGCAAAAAGGAATCTGTGTTTTAAGAGGCTCAGTTCAAACATTCAGCTGGGAGTTTTCCAAGTTTTAAGAAATGGAATGATGATAAGTCAAAAGCTGCAGATGTTTGAATTTCAACTTGGAGAAATGCAGTATCTGGCTCATTAACCCTAGGTTGCCATCTTTATTTTTTTCTTGCCTAATAAACTAGCTGTTGGATAAAATATATTAATGTGTATAGTAATTAGGGATGGAGGGTGAGTATGTGTGTCAGGTGGATGCAAGAGCCGTGCAGTGGTTAGAATGCAGTATTGCAAACTGAATCTGCTCACTGCCAGGAGTTCGATCCTGACTGACTCAAAGTTGACTCAGCCTTCCATCTTTCCGAGGACCCAGGTTGTTGGGGGCAATGTGCTGATTCTGTAAACCGCTTGGAGAGCGCTGTGAAGGCTATGAAGTGATGTGTAAGTCTAATTGCTATTGCTATGCATTGAGTGTCATCTGTGGCAGAGCAGAATGGCAAAAAAGAAAAATGTCAAGAATTATTTAATAAAGACATAGGCTTGTATGCATTGGGAGAGCCTTGGCTGGAGGCTAGCTGATAAATCATCAGTGGGATGGCTCATTTCTGTTTATTAATTCAATCCTGGGTGTGGTGGAGTAAATTTAAATGGCACTGCCATCAAAAGCCTCTATTGTAAGGCATCCAGCAAGTATCCATGATATCAATCACTCCGAGACATATTCTCTCCAACTGATTTATTTAGGAACAGATCTCTCCTCCCACTTCTACATTTCATAAATCACGAGAACCAATTAACTGAAACTGGAATTTCTTAGTACGACATACAGAATAACCTTGAACTTTTCAACTCCTCCACCCCCCCTTGAATTATGTGGCAGCTGAATTTCAAGGCTGACATCTATGCTGTCAGGCTTTGATTAATGTTGCTGGCTACTACACTATGATGCTGACTGAAAGTCGGGAAGTGAAAAGCTTTAAGGGATCATAAAAATATGGATCGGAATTTCATAAGATGTTGAGTAGATAGCTTTCCTTTCTTGAAAAATCTGAAGTTATCGGGTGTGTGGTTTTTCCCATGGTTTCCATCTGTGTAGCCAGCTAGGAGATACTCTGCTGTACATACCAAGTAAAAGATTCCATACGATCTCTCTTTGTTTCATTGAGAAATAGAGAGATATAATCCTCCACTCTTATTTTTACACATTAACTCAAGCTAGAAAACATATCCAACACACCTTCCTCCTCCTATTCCCCCCCCCTCCCCGCGCCCAACATCAACTTTGTGAGATGAGTTGGGCTGAGAGAGATTGGTTCAAAGTCACCCAGCTGACTTTCATGGCTAAAGTCAGACTAGAACTCACAGCCTCCCATTTTCTAGTGGTTAAAGCGCCTGGTCCCTTAACCACTAGGCGAAGCTGGTTCTACTGTTTTGGTTTTGTTGCAGATGAAGACAGTATCTCATAAGTTTGATTCAGAGGAATGTTGCAAATGGATTTGTCCTATAGAATAGGGTGCTTGCCGCAGCTCTTATAAAAACACAGAAAGGAACATCTCTAAGATTGGCAACACTGGCATATTCTCACAAAAAGCCATCATGCAGTTGTTTATAATTAACTGTTGGAAGCATGATCTTAATTAATTGGCGACCGGTGGGAGCGTGACACCTTGGTGTCTGAAGTAGCTGCTTCCCTGCTAATTAACAGAAGACAAATCCACTGAGAATCACTTCAGCCTGGCTTTTGCAGAGAAACCTCTTGGTGCATTGTGATCTCAGATCTGAGGCAAACCTCAGGCTTTGCCTTGAATAATCATTCCAACATCCATCAGCCAGAGCCAGGAACCATATGTCTTGAAGAATTCTGAGTCCAGGAAACTATATTAGAAGTGAACTGAACACCTCACTGACTTCTTATGCAAAGTTATGTTCTTCCATTCAGTAGCGTACGTGCAGCTTTCCCCATACCAGCTGAGGCCCGCAGGGTGGGTAGGAGGGCCGATCCTGCAGAGAGTCTGTGATGGCACACGAGCCCCAGCCAAAATTACCTCACTGCACACGTGTGTGCCTCCCAGTTGATTTTCAGCCTGTTTGAGGCCTTTTTCTGCCTCTCAGAGGCTCGAGGGAAGCCTCTGCAGTCTTTGGAGGCTGAAAAGCAGGCCTGTTTCATCACTTCCTGTATTTCCAGAAATACCGGAAGTGACAAAATGGGCCCATTTTTGGCCTCCAAAGGCTGCAGAGGCTTTCCTCGAGCCTCTGGGAGTCGAAAAAGGCCTCAAATGAGCCAAAAATCATCTGGGAGGCGCGTGCATGCCCAGTGCAGGTAAGGGGACAGTGAGGTGGGGGGTAGTGCACGCATGTGCAGGGGGCATGGGGGGGCCATGTGCACTGCCTTCTGGGTGCTGGCACGCGAGCTCAATTTTCGATACAGGAGCCCAAAAAGGTTAGCCACCACTGCTGTAAGTTGTGTTATGATGGCCATGTTCCAAATTGCTCATGAAATAAACCTCTGATCTTAAAGAATTATTGTTTGTGGTCCGTCTGTGTTCCTCTTTATTGAAATTTTCCTACGACAGATGGTGCCATGACTCGGATGAGATGGCTGCTAGAAGAGACCTGCTGTCCAGCTAGGATCATGCTCCTGTGTGTTTTACTATACTTTCTGTTCCATACTAGCAGGTTCGTAGACCTGCATTCCCATTGGTCCGGAAGAGCCGGGCTGTGATTGGTCACTGTAAACACTCCAGATTGGTTTGTATGGGGCTTGCCGCAATTGGGTAAAACCAAGCGCGGCAAGCTCAAAAACCTGTCATTGGCTGCCTAGCCGCAGCCAGCTCTATAAAAAGAGCTGCCGCGGCTGGGGCTTTTCGCTCAGAATCTGTTTGCCTAATAAAGAGCTGTTGTTCACTACTCGAACCTCGTCTTTCTATGGGACCCACCGACCATTCTTAACACTGGCGACGAGGGTGGGATTCTGAGACAACAAGGCTGACCAGCACATGGCAAACAGCGCAGAGACGACCAGCGAAATGGCCAGCAGCGCCGCGCCACCCACACCATTCAATCCAGCCAGCGAGGACTGGGAGTCCTACATTGATCGCTTCCAAATGTTTTTGGAATCCAACAACTTAAAAGACGCCACCGGCAGCAAAAACGAGCGGTCTTTTAACGCACTGCGGGCCCGCCGTTTTTAAAATGGCCAAGGCACTAGCGAAGCCCGCAGATGTCAAGACAATGGATTGGGACAACCTAGCTCTCATTCTCTGAAACCACTACGCCCCGGCTGTACCAACTCTTATCCGAAGGCATGATTTCTATCAGCGAGATCAGCGCGAGGGTGAGAGCATCGTGAATGGTCGTAGCCAACCTGAGAGACCTAGGGGGCTTGTGCAGATTCGCTAATTTGGACGAGGCCATGCGTGACCGGGTCGTCCTCGGCCTAAAAGACCCAGCACTCCAAAGCAGGTTGATGGCCAAGGGTGATATCTCCCTCACCGACGCCTTAGCCGAAGCCACCGCAGCCAAAGCCACCCGTAAATCAGCGGCGCAAATGCGGCGTTCAAACGGAACCGATCACCAATCAACCAGCGGCGACTACCACACCAGAAAAACTCACAGCCTCCACCCACCATGGCGACATCGAATCCCCTTCTGACAGCGAAGAGGAAGAAATTCACAGACTTCAATCAGAACGCGAGTGACGAGACCGGCGAGGTCGTAAGTCGGGGTACCAATGTGCCGGCTGCGGAGGAAATCACCCGCGTTCCGAATGCAAGTTCCTAGACGCTGTTTGCCATTTTTGCGAGAAGCGAGGGCATATCGCCAAAGTATGCCACAACAAAAGAAATTTCAGCCCCCAGCATTGGGGAAACAGCCCGAGAAGACAAGATGGCACCCCCACCAAAAACCGGGACCGCCAGACTGACAGCCGATGGAGCCGGAACAGCCAATCCAAGAAGTTCAACGATGCACCACGAAGAGAAGAAACGCACCAAACAGTCATCATCGGCCACGCTTCATCAATAGACGCACGGAAGATACGCATTGAGGTCAGCATCGAAAACCAATCATGCACCATGGAAGTAGACTCTGGCTCCTACCTCTCTATGGTCTCCTGGCGGACCATAAAGCGTCTAATACCCAGCATACGCCACCAAGAACTAAGTGACCAGAAACTGATTTTGAGAGATTATCAGGGGAACCGCATTCCAGTTGCTGGTATAGGACACTTCAAAATTTCTTTCAAAAATCGTACCAACATCCTACACTCACAATCGTTGATAAGGACCGCCCCAGCCTACGTGGGTTGCAATGGTTCACACCGCTGGGGATCGAGATGGCAGGCATCAACCACACAGATGATGAAGACTGGGAAGCGACACTCGTACGGGACTTCCAAGAGGTCTTCGATGACACCTTAGGCAAGTACAAGGGGTCCCCAATCTCCTTTAATCTTAGCCCTGACATCGCTCCTATCCGCCTCAAACCGCGCCGAGTGCCATTTGCACTCAAGCCTAAAATAGATGAGCAATTAAATAAGCTCATAGCGCAAGGCGTATTAGAACCTATCGACCATGCCTGATGGGAAACACCAATTGTCACCCCCATCAAACCTGATGGCTCCTGAGAATTTGTGGAGACTACAAGGCCACCTTCAACCATGCCCTGCAGCAGAGTGCCTACCCTGTGCCAGTAGTCCAGCATCTCCTACACTCACTGGGGGTGGCAGAATCTTTGCAAAGCTCGACCTGGCACAAGCCTATCAACAACTGCCAGTCGATGCTGAAACCGCCGAGACTCAAACAATCGTGACACATCGAGGGGCATTCAAATGCAACCGACTCCAATTTGGAGTCAGCGTCGCACCGGGTTTTTCCAAAGCCTAATGGAAAGACTGCTGCAGAGAATTAAAGGAGTCGTACCCTATTTCAACGACGTGCTAGTAGCAGCCCCCAATAAAAACAATTGGAGAAACGGCTAAGAGCAGTCTTACAAAAATTTAAAGACTCCGGCCTCAAAGTAAAAAAAGAAAAGTGCCAATTATGCACTGAAAGGGTTGAATTCCTCCTTGACAAACAGGGAATTCACCCTACCGGCAAAAAATTAAAAGCCATCAAGGAAGCCCCCAGACCAAAAAATAAAATGGACCTCCAAGCATTCCTTGGACTCATTAATTTCTATAACATTTTCCTACCCCAGAAAGCGACTGTCGCGGAACCCTTGCATAGACTCCTCGATAAAAAGGCATCCTGGATTTGGGGACGGCGAGAGGAACATGCTTTTCAACAAATAAAAAACCTTTTGACTTCAGACGCAGTCCTCATTCAGTATAACGAAACCCTACCGCTGACTGTTACATGCGACGCATCACCTTTCAGTGTTGGGACAATCCTAAGCCACACTTTGCCGAATGAAACTGAAGCTCCTGTTGCATTTTTTTCAAGAACCCTGTCCAAGCCAGAGAGGAACTACAGCCAGCTGGACAAATAAGCCCTCGCCATTGTCTCCGCAGTAAAAAGATTCAACGAATACATTTATGGTAGGACATTTTCAATTATTACTGACCATAAACCCCTACTTGGCATTTTGGCTGGCAACAAACCCAATCCACACATCCTGTCACCTAGAATGACAAGATGGTCTGAATTTCTTGCCGCTTATAATTACCAATTAATACATCGACAGGGCAAGACTATATCGCACGCCGATGCTTTAAGCCGATCCCCCCTACCAGACGTGCAAGATGACCCAGCACCCACATTATCAATTTTACAAATAGAAACAGTATCCACACCATCATTGACCGCGCAAGACATTGCCCGTGAAACAAGAAGGGACAAACGCTTGGCGCGAGTTCTCAGCTGGGTGGAGAGGGGTTGGCCGGAAAGCGAGAAAAATGAACTCTTTAAACCGTTTAAAAACCGACAAACTGAACTTTTTTCACAAAGGGGGTGTATCCTGTGGGGAGACCGGGTGGTAATACCGGAAACGTTACAAAAAAACAGTTTTAGAGATGCTGCACGACGGGCACCCAGGCATTGTACGCATGAAAGCCCTGGCAAGGAGCTATGCCTGGTGGCCAGGCATGGACAAGCAAATTGAAACCTGGGTCGCCGCATGCACCAGATCCCAAGAGACTCGCTCGGCTCCCCCAAAAGCTCCCCCATTAGAATGGGAAACACCCAGAGGCCCTTGGTCGCGCATCCATATTGACTTCGCAGGGCCAACAAAAGGGCATACCTTTTTGATCACTGTTGATGCTTACTCAAATTGGCTCGAAGTGAGCAAAATGAAAACAACCACCACGGAAGCTGTCATCGAGAAATTAAATAAACTTTTCGCCACGCATGGTCTGCCAGATGTGATAGTATCTGACAATGGACCACGGTTTACCGCAGTGGCCTTCGAGCAATACTTGGCAGACCGTGGCATCCGACACGCATTAACATCGCCCGCTCACCCGGTAGCGAATGGCAGAGCTGAACACATGGTTCAATTTACAAAAAAAAAACAACTCTCCAAAGGATGGAACATGGCAACATCCACGAAAAAATCACCAAAATGCTTCTAATACAACACATCACGCCCAACACCACTACCAACAAAAAGCCCAGCAGAATTGCTCATGGGCAGAAGACTCCGGTCACCCCTAGATCGCCTGCACCCTGCTTACACTCCAGAGAAACCCCCTGGCTCCACTAGCAAAATTCACGCCTTCAACGTAGGAGACACTGTTTTTGCCAAAAATTTTACCGGAGACCCACTATGGCTTCCTGCAAAATCACCCAAATTACTGGCCCTCGTTCCTACCAGCTCGAGACCACCGATGGCAGGTGTTGGAAACGGCATATTGACCAGCCAAGATCCAGGCTGGCCACCCTTCCCCTCACAGACCCTAACCAGGAAATCAGAGGGGGGGGGAACCTCAAATCTAGAAAAAGAACCGGTATCTGCGCAAGCAGAACACCCACACACACATTAAATAAAAATCAGACATTAAACCAAAAAACACTTACCAGCTAACAGGGAACCGTGGCAGACGGCTGCTTCACCTGGAAGCAGCAGCCGGACAAGCTCTACCAGCCCAGAGAATCTAGGCAGGAGCAACAGAGCGAACGACTCGACCGACCCGAGTTCACCAGGTGGGAGTCGCAGCTATAGGCCCGGCTCACCCTTCCAGGCGGTTCCATCAAGGTGCTTGAGAGCGATATGGAGCCCGTCCGAACCTGACGACAACCAGAGACATTATGAACCGCGCAAGTCAAGTAGGCAGGTCCGAAGACCCGCCTACTTACATGACTACGTTACCCCGCCCCTTGGACGGAACCAAGAGGGGAGGGGTGTTCCATACTAGCAGGTTCGTAGACCTGCATTCCCATTGGTCCGGAAGAGCCGGGCCGTGATTGGTCACTGTAAACACTCCGGATTGGTTCATATGGGGCTTGCCGCGATTGGGTAAAACCAAGCGCGGCAAGCTCAAAAACCTGTCATTGGCTGCCTAGCCGCGGCCAGCTCTATAAAAAGAGCTGCCGCGGCTGGGGCTTTTCGCTCAGAATCTGTTTGCCTAATAAAGAGCTGTTGTTCACTACTCGAGCCTCGTCTTTCTATGGGACCCACCGACCATACTTAACACTTTCCCTTTCTTGAAAGATGAATACTATTTCATGCTTCCCCTTCATTGACAATGTGTGGTAAGGTTTAATCTTTTTGATATTGTATGCATTTAGTTGATATGTGTATTTTCTGTGTATTTGCTCCTGATGTTGCTACTATCACTGCCTCTTTGTTGGATTTTTTTTTTTATAGACACTGTATGCATGTGCTTGCATTGATATTGTGAAGTGTTTTTGAATCCCTTTTGGCCAGATCTTTCCCCACAGGAATCTACTTAATAGAAAGATGGACTGCTGTTGCTTCTTTCTGGAAGGTTTTTCAGCTTTTTAATTAGACTTTCAGCTTGGTACTCCCAGAGCTTCCCATCAAAGCACTAATCACATCTGATCCTGCTTAGCTTCTAAATCCAGCATTATCAATTGTACATATCTTTGTTTTTTTCTCTCTCTCTCCTACAGGGGGTAGATGTGTTTTGCTGTTGAATTTGCTTTGAGGAAATGTTATTTCAAATCTGCCACCCAAGAACCTTTCTTTTTCCTGTAATAATCTTGCTATTTTGGCCACCAACATTGTTTAGAAACAGACTTTCCTGATGGCTAGGGCAGCAGCAGCAACTGTGGAGTCAGTGAAATATTTAAGATGTAAATTAAAGGATTGAATATTAACATTCGTGGCTTTCATTTCAAAAGCAGAAGGCAAAAATTTGTTTCAGGTTCTACAAGTAAATGCAATTCAATTGCTTGCACATCCGAGCATTCAAGTATCTTATCTTTTTCTTTAAAAAGTAAATACTTTAAATAAAAATGATAACAGCAAATAATAATAATTTCTGGTAATGCAAAAACTTTGCAAATGTTCAGATCAATCCCATTAAAAAATATTTGACTGCAAAGCCAGTGAGTTATCCCTAAGCTGTCTGATTTTTTAAAATACTACAGTATCTGCCTTTTCCAGACTGATACTGAAATTAAAATATTGGCAGACAACTCAAGGACACATCAAACTTTAAGACTTAAGCCATCGATCTATAGCTGCACAAAGATTGAAATCTTAAATCTCATCCTCCTCTCTGTGCATTGTAAGTTACTTGTTTTGGGATGGGAGAAGTTGTTGACCCTTGTGCATTGTTCCTGCAGCAGACCAGACTAGTCTCAAGACTCTTACTTCTTATCTGGCTTGATTAAGACCTTGTAAATACAATGTCCCATAATACAGTACAGCATTACTTCATTCACAGAGGTCCAGAGGGAGCCTTTCCAAAACATAACTGGACTTTCTTGTTGTTGTTTTTCCTTGAAAACATTTCATTTCTTATCCAAGAAGCTTCTTCAGCCCAGCTTCTTGGATGAGAAGCAAAATGTTTTCGAGGAAAAAAACCAAGGAAGCCCAGTTGCCTTTCAGAAAAGCACCTTTGGGACAAACATGATCTGGATGATTGAGAATCACCAGGGACATAAATTCATAGAAGTTCTCATTCAGCATGTTCTCCGCTCTGGATGGTATGCAATCTTTTTTAGGTCCAAAGTTATAATCAGACTTTCAACTGCTATGCTGGAAGCTGGATCCCAACAAGTAGACAAGGTCAAGAGGAAAAAAAGTTAAACTTAAATAGGTAGATTACTTCCCAATACTTAATCATTTCCCCCTTCCATTGCAATAACTGCTACAATTAGGCAACAACTTCACTCCCAGGGCTGTGAAGCAGGAGGCAACTACAGTAGAAGCTTTGGCCTACGTTCCTTGAAGAGAAGAACAGACGAGGAATAGTGTCACCAAGTGCTCCTTTGTATTAAAAAACAAAACAAAACTTTTTGCACTAGGAAAGAATGCAGCCTAGCCTGATATGCTAATGTAGGAAGAATTAATTTTGCCACATTAAAAAAAAAACATTAAGTTGCAATTCCCTGCCTATGCTCTTAAGGTCCAAGAAAGAGTTTACTTTTTGTTGTCTTGAGGTGTCTATAAATAAACTCCTTACAGTGAAATTTAAGGCGAAGCTGGTTCCAACCAAAATACACAGTAAATATTTGACTTGACAAATCTTGGCCTAGCACTCTATAAAGTTCATGGCTTATGCTCAAAGCCCACAGTTTACTTAATTACAAGCTTTTGTTTCATACAATGTACTCTGACATAAACCAGCTGCAGAAAGTGTATGGAGAGATGAGATTCAGTGGAAAAGAAAAAAAACACACTTCAGCCAGTGTTTTTTTTAACCAGAGGGTGTTAAACTTATTAACAGAAATTTGAAAACACCTTGAGAATGAGTATATAAAAGAAAGCAATGTGGGAGAAAAAAAGGAAACTCTTTCACAGGGAAGAAAACCTTGTGGAAATTTTAAGATAGGCTTTGGATCATCAGTAGCTAGTACAAATGTCTTACTACTCCCTGAAATTATGTAAGGTTTAGGAGGATATGAGGTACAGCAAGTCCTGGCTAGCCTACTCACAAGAGTACTTCACCCATTATTATAAGTAAATAAACAGGTTTACATTGAAATAATTGAATATTAATTAGTCCATGCAACAAATATTTGCTGTGCTTGGAAATTTCTTTTAACAATATATGTTAGCTTTTCTGTGGTGGATCATTGTATATGTATTCTGATAGCAGTAGGAAGGGGTACAAGTAACAAACATGACTGCTGTTTATAAAGTATGTACATAATTGAACTGAACTGAATACTTTATTTGGCCAAATGTGATTAGACACACAAAGAATGTCTTTGGTACAAGAGCACTCGGTGTACATGCAAAGCAACAGAATAAAAAATAGCAGTAAAGGGGGAGTAAAGATAATAAGGATAAATTATAATGCTACAGCCACACTACATGGATTAATAGACATTAGATAGCAATGAGAGAATTAATTGTCCAGCAGTGTTTAGTTGTTTTGGCATACAGTGCCCTATAGTGCTATCCCAAGAGAAGTTGAGTTTATGTCCAGAATGTGAGAGGTCAACAGATACCTTTTCATCCCTCCTGAACTGTGCAATATAAAATTGCCCTCCCAAAATCCAGCTGTTTCCAACTCAGCTGTTTCCTGGCAATTGGGTGGGGATTGCTAACAATTGAACAATGGAATAAGGTAAACATCAGTATTAGTACACGTGTATACAATCACTTGCATGAAGTAAAGAGTGTCATCTTGGAGACATCAAGCAGCATTGGTGCGCACTGCATACAGAGTGCAAATTTTGGCAATATGTCAATTATTTGGGTTTTGTCCCCCAAATATTATTTCTTAATACAGGTACAGGTTTTACTTTCCTTAAAGGACAGCTGGTTTTGAACTACTTTTGAGGAATATGTTGTTGTAGTCTTTAAAATATACTGTGTTTTATTATGCTAGCCTTTCTTCTTCTTCTTTTGGACTTCTGCTTTGTGCAATCCATGGCTAAATTGCTTTGTGCTGAAATAATTTAGGGTTATAAGGAGTCATTCACCTTTTGTACCAAATAAAACAGTAGAAGATAATGAAAATGATAAAGGGATATAGTTTTGGCCTCTAGTTCACATTGTTTTTGATTAACACTGAAAAATACTTAGGCTTGTCTCTGTCTTTTACACTTTAAGAGATATGTATTAATCAGCTTCAACTTAGCAAATTAAATAAGCAAAATGGATGGGCATGGAAAAGTTGTTTTACCTGCCCTGACTTCCAATATTATAGCTCATAATGTGCTGGAATGTGGAAGAAATTATGTGAGAAAAGGGCAATTCTTTGTTATTCAGCTAAGAAGAAATCAAGTGATAGGCATGTATCAACCTGCCCTAGATACTTAAGATGAATACAACAGCAAAGGTTGTTATGTTTCTGAGACCATGAGGCTCATTTTGCAATGCTATCTTCTTGCAAAATTCTATCAACTGACAATAAGCCTGATTGCAATTAAGGAAGAGATCCTTAGTAGCCACAACTAATTATGGCATTGTAGTCAGCTCATCTTAATCATGGCTTGATATGTTATCCAAATACTGATCTAACATCCAGAAGCAGCTATTAGTTGCCAAGGAAAATGAAGTGGGACACTGGAAAGATTGCAGTTTGTTGTTCCTGCTTTTGGGTGGATACAGGAGGATTTATTGGAATGAAGACAAATAGACTGAATAAAGAATAGCCTTCCCTTCGCCAAGTGAGCTATCATAGATGCCTACAAAAGCAAATACATCTGAAAAACAATTGCTGTCCAGTGCAAAGATTTTGGACTACTTTGCCTTAGAAATAGGAGGCAACAGTTACCACCATGATGACTATAATTTATTAGACTATTAGTACAGTGATTAATATTATTGGTTGCTAATTGGGTAATTATAGCGTGTCATGCCAATGTATCTGATGTATTTTCTCCACGAAGTTTTTGGAGACACAGAGCCAAAACAGTGGGTGGCTGACTGTAAGAGATTTCTATTGCTGTTGTTGGATTTGTCTCAGTCCAGATCTCAGAATTAAGGCCATCATAAAAGATTAGCTTTGATCATGGCTTGTCTTGTTATTTTAGATTCTTTTTCAGTTTGTAGACTTCAAAGATGTGAACAGAGGTGGGGAAGAGATGGAGATCATTGTTTGTTTATCCAACTGTTGACTTTCCTAACTTATTCAATAAGGCAAGACTAGTCTTACAGTTTAAAAGAAAGATATTTATTAAATTTATATGCTGCCATTCTCACTATCTGTTATCCAATATTTCCTTGTGAGAGGAATATCCCCCCCACCCCTTAAAGCAGGGGTGTCAAACTCATATCATCATGTGACATATAGTGACTTTTTCCCCCTTCACTAAACCAGGGGTAGGCACATGACACATCCAGCCCTCAGACTGTGAGTTTGACACTCCTGCCATAAAGGAATAATGACCTTTACAGAAGAAATCAACTCTCAGCCCAGGAGATCCATATAATTATGGGCCAGTCTCAAATATTCTATTACTAAGAAATGTGATCAAAAAAGTCACGGCCCCAAATTCCCAGATGCATTTCAGTGATCTTTACATAAGTTTCATTCAGATTTACAGTTGGGATATGATATTGAAACCGTTTGGGTCATCTCAATGGATAATGAGGTCATACTTCATGGAGGGAATATGGTTCTATTAGTTCTCCTGGACTTTATGGTCATCACCAATATGGTATCCATCTGAATTGTGTGGCAAGATCTCGGAAGGACTATTTTAAAGTAGTCTCTTGTCTGGTTATATGCAGATAATGGCGATGGAGGAGCATGGTTTAATAACTATGCAAGTGAGATAGGGTAACCAAACGTTTCCATCTTGTTTCTTATGCTGTTCAACATATAAATGAACCTGCTAGGAGAGGTTACTTAGAATGTTAAAGTGAGTGCCATCAACATCCTGACCACCTCTCATTATTCCTTATTATCTAATTTTATGGAAGCAACTGTTATATACTGTAGTTTGGAAGGCTGGATGAGAAAGAGAACAAGCTGAAATTAAGTATGTACATGGTGATAGTGTTGCTTCTATGGTAATAGGAAACTGATGTTGGGGACTGGCAAATCCCACATCCCACACACCCCAACAGGCTTCCAGTCTGGGAATGTGCCATCCGTATCCCTTCTTGATAGTAATCCATGCATTGATTAATCTCATTTTCACTGTGCACTGCACTCTGCACAGTTCTACCATTAAAAAGGATGTAGAAATTACAGCTGGTGGAAAACAGCTCAATTGCTAACTGGTATGTACAGTTTACATTACATTACGCCAATCACTAAGTAATCTTTGCTAGTTGACAGTTGCTTACCAAATAAAGTTTAAGGTGCTCGTGCTGACCTTTAAAAACCTAAAATAGCTTTGGAAATACAGTGTTGCTTATTATTCCAGAGGTTTTACTTCTTTTTTGTTGGCCAGGTAACGACTTAAAAAGGAACCCAAATAAAAAACAAAACAAAACTGGAAGCCTTACATGTTTGATTGAATGTAGTTTTTGATGCATGCAATCACATGGTTTTAGAAATTTTGCAAGAGATGAACTATCTATCTGGTTTTGGTATCTGGTGGCTACTAGTAACTGCTTTAAAGCTCATCTTACAGGTGGATCTTAATGAAAATGTTGGGACCTGCAGCCTCAGTGCAATTAACACAGGCTCCTTAATGTTACACTGGCAAAAACAAACCTGAGCAGCTGTATCTTCCTTCTCTTTTTAAAATTACACTGCTGCTAAACTGCTCACATAGGTACCCTTCTGCCTGCCACAACTTGTACTACAATACCCAAACTCTATGGAAGGTGTGAGGCTGACAGTTAACTGTAAATGGAATAATTTAAAATATCTTACAATACAGGCAGTCCTCCACTTATGGCCATAATTGACCCCAAAATTTATGTTGTTCAGTGAGACATTTGTTAAGTGAGTTTTGCCCCTTTTTATACCATCTTTCTAGCCACAGCTGTCAAGGGAATCATTGCAGCTGTTCAGTTAGTAACCTAGTTGTTAAGTGAATCTGGCTTCCCCCATTGATTTTTGCTTGTCAGAAGCCCGCAAAAGCTGTTCGCGTGGGGAACAATGCAACCCTCACAAATATGAACCAGTTGGCCAAGCATCCAAATTTCGATCCCACGACCACATCGGGGATGCTGCAATGGTGGTGTGAAAAATGGTCATGAGACACTTCTTTCTTTTTTTTGGGGGGGGGGGGGCAGTGCCGTTATAACTTTGAACGGTCACTCAAATGAACCGTTGTAAGTCAAGGAATGCCTCTTAAAAAAAGCCACTACTATACTCCTCAAATGCAGAAGGGAAAAATCTAAAAGCTTGTTTCTGCTGCAAGATGCGAGGGCAACAGCCCAGAAGAGTCCTCCTCTCTCTTCCAACGCGTCGAGCTGCTGCTTTTTCGTTTCCCTGCCCCCTCTGCCCGTTTCAACGTGGGTAAACCACGGGGAATTCGTGGATTCGTGCCTCCCGGTGGGTGCGCGCGTCCCCGTGCTCCGCTCCTTGCCACGTCGCGGGTCAGGTGACCTTCTGTCCAAAGCGAAACCTGTCAGCATTTCAGCGCCTCACACGGAGCCTTTCTCAGGGAACCTCGCTGCGCATGCGTCAGGCGCCGGGGAGAGCAATGACACCGGGTTAACTTTCACCCACTTTTGCCTCGGCTCGCAGGGACAAAGAGAGGTAACTCGCGTTCAAACGCACTGCGCTTGCGCCGCAACCGTCTCCTTTCTTCTCCCATCCCCTTCCCCCGCTAAATAATCATATTGTCGGAAAAGCAACAACGCGGAGTCACAAGGGATGCCCGTCATGTTCTGTGCATTGCAACCCCATCCCACCAGTGCGGCGTTTAGATCTGGACCGCTGACAAAAAACAACGATGGTTTAAATTAATCAAAACGACCTCGGGGGTTTCGAGGTGTCCTGCCCCTGCAGCCAAAGCCACGTTTTATTGTGTTTTTTTTTTTCTCTGCGGACGGTCCGCCGACTTGCCTCCGTCAGTGTCTGGCTATGCTAGACACGACCGTGGCATGAAGCTCTGGCGAAGTGAGCTGGGCCGCTCGACATATGGCGGTTGTAAACAGGAGGACCAGCTTTTGGCAGTCTAGACCAGGGATCTCCAACCTTAGCAACTTTAAACTAGCGGACTTCAACTCCCAGAGTTCCTCAGCCAGCTTTGCTGGCTGAGGAACTCTGGGAGTTGAAGTCCGCTAGTCTTAAAGTTGCCAAGGTTGGAGATCCCTGACTCTAGACCAGGGTGTCAAACTCAAATTCATCGGGGCCGATCAGTAGCCTTGTGTTTCTCGCCAGGCTCGTTTCTGGGAAACACGGATGAAAGCGTGCTGTTGTTCTCATGGGCTGCTTTGGGGTATAAAAGGCCAGAATAGAAATATCTTTAAACTGAGCCGTAACTCCTCGCTCCCAAATCAACTTTGGTCCCTTCCAAATAAGTTGGCTTACAATGCCTGTAATTCAACACACACACACACATACACATGCACACAGTCACAATCATTGGCTTGGGGTCAGCGTTATAGCTTGATAACCATGCTTCGCTACGAAACTATGTGGTCGGGCTTAGTTTTTGGGGAGGAAAATAAGGGGGGGGGGAAATCTGCCTCTGCCAGCATCCTGTCAGTGTGTGAGAGAGTTAAGGGCTGTTTGGAAACTGAAACAGTATTTGCTATGTAAGCAGGAAGGAGACAGCAAGGAGCCTGGGTGTGGCTTAGCTCAACTGTTGCTGCTGTGAAACTGAAACTGAAATTCCTCTCCTCTGCTTGTGTTTCAAACAGATTTCATTTCAGGTGGGGAGGGGAAGTAGAACTCCTTAGCATCGGAGCGTGTTATTAATAATATAGGAAATACTAATGCTCTGATGGTCATTTTGAAAAATCCTTTCTTAGTGAGCACCTAGAAGCCAAGAGGAACATAAGTGACAAATTTCAAGTTTGTAGGCTTTACGGTTCTGGAGATTTTGTGATGATGCGTGAGTGGTATTTCGCTTTCATATATATATAGATTGAGGAGGGAAACCTTGATGCCCCTGGATTTGGTTGAACTTCAGCTCCCAGGATCCTCAGCAGTATCAATAAATGAAGCATCCTGGGAATTGCAGTTCAGCGGCATCAAAAGGTCCACTGTTTCATCCCTTACATCTGAAGACCACAAGAGCCACCTCTCCATCCTCCTCTTTTTCCATTTACTTTTCTAAATAACCCTATAACCCAGGGCTGTCAAACTCACAGCCTGCAGGCTGGATGTGTCACGCGCTGGCCACACCCACACCTGATTTAGCGAAGTGGAAAAAGTCTCAATATGTCATGTGATGACACCATGAGGACAGGAGTTTGCCTCTGCTATAACCCCTAATGATGATGACTTCATTGGCAAGTAGATGCTCCCCCATCCTAGCCACCTTTCAATTTGGGGGGGCATTTTTCTAAACCAGGGCCATCTAACTTTGGCAATTTTAAAACATGTGGACTTCCAACTCCCAGAAATCCCCCAGCCAGCCAGGGAGCTCAAGTCCACAAGTCTTAAAAGTTGTCAAGGTTGGATATCACTGCTCTAAACCCTCAGAAACTGATTAATGTTGACCCACAATATTTTCTCACTGCTGCTACCTTCCCACCAAAGTGGTCCCTATTTTTCTACTTGCATTTTTACATGCCTTCGAACTGTTAGGTTGGCAGAAGCTGGGACAAGTAACGGGAGCTCACTCTGTTACGCAGTGCTAGGGATTCGAACCGCCAAACTTCCAACCTTTCTGATCGACAAGCTCAGCGTCTTAGCCACTGAGCCATCGCGTCCCTAAGTTGTAACTTTGAATGGTCAGTAAATGAACTATTGTAAATCGAGGACTCTCTGTATTGGTTTTGGAGATTTTTATTTTTTTTAAGATGGATGGCTATGATATAAAGCTGCTTTGGCCACCTGATTCCATTGAAACAGCCTGGTGAACTGGTGATGTGGTGAGAGGAAAGAGCAGAAGTTAGGGCAACTCCAAATTCATCATTGTTGCTGGGGTGGTTCTTGCTGGGTTAATTAATTAATCACTCAGCTGTCAAAGCAACCCGAGGACAACATAAAAACATACAGACACAGGCCTGGTCTCAGATGGACACAAAGGAATAGTGTAGATGCAATTTCTAAGACTTTATTGTCAAGGACATCCGCAACCAACCTTCTCTGTAGGCTGTTGCTGTTAAGACATGCCTTTCTGCAAAGAACACACAGTGATTTGTGGTGTTAACATCAAGGAAACAAAACTCAGGAAAAGAAAAATGGAAAGCAATAGTGGCAATCTAGCAGAAATGAAACCACCACCAAAAGCAATAGCTGGGCCTGTGTTTTTCTAAAGATGAATTGGAAAGTGTTCAATAAAAATAAAAGTAAAAGCTATCCAACCGTAGTAATCACTGTTGAAAAGGCAATGGTTCCATGGCCAACCTACTCACATTTTTCGCTGGGTAGGAAAATACAAGGAGGGCTTGTATGAGATATGCCAACATGTATAACTTTCTCCTTGCTTCCCTGCAGCCATTAGTGAAGAGAACTGGAAGTAATGCTCAACTGGTTTTATTTTTGTTGTTTAAACTGCTAATAAATAGGAAAGGGGGCAGGCTTTCTTTTAAAAAAAAATCCTCTCTAGTTAAATAGGGATCCAAAACCTTCTGTTGCATCCACTTTGAAATGTTTAGAATGGTAATTTAATAATTTTTGATGCATGAGTAAACTAGTACAATTTTTTCTTCATCTCCATTCAGAAGCAAGAACCACTGAATTCAGTGGGGCTTGTTTCAATGCCTGTAGGGCAGAGATCTCTAAACTTGGCAACTTTAAGACTTGTGGACTTCAACTCCCAGAATTCTGGGATTTGAAAGTCCACAAGTCTTAAAAGTTTCCAAGTTTGGGCACCCCCGCTTTAGAGTTATAACCTGAATGACATGTGGCAAGGTATTAAAGGGTGACAGGGAACTTCATAAATAACTATAGTCTTAGGAGTTAATTATAAAAGAAAAATTAATATTTATAAAACATGTTTTAAGCCTTTTTAAGTATTTAAGTAACATTATTAAAAGCACCCTTAAAACATATTGTTTCTAATCTCTCTATGTTTTATTATGTCCTTAAATGAAATATTATATGATCAGATATAGAATTAAGTTCTTTACCTTTCTTAGTTGTGTAAAATCAGGAGTCTTTACAGATTCCGTTTTTAGAAAATCCTTATTGGAAAAGTTTCCCCATTACTGTTCTTTCTTAAAATCAGGATTAAAATGGTTGGAAATTAATTAATTAAAAATAAAATGTAACTATTAAAGAAATAAGAATACTACAGTATTCTCCTTTGAACTGGGTGTCTCCTTCCAAATATTCCTTTGATCAGTCATTGTGGTTTAGACCTACTTTTGCACAGGCATGTTGTAAATAAATTTAAATATAAGGAATAATCTGTACACACCTTTAAACTGGAAATAAGGTTGGATGAACATATATTTATGTATTTTTAAAATTAAAATTCTGCCCTAATTTTTTTTCTACATACGTTTTCTTATCTAAGTGTAATTTCCTTTCAAGTCAGTGTACTTGCAGACTTCCATTAATGAGGTATATAACAATAACAGATATGTTTACTGCAAATTTAGTTTGATTCTGTTTCGGGAGTTATTTCCTGAGTAAATGAGCATAGCCAAGAAAAAGAAAAAGAAAAAAGCATTTTGACCCTTCCAGACTAATAAAATCCTGATTCAAAAAGTATGTTCAATATTGCATCCTATTTCAAAATCTAGATCAAATGCATGGTTTTGAGGCCCTGGATTTTTTTAAATGAAAAGAAACAGAACCGTTCTTTCCTAAATGAGATCAAGTTTCAGTTACTCTTCTAACCATTTCCATTCACATTGCAAGAAAAATAAAACTGGTGTGTGTGTGTGTGTGTGTGGTTGTACGATGGTAAACGGCAATGTGGAATAACACAGAGGTTTTTTTTTTAAAAAAAAAGTTTGTTCTTTTGTTCTTATTTTTGTCATCTCAAACACTCTCTCACCATCCCCCCTATTTCATTCTCCTAAAAGGTTATATTTTGCATTCTTTCTGCTGAGAGAACCCCCACACTTGATCGTGTTGAATGTTGGCAGCGCCAGAGCATGTTTTCAATTCTTGCTGAGTCTATTTCTTTGTGTATTTGAGGTTACTATCGGTCAGATCTTCACAGCGCGAGTGGTGCCTGCTGTAAAAACCTCAACAATTCCTTTTACAGGAAATCATAGCTTTGTTATGTGTGCAGTTTTAAGTCATGTTTGTCTTCACTGCTTGCTGGCTTTCTCCCAGTGAGCTTTAGATAAAAAATTCAATGCATATCTTTTTCAGTTTCACTCCTCAAATTATTTCAATCAGAATAGAGCTGGAAGAGACCTCGGAGGTCTTCTAGTCCAACCCCCTGCATAAGTAGGAGACCCTACGCCATTGCAGAGAAGTGGCTATCCAGTCTCTTCTTAAAAGCTCCACTGATGGAGCGCCCACAATGTCTGAAGGCAAGCTGTTCCATGAGTTAATTGTTCTCACTGTTAGGAAGTTTCTCCTTAATTCCAGATTGCTTCTCTTCTTGATTAGTTTCCATCCATTGTTTCTTGTCTTGCTTTTGGTGCTTTGGAAAATAAGTTGACACCCCCTCCCTTCTTTGAGGAAGCCCCTCATTTCTAAGAATTTATCATTTCTAATAAAGGTTTTGTGGATCGAAGCCTGCACTATTTTATAAGTAAAATACAGACACAAACAAACAAATCAAAAAACCCACCCATCTCCTCAACCAGGTAGTGTATTTGTGACTCTGAAAATGCTTCCACTGGAATGATTAAAAGTTTCCAATTCATATTATTTGTATTAAAATGTAAAATTCTAATTATTACTGGTGCCATAATTATGCCACCATGCTAAAAACCTAAATTAATTACAAAATAATAACTGAAAGAACAAAGGGATATTTCATCATGTAAGCATTTTAAAAAGCCATAAGACCAGGGGTGGGATTCTACTGGTTCGGACCAGTTTGGCCAAACCCCTTGCTCCGAATATCAGCTGGCAGCAAAGCGGTTCGCTGCAACTGTCATGTGGGCCCGCCCACCTGCCCCTGCGCTTTACCTACCTATATCGCCTCAGCTGATTAGCGTGGCACAGCGGATTGCCACTTCTCAGCTGTGTGATTCGAGTGCGGTGCACACGCAAAGTACGCAATTACCGAATTGGTTGTTAAACCTGGAGAATCCTACCCCTGCTTCGTCAAATGTTTAAGCAATCCACTGAAAGAGCCAGGCTTCTTAGACCACCTAAATCAATACTGTGTTAAGGCTAATTACAACTGAAGCATGTAGGAAGATGAACCTTAAGATCCATCTTAAAGTCCTTCGTGTATTTTAAGAATTAATAGGAGCAGCAACTCGAATTGGGTATGGAAACAAAATGGTAGTCAGTGGATCTTAATAGGAATGAGATGGTCAAAATATATGGTTCCCATTTACAACCTGTATCTGTAGGGTCCCTGGTGCACTCTGAACTTGGTTGTTTTCTTGCAGATATTTCATTACCAAACTAGGCAACATCAGCATGACAGTAAAATAACCAAGCTCAGAGGGCACCAGTTCAACTTTGAGCTACAAATATTCTGTTCTGTCAGTGACTGTATTGTGTTGTGTATCACTTGCAACTACTAGATCCTTTTTAAGAACAGTTTCACATTATAGTAGTAGGGCAGGGATGCAATCAAGCATAAACAACCGTGGCAATATTCAACACTATGAGGCTGGAATTAACTTTTGTGTTCTTTAAAGCTGGAAAGAAATCACTCTTCAGAAGTGATCACTCAGTACACAAAGAGCAAGGCCAGAGCAAAAAGCATCTCTCGAACTACAAATGGGCCTGTCCAAGGGAATTCCTTTATATTCCACAATATGGAGAGCATCAGAAAGTTTGTCAAGGTTTTATAATGCACCTAATTTTCTCTGTAACAATTTGCACATTACATTAAACGCATGGCAATGGCTCCACTGCACATTTCTCTTCACAATCTTCCTTCGGCAAAATACTGGATAATTTATACTTTTTCTGACATCAAAATCTTAGCGTCTTTGAGAGTGTCTCTCCGTCTTTCCCACAATTTCAGAATTTGCCAATTATTTCAAAATTGGAAATAACTTTATGCTATCAAGAACTCAGTAAATTGAATCAGACATTACTAATCTGGGACAGGGAAGAGGTATGATTAAACAGCAACTCTCAATTTTGTAGCTGTCCCTTTTAATGAAATGTCCTTGCCAGGCCACAAGTGTTCATATTAAAAAATGGACTGAGGGAAAGAGGTACTTTGCATGTGAAATGAATCCCAAGTTCATGACCAACGTTGTTTCCTTAAGCATCTCAAGTTCCTTTTCAATCTGACTTAAACATAATTTTTGGGAAGTTGCTATTCCGGAAGGAAATGTGTTGATGAAATGTGTTGAAAAGCTCTGATCAAAGAGCAAATATAAAATTTCTGGATAATCTCTGAGTTGTTCTCTTTAATTTCAAGTTATACAAATCTTAATAAGTAGAGATTCAGGCATACATTTGCAATCTCCTAGTTTGCCAGTTTTAATGTTTTAAAGGAGTAAAAGTGTTTCTTGTTTAATGACCTGAAATAGTGTGTAGGAAAGTGGACTAATATACCTACCTACAGCCACACTCCACAGGTGACATCTTCAAGATGTGCAAGTTGCAGAGACAGTGACCAGATTTTCAAGCTTTTGTTGCTATATTTAATGAACAAAGTACAAAAGTAGATTTCTTAGTAGGGGTCCAAGAATCATTGCAGCAGAGAAGAATCCATGGTTAATTGGTGGAATATAGCAAAGGAAGTAATGACCTAAATGAACAAATAAACTAAAGAAGTAAACCAACAAACACAATAAGAACAATTCCAAATTGTTTTTTTCACAATCAGTTGAGTTATATTTTCTTCTAATAAAAACGTAAACAGAGCAGAGAGGAGTTAGACAATTCAAAAAGGAACAATTCTATCTTGAATCTTCAATTCCAAATGTTAACATTTCTACCAACACTTCCACCAGAAGAGTGGAAATATGAACTAAAACCAAAGGGCTAAACTCATTTACATATGTTCAGAAAATAAGTGACAGCATCAACTAAACCCCCATTATAAGTTTAGCAATTTAGGGTACACAGTTATTTGGAAATCCTGATTACACTGTCAGGAAATCAAGCACTAAAACTTATGTTGAGCTTTGTTGCAGTACTTCAGATACCGTATTTATCGGCGTATAACACGCACAGGCGTATAACACGCATTTTCATTTTAAGAGGGAAATTTCAGGAAAAAAAATTAAATTTCTAAATAAAAACTTTGAAGCAAAATAAGGGTAGCTCAGAACTTTTTTTTTATTAATATTATTACCACTTATAAGGTAAATCAGTGGTCCCCAACCTTTTTTGTACCAGGGACCGGTTTCAAGCAGAAAATTTTTGCAAGGACCAGGGGAGAGAAGAGAAGGAGGCTTAGCTCTCTCGCTGCTCCACCATCCAAGGAAGAAACTGCTTCAAAGAAGCGGGGGAGCTTTTCCTGTCGCCGCAGCTATTCCAGGCGCCCGTTTCACCCCCACTCCCACCCGCGCGCGCTTCAATCCACAGTGTCCCATTCTGCCTGCCTGCCTGCCTGCCTTAGTTTCTGGTTGTTTGGGAGCAGCTTCGGCTGAGAATAATAACTATTCGCCTCTTTTACTCAGCCGAAGCTGTTCCGATTCAACCATTAACGAAGGCAGGCAGGCAGGCAGAACGGAGCACTGCGGGCGGGCGGGCGGACGGGGTGGGGGTGGGGAGAAACGGGCGCTTCAGGGAAGCTGCGGCGACAGGAAAAGCCCCCGGCTTCTTTGAAGCAGTTTCTTCCTGTGCTGGTGGAGGAGCGAGAGAGCGACTGAGAGAGCTGACCCAGAGAGAAGGACAGGCTTGGTTGCTTCCTCCCTCCCCTTCTTTCATTTGTGTCCTTGATCCCGATCCCAGCAGCATTCACCGAAGGTGAAGAAAGCCGCCATTTTTTTAAAAAAAATTCTTTGCGGCCCGGTAGAGAGTGCTCCGCGCCCGGTGCACGGTCCGCGGCCCGGTGGTTGAGGACCCCTGAGGTAAATAATGCAAAATAATGCCCTCCGCTCGCACCGCCCGGCCTCCGCTCGCACCGCCCAGCCTCCGCTCCTCGCACCGCTCGGCACCGCTCGCACCGCCCGGCCTCCGCTCGCACCGCCCGGCCTCCGCTGGCTTCTTAACATTATATCAGCGTATAACACGCATACATCATTTGCCCCCTATTTTCAGGGGGAAAAAAGTGCGTGTTATACGCCGATAAATACGGTATATGTCTATGGAGATTCTCTGTCATCCAGGTCGTTGTTGTACTAAAGGTGCTTTTTCAAAAGGCAACTAGACTTCCTTTGTTTTTCCTTGAAGGTGTTTCACTTTTCATCCAAGAAGCTTGCGACAGGAGGCTGCATGGCATGTTGTGCTGTTGCGTGCGTGAGCAGCGGCACCAGTGTAACGAGCCACACAGCGTCCTTAGTTCTTAATTCTTAGTTTACTTTGTTGTCATTGCACCTCGTACAATGATATCAAACACCATCTTCAGTGCACATCATGATCATGAAAATAAACACAAACACATGTCCTTCACCCACCACACATTGAATTGAAAACCCCAACACCACACTAACACTGCACTATACAGTAGAATTCAAAAGAGCTACTGCCCTGGGATAGAAGCTGTTTTTCAGCTTATTTGTCCTTGTATTTATTATTCTGTACCATCTGCCAGATGGTAATAGTTCAAAAAAAGGGTGCCCAGGATGAGATGGATCTTTAAGAAAGTCCTGCAGCGAGTGGCGGCACTGGTGCGATGTGCCATGTAGCATCTGACTGTGAGTGGCCACAAGTAGCTGCAGTAGAAGTTGGGCAGCAGTGTAACAGGTGTTGGGGCGTGGGAGATGTCTTAAGGTAAGCGGGTGTGAGGGTCCCAAGGTCAGTGGATACGGGGCGCAGGGGGCAGCTCCACACCCCCCCAACCCTACCCTAGCTTGATTTTTACACCTGCGCCTTGCCCCAATTTGTACAACCAGAGGGTGGGCGGGACTTAAATAGGGCTTATTTTTGGGTTAGAGTTTATGTTACGTGCAGGTGTGATAATCAGGCTAGAGCTTGTTTTCAGGATAGGTCGTATTTTTGGGGAAACACGGTATTAGGCTTTGTCACTGACCTTGGAGATAAATTGGAGTGGTAATTGAGATTGGCAATTGGGACTGATAATGGGCATAACAAATTTCATGCTAATATAGTTTTCTGCTGATGCAAGGAAAGGTGCAGAGCGCTCTTAATTCAATAGTGGTGAAGGGTAGGACCATGATGCTGCAATGAATATTTAAAAATATGGTGAATGTCGGAAATCAAATGTGGTAATCTGAAACAATCATGAAGTGAAAATCATTTGATGCCAAAGCTGTCATTCAGCTCATTCTGTTGAGGACTTCTTTTCTATGAAGGATCAGATCTACTGTTAGATCTATCTTAGTGTTTCAAGGCACAAACTATATCTGTGGCATGCACCGCTTATCTCCTATTTACAGAAATAGGTTATCATTATCTATTAAAAAAAAGTAGATGTCTCTTCTGTTAAGCATATGTTGCATTACACATGAACACAAATTGGAGAACATTCTGAAATTAAAATTGGCTTATAATGAAGAGGCAACAGTTTTGCCAGGAACAAGGTATGTTACCTCAGCAACTATAAAGCAACTGGCTCCAATTTTATTTATTAAATTTATTTGATTGGTTTTACATTTCACCATTCATCAAGGCTTCAAAGCAGGATATTTGGATTTAACTCCTTGACAGCGTATTCTTCCACCAATATTTACCACAATAATATTATGAGACAGGGCTAAGAAAGATGAATTCACTCAAAGTCACCTGGTAAATTTCAGTGGCGAACATCAATTGGTCTTCCTCATCCTAGTCAAATGCCTATTGACTTTTAACCATAATGATGTTTTCAACCTTATTTAAAGCTCTATACAGTCTGAGACTACTATAGTCTACTTTAAGAGTGGTCGTCTCCTGTGTGTATAGGAGAACTAGCATATATTAAAAGTTACCTTACTTTTTTATTTTGTTTATTGTTATAAGTGCGTGCTGAAGTGCTTTATGCTAATCATTGCCACCCAAACACCTCCCACAGGGCTATGCAAAAACAAGTGTGAGTGTGGCTATGGCTATGTATTTTTGTATACAGTGTATAAAAAGTAGGAAAAAGAGACAAAACATCCATATCAAGATTCCAGTATTTTTTTTTTTAAGTGTCATTTTCCTATTGACTTTGCCTTTCATCAAGTTCGGTTCATAGAATCATCCTATGAAGCAGATTGGCTGCCTCTAAATATGATAAATTTTAAAACACAATCTTCCACTGTAGAAATTTCATTACTTTTCCAACTTTTGCAGAGGTAGTCTTGTGTATTTGCAATGAATTTACCTAATTTAGCATTCTACATTTGTGCTGAACCACAGACTCAAGTTGCCAAGTCTTTAGGTAAATGTAAATGTGGGAAGCATAAATATAAAGGGTCCCACTCTGTGGAAAGTTGGTGAGATGAGTTTTACTCAGTTTTGCTAATTAGTTATAACCATACAGGATGAATTTAGGATATTAAAGAGTCTGGAGATTTAATCCCTCCATTTGAGTTCCAGTTTTAATGCAACTGTTGCATTGTAAAAAAAACAAAAACCATATTGGCATTCACATCCTGCAAGAAATCTATTGGTATTCCCTTCCAAAAGCAGTGTAAGCACACAATATTTGCTCTTGGCAAGTGGCCCAAGCCATTTCTAGTCATTTTCCAAAGTGCAGCTTCATATAAATGATTTCTTTGTTAGCCAGAGACAATAGCTTGCATGTTAGGATAAAAGAATTGCAGTTCATAAACAGATGAAGTCACTTTCAAGGTGATTATAAAAATTCAACAACAACCAAGGCCTACATTTCCCAGTACAGTTCTTGCCTGTAAAGGATTTAAATGCCATCTTTTTTTTAAAAAGGGCAATAGCTCTGAACTGAGAGCACTGAGGAAAAGTGCTTGTAAGTGTTTATTGATGGGGCAGGGATCCTATTTGCAATAAATACGTGTATTCATAGCAGAAAATTAGACTTTTCTTAAACTGCTCAAATAATTTGTTATATTTTAATTTATTACTAAATGTAATTCCCCTTCCTGTTTATGTTAATTCTCAAGGCTGCTTACAATAGTAGCAAATACCCAAAATGAAACATCAAATAAAAGCAGAACTAAAATTAAAGCCAGTCATTAAAATAATTAACAATTAAAAGCTTGGCAAAAAAGATGTAGCTTACCATAATCCTAAATGCTATGTCACTTAGGGGTCACACAGAAGAAGTGTTTTTCTGTACATATAGTCCTTGCCTTACGTCCACAATTGAGCCCGAAATGTATGTTGTTAAGTGATACATTTGTTAAGTGAGTTTTGCCCCATTTCACGACCTTTCTTGCCATAGTTATTAAGTGAATCACTGCAATTAATAAGTTAGCAACCTGGTTGTTAAATGCATCTGAATGCCACATTGACTTTGCTTGTCAAAAGTTTGCAAAAGGTGATCACTTGACCTCGGGACACAGTAACGGTCATAAGTATGAACCAGTTGCCAAGCATTTGACATTTGATCACATGATCATGGGGATGTTACAAAGATCATAACTCTGAAAAATGGCCACCTCACTTTTATCAGTGCCATTGTAACTTTGAACAGTCACTAAATGAACGGTTGTAAGTCGAGGACTACCTGTATACCCAAATGATGAGCTTCTGGCAGCTTTTCAAGAGATATAACTTGGCAGCTTTGTTCTGGGAGACTGACCCACAGATAATCTTTGTTATGCTGTTTTTGTGAGATTGGCAGCTTTCCTAAATACATCAATAATAAGGCGTAACTGTTAAGTTTGGAGAATAAGGAGACCAGACATCTGACCAGTGACTTCAACTCTTTAATAATAACAAGAATCAGAATGGAACAGAGCAATGCTATGGGCAGCAGTAAGCCTTTTATAGGGTTAGCTGCTGCCTTATTAACCAATGAAATGTGCAACAGGTTCCAACTACTGACCAATAAGGACAGTCCCAAAAGTGACCAATCAGGGACTGGTTCTGGCCCAATCCCAAGTTGTTGTATAAGGACCAATCAAGTGTGCAGGTTTTCAACCCCTAATTTGCATTTAGGTTATTCACTTTTATTGATTCACAACACCCCTCCCCCTTGGGTTCCGTTTGAGGGGAGCTGTGATGAAATCCTCAAGATAGGCAGGCCGTTTGGTCTGCCTGGATGATTTCCGAGGCTCCACCGGGTTTTGTCCAATGTCCGGTTCCGGTGGAGCGTTTGGATGACCATTGTTAAGTTCTATTTCGCTGTACGGCGATTCCGTGCTGCATTCACTGTGGATGTCTCTGCTGCTGCGTGTTTCTTCGGGGTTTTGCAGTTCGTTTTCCCCTGTATTAAAGTTCCCTGACGACATCAACTCCCTCCCCGCTTCACGTTCCGGTGCTTCGCTGGGCTGTAGGGCTCCCGTTGACCCGCTATTAGTTGTATCAAAGTCAATTCCCTCGATACTCCCTCCCTCCCCCTTGAGTTGTTGAACCGGGGAAGTCATGGCCGCTGGGTGATAATCTCGATCGGAGTTGGTCTATGTGGCGTTTCCACACCCTCCCATCGTCTGTTAGCAGGCGGTAAGATCTAGGCCCGGTGAGGTGGGTAACGGTTGCGGGTATCCATAATGAGTGCCGGAAAAGTTTTTGGCAAAGATTAAATCGCCTACCTTAAATTCCCGGCATTTGCTGCTGGAGCCGACAGGTTTTTCTGGTGCGAAAGCGGGGTGGAGCCGGTCAAGGTGCGATCGTATTTTCCGCCCCATAAGAAGTTCAGCGGGTGTTTTGTTGGTCACGCTGTGGGGCGTGATGTGCTGCAATAAGAGGATTCGATTGATTTTCTCGTCGATGTTGCCAAATTCCATTTTATGCAGGGTCTTTTTCACAAATTGTACCATGCGTTCTGCACGTCCATTCGCCGCAGGGTGCGCGGGCGAGGTCAGCGCATGGCGGATGCCCCGATCAGCCAGATATTGTTCAAAGGGCAATGCCGTGAACTGCGGGCCGTTGTCCGAGACCAACACGTCCGGAAATCCGTGCGTGGCAAATAGTCTGTTTAATTTATTAATAACTGAGTCGGTTGTAGTTGTGTGCATTCGATGAATTTCGAGCCAGTTGGAATAGGCGTCGACAGTAATCAGGAAAGTGTGACCTTTGGTAGGCCCCGCAAAGTCAATATGAATACGGGACCATGGTCCCCTTGGTGTTTCCCATTCGGTTGGGCTTGCTTTCGGTGGGGCGTTGCTGACGTCCTGGCAACGTTGGCACGTAGCGATCCAGGCCTCGATTCTTTTGTCGATTCCCGGCCACCAAGCGTAGCTGGCGTGCAAGTGATTTCATCCGCACAATGCCCGGATGTCCCTCATGCAATACCGCCAGCACAGTCTGTTGCAATTTGGCAGGGATTACGACTCGATCGCCCCACAAGATACAGCCTTTTTGGGAAAACAGCTCGGTTTGGCGGGCTTTGAAGGGCGCCCATTCAGGTGCAATTTGGTCCGTCGGCCACCCCCGTTCAACTCAGCATAGTATGTGTTGCAGAACTGGGTCACGTTTCATTTCAAAAGCAATGTCTCTAGCCGTCAAGGGTGCTGCCTGTAGAGTTTCAATCTGTAGTGTTGAGAGGGTTGGGGCTGGATCCACAACAGCGTCTGGGAGCGGTGTTCTGCTCAGTGCATCAGCGTGGAGAATCGATTTCCCCGGGCGGTGCTGCAAAGTGTAGTTGTAGGCCGCCAGGAATTCAGACCAATGGGTCATTCTGGGGGACAATATATACGGGGTTGGTTTATTACCCGCAATGATCCCCAGTAGCGGTTTATGATCAGTGATTATTGTAAACGCACGGCCATAAACATATTCGTGAAATCTTTTAACTGCAGCAACAATAGCTAAAGCTTCTTTGTCCAGCTGACTATAATTTCGTTCAGCTTTAGCTATGGTTCGCGAAAAAAACGCGATGGGGGCTTCTGCTCCGTTTGGTAACACGTGGGCCAGAATTGCCCCAACCCCAAAAGGTGATGCATCACACGTGATAGTGAGCGGCAGAGTCTCGTTGTACTGCATAAGTACTGAATCAGAAGTTAGCAATTTCTTTACTTGTTGGAAAGCATGTTGTTCCCGTTGTCCCCAAACCCACGTTGCTTTTTTGTCTAATAGTCTATGCAATGGTTCAGCTACTGTTGCTTTGTGGGGTAAAAACACATTATAGAAATTGATAAGTCCAAGGAACGCCTGTAGGTCTGCCTTGTTCCTCGGAGTGGGTGCCTTTTTAATTGCTCATAATTTGTCTTCGGTGGGATGAATTCCTTGGCTGTCCAGGAGGTATCCCAAAAATTCTACTTTTTCGGTACATAAGTGGCATTTATCTTTTTTTACTCTGAGGCCTGCATTCTGGAATCTTCATAAAACCTCTCTGAGTCTTTTTTCTAGAATGTCTTTGTTAGGTGCGGCGATGAGTACATCGTCGAAATATGGGACAACGCCTTTTATCCCTTGTAACAACCTTTCCATTAAACTCTGGAAGATTCCAGGGGCGACGCTTACTCCGAATTGGAGCTGGTTGCATTTAAATGCGCCCCTATGTGTTACGATCGTTTTGCGCCTCAGCTGTGGTTGGGTCTACAGACAATTGTTGATACGCCTGGGCTAAATCTAGTTTGGCGAAAACTTTCCCGCCACCCAGAGAATGGAGTAAGTGTTGCACTACCGGTACTGGATAAGCACTTTGCTGCAGTGCGTGGTTTAATGTGGCCCGGTAGTCTCCGCAAATTCTTAGGGACCCATCAGGCTTGATAGGCGTTACTATCGGGGTTTCCCAACGGGCGTGGTCGGTGGGTTCCAGTACGCCCTGCGCTATCAGCTTATCGAGTTGCTCGTCGATTTTAGGCTTTAAGGCGAACGGCACCCGACGCGGCTTATGGCGGATGGGTGTTATTTCAGGGTTCAAGTTAAATGAGATTGGGGTCCCCTTATACTTGCCTAGTCCGTTCGCGAAAACGTCTTGGAATTCTTGCACGAGTGCTTCCTCCCAATCGACGCTTTCGGCCTTGTGGACTCCGGCTACAGTGATTCCGAGCGGCCTGAACCATTGCAGGCCTAGAAGACTAGGCCTGTCTCGATCCACGACAGTCAGTGGTAGTGCGACGGTGCGGTCCTTGAATGAGACCTGGAATCTGCGGGACCCGACGACGGGAATTGGTTGCCCTGATAGTCTTTGAGTATAACCCTCTGAGGTTAAGGTCTTGGCGGCGGATCGTTGGAAGGAGCTGTTGGAGCGTTTTCCACGACACCATCGAGAGGGAAGATCCCAAGTCTACCTCCATCACGCAAGGTTTGTTTTCGATGGCGACCTTTACTCGGATTTTCCCGGCATCAAGGGATGTAGCGTGGCCTATGGTGATTGTTTGGTGGGTCTCTTCCGCCTGGTTTCCTCACGCCTGGTGGAAATGGTGGACGGCTTGTTTCTGTAGGAGTGGTTCACTTTTTCTCGGTGTGTGCCGAAGAATCCGGAAGACTGGAATTCGCCCTGTCGGGTTTGGAGTTCTGTTTGCTCCTGCAAACCTTTGCGATGTGACCGCGTCTCCCGCAATGGCGGCAAAGTGCGTCAAGGAATTTGCAGCCGGATCGTGGGTGATTTGCTCCACAGCCGGCACACGGTCGAAATGAGTGTTGTGAGAACTGGTCTCTCTCCGTTTGAAGTCGGTTGACCTCTTCCTCATCGCTGTCGGACGGGGACTCTAGGTCTTCGTGGTGAGTTGATACCGGGTGTCTCTCTGAGCGAGGCGAGGTATCAGTGGCGAGTTTACGTAGCGGCGCGTTGGTGCGGCGCATTTGGGCTGCTGACTTCTTTGTCGCCTCTGCTGCCGAGGCTTCTTTAAGGGCATCGGTGAGGCTGATGTCCCCCTTAGCCATAATTTTGCTCTGGATAGCGCCGTCTTCTAGGCCCAGAACCAGGCGGTCCCGGAGGGCTTCTTCCAAGTCGGCGAACCCGCAGAGGCCTCCTAGGTTCCGGAGGTCCGCGATGTAATTGGCAAGGCTTTCGCCCTTCCGTTGATCCCTCTGGTAATATTCGTGTCTTCTTACTAGGGTTGGTACGGAGGGCGCGTAGTGAGCCCGTAATAACGGCTCAAGGACATCCCAGTCCATTTCTTTTACCTCTGCTGGCTTGGCAAGCGACTTTGCCATTTTAAACACGGTTGGTCCACAATGCGTTAGAAAGATAGCTCTTTTTTTGCCGGTTGTTGCATCTTTCAAATTGTTAGTTTCCAGAAACATCTGGAACCGATCCATGTAGGCCTCCCAGTCTTCGGTCTCTGGATTGAATGGAGCAGGTGGTACGGCACCGCTGGCCATGTTGCCGTTGATGGTGTGTGTTCGACCACGTGCTCTGTTAGTTGCTCTGTAGATTAGTCAGCTCTTCGGTCTCCGTATCCCATCCTCGTCGCCAGTGTTAAGTTTGGAGAATAAGGAGACCAGACATCTGACCAGTGACTTCAACTCTTTAATAATAACAAGAATCAGAATGGAACAGAGCAATGCTATGGACAGCAGTAACCCTTTTATAGGGTTAGCTGCTGCCTTATTAACCAATGAAATGTGCAACAGGTTCCAACTACTGACCAATAAGGACAGTCCCAAAAGTGACCAATCAGGGACTGGTTCTGGCCCAATCCCAAGTTGTTGTATAAGGACCAATCAAGTGTGCAGGTTTTCAACCCCTAATTTGCATTTAGGTTATTCACTTTTATTGATTCACAACAGTAACCAAGTATGTTCAACCCACATGCAGCCCTGGACTGTTAGTAAGATTTTAAACTTTTAACATTATTATGTAATTTATATTCATTAACTATATAGCAATAGCACTTAGACTTCTATACCGCTTCACAGTGCTTTACAGCCAGGGATTCAAAAATTTTAACAACTGGTTCTGTGGGCGTGACTAGGTGGACATGGCCATGTGACTGAGTGGGTGTGGCTTTTTTTTCTCATTCTCCCCCCCCTCTGGATTTTGGGCCTCCTGGGCCTCAGGGAAGCCCTCTGGGGGCTGTTTTTGCTCCCAGAAGGCTTCTCTGAGGCCCAGGAAGGCAAAAAACAGAGAGCAGGGAGGGAGGGTGCTCCGTTTTTGGGCCTCCTGGGCCTCAGGAAAGCCTCCTGGGTGAAGCAGTAAGACAGCTAGGGGGAATCCCAGCACAGCTGATCAGCGGATCAGCTGATCGTCAGGAGGGGAGGGAAAGAAATACCTTACCTTGATGGGTGGGGGAGAATGCAGTCAGCATTGTCGGGCATGCACAATGTCACGCATGTGTGATAAGGACTGACTGGGAGAGGAGGGGTGGGTGGAGAGGGGCGGGACCAGCTAGAGGCACGATTTGCCAGTTCTCCGAACTTCGCAGAATCATAACAACCGGTTCTATAGAACCAGTCCAAACCAGTAGAATCCCACCCCTGTTTACAGCCCTCTCTAAGCAGTTTACAGAGTCAGCCTATTGCCCCCAACAATCTGGGTCCTCATTTTACCAACCTCAGAAGGGTGGAAGGCTGAGTCAACCTGAGTCATTATATATCTTAGATGTAGCCCATGACAGTTCCTCTTAACTCAGTGCAGCCCAGCCTAGCCAAAAGTTTAACCACGCCTGCAGCAAGCTATTTAGGGCTTTAAAATATAGTATCAGCTTTCTGACAACTGGTGACCAGAGCAGATCCTTCACAATAGGCATCCCATGATGGCTATATCTTGCACTGAGCTGCAACATTTTGTACCAATTACAATTTCTGAACACTTTGCAAGGATAACCCCATGTCAAGTGTAGTTGCAGCGGTCAAGTTGCGGTTAATTGCCACTCAGTCCAACCAGCAGCCATGGTGATGCAATTGAAGTTACATAATTAAAAAAAACCACACACATGTAGCTTCATTTGTATCACTGTGGCTGCTGTCTTGACTTTTTTGACCACATCCGGCAGACAGACCTGCCTGAAGAAGAAAAAGAAGAAAAGTCACTCAATGAGGCTTAATGTTGGGATTCAAAGATCTGCTGCTTGGAGCCTCAAGATGCAGAGCTGAGAATGAATGGCCGGTAGGTATTTCAGGAATCAGGCAGCTTTTTAAGGGAGGGAAAATTAAGTAAATAAGACAGGCCTTCCTACTCCCGAAAACATGCCAGCTTTGTGCAACTCCGATCACTCCACAACAGTTGGGTGGCCTTATGAATCTGGAGCACTGCAGGGCCAAACAGTTACCATGGCAACCAAGGAGACACAGTTAAAAGAGAATAACAGAGCAGCGAGGCCAGTTAAGACTCCAGGCTCCTTTCTGAACCTGAAGTCCGGAGGCAACAATCCTGCAAAATTAGGCCAATTAAATCCCAGAAACTTCCACGTGATTTAAGCTACCTCTAAACTGGCTCCAGATTACACTGGGCGAACCTGTTCAAGGTATTTCCCATTTATTTTTCTTGCAAGGTCCCTTTTTTTTCTGAAGGCAGTTAGGCAAGAAGGTATTGGAAGCCTCAAACCAGGCAGCTTGATGTTTAGAAGCAGCACAAACTCTTTGTGAAGAAACTCATAGTCTTTGAATCCAAAAAGTGGGCAGAATTGGCTCCAAGTATAGTTATGCATAAATAAATAAATGTCGTGGTTTGCCATGACTTTTCTTCCCTCCAACTTTTCTCTGGTTTTCCTCCCCCACCCACCCAATATATAATTTTTATTAAGGGAATTTTTGAAAGAATAAAAATACAAATTTTGAAAAGAAAAAGTAAGGAAAGAAAAATAATAAGCAAGTAAAAATGTGCAGAAAAAGAAAGAGGGGAAAAAAGGAAAGGTTATAAATAAGCATCTTCCGGTTTTCTTAACAGCTGCTACAAATACAATTATATTTTACCATGTCTAAAGTTACAACATCATTTCCTTCTTTCTTCAGTCTACCCTTTCTAATCATCCAACCCATAAATCACAAATTCACCCTCCCACTTTTTTTTTACTTTTAGCAAAAAATCCATATGGGCTGTTCAGTCACTAATAAATACTGTTCTTTCTCCAATAAAACTGTTAACATTTGGCTTTCCGTTTTATGTATGGAAAATCCATTTTTAAATCCTTTCTCTCTATGGAGATAAAAAAAAATGATAGGATGCCTACCAGCATTCATTGAATCCCAGCATCCATTCTGCATGTAGTAAGTTGCTTCTACTGTCTGAAGTTCTGCTGAGTTCATTGAAAGGAAAACAATATCTCATTTTGACATATTTCGTATTTCCTTCTTATATTTCCTATTTGGCTCCCAGACCTTGGTCTGAATGCTCCTTCATTCAGCTCAGGGATTTTGGGTCAATAAAGCCAGTTTGGTTGTAGAAGTTAAAACAACAGGATAGCAACTGGAAGACTGTAAACTCTAGTCCTGCTTTAGGCATAAAGACAACTGGGGGACTGTGAACCAGGTACTCTCTCTCTCAGCCCTAGGAAGGAAGCAATGGCAAACCACTTCTGAAGAACCTTGGCAAGAAAACTGCAGGGTGTCAACTCTGAATCAAACCAGGCTGAAACCATCTTATACTGTTTCATAGTTGCCACACACTATGGGGGGAGGATGAGGAGGAAATACTGTAGTTAGACCGTCTCATAGATAAAAT